>NC_138236.1:26118047-26718047 GCF_964197995.2 Scardinius erythrophthalmus
AGAGAGAGAGAGAGAGAGAGAGAGAGAGAGAATCTTTTAGTATGAGTGTAGTGTTTGTTTTGTGTGTTATAGGCAAGGTTTGGCAATCTAGGCCAATTAGAAACAACTATCATTCTCATTTGTATTACACATGCACAAGTATTTAAATTCATTCATTAAAACTAAACGTATTAAAATCAGAAAACGTTCCCCCGTTATATTCCCCCAAGAAAATGTGTGTTCGCTCATAAAACTTTTTGATTGCGCAAAAAGGGGAGCGCAATATATTTTTCCAGAGAGAACGCAAATTCTTTGCTACTGAATGCGAAGTTTCTCAGGGGAACGTAAAACTTTGTGAGAGAACTCAAAGATTTGTGAGCAAACGTAAAAGCGCTGGAATATAATTTTTCCTCCCATCTCATATTCAACATATTGGACTATATAGCATATAGCTATACGCAAGACTGTGGCTGCATCCGAAATCACATACTCCCTTGAATACTTATTTTGAATAAGTAATTACTTCACGGATGTTAAAAATTTATGTTTTTTATAGTATGAGTGTGTGTAGTATTGTATGAATGTAATACGTACTACATCTGTCATGCTGTCATTATCATGTGACCTACCAGCGTCAGTTACGTCACTTCACTGCCAGTCACAAATTCTCCCATGGCCTCATGGGATAGTAAAGTGTCCATCGTATGCACACTTCAGAATCTCACCGGAAGTAGTAGGTCATCCGGGTACTTTTTGCCTACTGTTTTATACTAGTACTGTGAATTCAGACATACTTCTTCTGTCACATACTGTTTTTCACCTACTATATAGTAGGGAAGTATGCGATTTCGGATGCAGCCTTTGTATATATGAACATAAACCAATAATAATAACATATTTCAACATTACCCTCTGTCAGCAACGTTCCTGCTTGGCTGAGAGTCAGGTTCAGTGTGCTCTGCACAAGTGGTTGCGTGTGGGATTGTGTGGTCTCACTGTGAAGGGTCTGCAGGACCAGCGTGAGGCTGATCCCGCCTCCATCCAGCTGAACTGAGCCAATGAAATGAGCAGGCAGGGAATCCAAATCAGCATCACGAGGAACATAACGGCTGATCTCACAAACCACTTCCTGTTCGTTACAATCAGCGTGAAGAAGCAAGTCTGCATTAGGAATCTGAATGGATGGTACTGTGGGGGTGAGAAACAATACAGAGAGATCTTCTATATGTTTAGACATATTCACTTGCTGACTTTAGGTTCACTGCACTTACACATCAACTCAAAGATCAGATCGTCGGCATTAGGGGTCTCGGGGGGGTTATATGGGGTCACGAGCTCTGGTGACAGATCAGCATTCCCAACCAGATCCCTGAACACCAGCGTGGAGGGAGTGCGCTTGAACATCGACCCGCCCATCATGCCTCCCATCCCTCCCCCCTCTTCGATCAGCGAGCAGGACAGAACCACATCCGCTCCCTCCAGCCCTGTGACGACAGAACAGTAGTTAGCATAGTAGCGGTATTAAAGGGATAGTTCACCCAAAAATGAAAATTAGCCCATGATTTACTCACCCTCAAGTCATCCTAGGTGTATATGACATTCTTCTTTCACACGAATACAATCAGTTTTATAAAAAAAAAGGCCTGGCTCTTCCAAGCTTTAATACGGCAGTGAATGTTAAATTCTATTTTGAAGTCCATAAAAGTGCATCTATCCATCATAAAAGTGCATCTATCCATCATAAAAGTGCATCTATCCATCATAAAAGGGCATCTATCCATCATAAAAGGGCATCTATCCATCATAAAAGTGCTCCACACGGCAGCGGGGGGTTAATAAAGGCCTTCTAAAGGTTGTGTAAGAAAAATATTCATATTTAAAACTTTATAAAGTAAAATAACTAGCTTCCGGCCAAACGAACGTACGGGTTCAACTTAAGTGTAAAGCGCGACTTATGCGAGTAATGCAACGTACTGTTGATATTTACGCTACGCCATGACGCACTACACTACTTCAGACTTAAGGCCTATTTATACTTCTGCGTTGGACCTACGCCGGAGCCTCTACGCCAGGGTTCACCAATCTCGGTCCTGGAGGGCCGCTGTCCAGCAGAGTTTAATAATAATAATTCATTACATTTATATAGCGCTTTTCTCGACACTCAAAGCGCTTTACATAGAAGGGGGGAATCTCCTCAACCACCACCAATGTGCAGCATCCACCTGGATGATGCGACGGCAGCCATATTGCGCCAGAACGCCCACCACACACCAGCTTACTGGTGGAGAGGAGACAGTGATGAAGCCAATCAGTATATGGGGATGATTAGGAGGCCATGATGGACAGAGGCCAATGGGCAAATTTGGCCAGGATGCCGGGGTTACACCCCTACTCTTTCGAAAGACATCCTGGGATTTTTAATGTCCACAGAGAGTCAGGACCTCGGTTTAACGTCTCATCCGAAGGACGGTGCTCTTTTGGCAGTATAGTTTCCCCGTCACTATACTGGGGCATTAGGACCCACACAGACCACAGGGTGAGCGCCCCCTGCTGGCCTCACTAACACCTCTTCCAGCAGCAACCTGGTTTTCTCAGGAGGTCTCCCATCCAGGTACTAACCAGGCTCAGCCCTGCTTAGCTTCAGTGGGCAACCAGTCTTGGGCTACAGTGTGATATGGCTGCTATATATAGTTTAGCTCCAACCAGCTCCAACACACATGTTTGAAAGTTTCTAGTATGCCTAATGAGACCTTGATTAGCTGGTTCAGGTGTGTTTAATTGGGGTTGGAGCTAAACCCTGCAGGACAGCGGCCCTCCAGGACCGAGATTGGTGAACACTGCTCTACGCTGTAGGCAACGCGTTGGTTTTCATTTATACTTCTGCGTCGTTGTCCACGTTGACGCGCGCAGAGGGAGCGTGTGAAACCCGAGGGAGTGGTCCTAGCAGACCAATCACAGCGCTTGCGTCTGCGTAGAGTTGACGCGTTGTTACATTTTTTGGAAAGGTGCACATCAGGGTACGCCGAAGGGTACACACGCTACATACAGCCTACGACGTAGCTATGGCGTAAGTTCGATGCAGAAGTATAATGAGGCCTTTAAGTTGTGCATTAGGCATAAGTAGACTGCAAATGGCAGTTTGGCAGGATGCTAGAATTTTACTTTGTAACGTGTTAAATATGAATATTTTTCTTACACAAGCTTCAGAAGGCCTTTATTAACCCCCCAGAGCCGTTTGGAGCACTTTTATTATGGATAGATGCACTTTTATGGACTTCAAAACAGAAACAGCCATTCACTGCCATTAAAAAGCCAGGACATTTTTTAATATAGCTCTGATTGTGTTCGTCTGAAAGAAGAATTTCATATACACCTAGGATGACTTGAGGGCTAACTTAAATCATGGGCTATTTTTCATTTTTGGGTGAACTATCCCTTTAACATTAGTTAGGACAGTACATTCACTTCAACAGCAGGGGGAGCCGAATCTTCCAAAATCAGACTATTGAAAATAAAACCGAAAGAGAAATCCATTAACGCCGTAAAACATGACGTTTATATTTCATTATTTAATATACAATCTATGGATGCAAATCTATGGAAGCAGCTCGGCTGAATATAGGAATAGACATACGAATAAATGTCGAACACTCACCATAAACCAACGAAAGGAAGACGAGGAGTGTTAACATCACAGAGCAGCTCCCGCCAATAGCCTATAACTAATAATTTAGCTAGTTGTCGCTTATTATATGTATATATTTACATTAAGTGAACAAAAATGCATTTCATTCAAAGACATGAACTCTGCTAGGCTAACCTCGAAACCCGATGCTTTCAATAGGTGATATACTACTTTCACTTTTGGCTCTTCCTCATCATGGGCAGGTTCAAAATAAGAGTGAACTTTTCAGTTTAGTTAAGTCACAATGTAAATTAGAAAATATTACAGATAGGCTATTATACATAGGCCCATATCATATATATGGCATAGGCTTGCACAAATGCAAGAAGATAGCCTACAAAAAAAGTAGGCTACAAGCTACAAAGGTGTATTATGTGATTGATAATGTACAAAATATTAACATACTGGCTAAAATAAATGATGAATTAATATATACAATTTAAAACATTTTAAAAGCACATAAATTAGGTTGTTTTTGCACCTCACCATATACTTCTCAAGCTCTGAGTTAGGCCTAAATGACCTGCATCATGTTTCTCAGAAAACACTAGAAACCAGTTTGGGAACTTATCAGATGCTTAAGGTTTTAATATTCATATTGTTTGCGATTGGAAAACACTGCAACAGGAATCAGCAGATATCAGACTCAAAGCAAACAAATCCCCCCTAGGGTTAAAGACCGAACTTCATAATTACATAGACTTTTATGGAGACACCTGTTCCTGCAAAATTACACACCTAAAGCCTGGGAAACAAATAAAGAAACAAAGGGTGTGTTAGCATATTCAAATGTGATATGATTAGTGGTTTTAAATTCAGTTCTCTTCTTTCTCCTGAACAAGCACAGGCAGACTAGGCTATACCAAAACAATTAACTAAAATTTTGCAAAAGCAAGGACACGTTCATATTGTATGCAAATTTCAAACAAGTAATAAAAAAACAAATACTGCAACATTATAACAAAAAACATGATTAATCTTTAATAATATTTTTAATTTTAAAGGGTTAGTTCACCCAAAAATGAAAATTCGGTCAATACTGTCATTCCAAAACCGTAAGACTTTCGTTCATCCTCAGAACACAAATGAAGATTTGTTTTTGTTGTTGATGAAATCTGAGAGCTTTCTGTCCCTCAGTTGACAGCTACGCAACAACCACTTTCAAGACCCACAAGGCCCTAAATTTCAATTGGTCAGTCAACAGTTTACCAAATGAATACATGTGAATATAAAACAGTGAAGATACTCTGACTTGTTTATTCAACAGATAAAATACAACCATAAAAAATATGTACAAGGTATGTTTTAAAAAACAACAACATATAACACGAAGAATATGGGTAAACTATATGCATTCAAAGTAACACATAAGGTGAAGAGTAGTGTATTCATGGCATTGTTGTGGATATAATGTACAACACATATGTCTTCCTTGAAGGATAAAGATCTCTTTCATGGTCTTTTTTGATCTCTTTTTGAAATTATTTTTTTTCGATGATCTCTTTCTCACCAAAGTATTGATAAAGGAAGTCAAGGCATGCTAAAAGTCTGGTACTTTTTTTACGGCTGCACATTGTTGGGATGGCCACAAGGGGGAGACAGCACAAAGAGAAAAAAAGCCATTAAACTTGATTGGCATTTTATAGTGCTTTGGAAGAGCATTTTTATGTGCTGTTCATACAGTCCATCATGATGTTTATTTAAACAATTTAATATGTACCAGCAGGTCCACTGAAGTGCATTCCCAAGTCAGTGACTTCCGGAGGCGTTTTCATCTTCTAATACAGATGTCATAAGAACCAAATAGCAGTGCTGATGCACAGAATGAATTGTGTGCTGCTGCTTCAGGGTCCCAATCAAGTTCTCCCAGTAGAACCATGTTATTGCGGCTTAAACACTTAAATTTCAGTGAGAGTGACCCGAAAACAGTCGGCCTGATTGTCAATGGCCAGGATAAACGTGTCCTCGTTGCAGTAGTGCTGAATGATGTTGTCGTCCATGTTGACCAGGATACTAGTGGTTGAATGAGAGTGAACATTAAAACAATTCAACACAAAAACATGTATTTTTGCTTTTTAGCACTGATAATGGATTTTGAACAGGTAAATGTTTACTCACCCTTTCTTGCTTTTCTTATAGATTTTAGTCATCTTCTCCACAGGAAGAGAATATTTGCCTGATATCTTGGGGGGGAAAAGACCTTAAAATCAGCGACTTAAACAAAAAAACCTCTGTGAATAGCAGCTTATTTCCAACTCCGTTGTATTCAATGGAAAAATAACCTGACCCGTCACCAAATGCAGTGTAATACCTAATAATTACTTCTTCCTCTTAAAGGGCCAAAAATGAAAATTCTGTCATTAATCACCCTCATGTCGTTCCAAACCCATAAGAGTTAGTTTCGTTCATCTTCGGAACACAAATGAAGATCTTTTTGATGAAATCTGAGAGCTTTCTGTTCCTCCGTTGACAGTCTATGCAACTAACACTTTTAAGCTTCGAAAAGTTCATAAAGAGATCGTAAAACTAATCCTATATGAATTTAGCAGTTTACTCCAAGATTTTCTAAAGAGACAAGGTCACATTATATGATAAACACTGAATTTAGCCTTTTATTCACATATAAACATTTATCAACGCACACATCAGTTGTGGTAAAGCTTCTGTAAGAGCTTCAGTAAGAACCAATGAGGTTCATTCTCGTGTTACGCCCCATTTTTGAGCTTCTAAACAACCAATGAGGTTCATTCTCGTGTTACGCAGCACGTTTGAGCTTCTAAACAACCAATGAGGTTCATTCTCGTGTTACGCAGCACGTTTGAGCTTCTAAACAACCAATGAGGTTCATTCTCATGTTACGCAGCACGTTTGAGCTTCTAAACAACCAATGAGGTTCATTCTCGTGTTACGCAGCACGTTTGAGCTTCTAAACAACCAATGAGGTTCATTCTTGTGTTACGCAGCACGTTTGAGCTTCTAAACAACCAATGAGGTTCATTCTTGTGTTACGCAGCACGTTTGAGCTTCTAAACAACCAATGAGGTTCATTCTCGTGTTACGCAGCACGTTTGAGCTTCTAAACAACCAATGAGGTTCATTCTCGTGTTACGCAGCATGTTTGAGCTTCTAAACAACCAATGAGGTTCATTCTCGTGTTACGCAGCACGTTTGAGCTTCTAAACAACCAATGAGGTTCATTCTCATGTTACGCAGCATGTTTGAGCTTCTAAACAACCAATGAGGTTCATTCTCGTGTTACGCAGCACGTTTGAGCTTCTAAACAACCAATGAGGTTCATTCTCATGTTACGCAGCATGTTTGAGCTTCTAAACAACCAATGAGGTTCATTCTCGTGTTACGCAGCACGTTTGAGCTTCTAAACAACCAATGAGGTTCATTCTCATGTTACGCAGCATGTTTGAGCTTCTAAACAACCAATGAGGTTCATTCTTGTGTTACGCAACATGTTTGAGCTTCAGCAAGAACCAATGAGGTTCATTCTCGTGTTACACAGCACGTTTGAGCTTCAGCAAGAACCAATGAGGTTCATTCTCGTGTTACGCAGCACGTTTGAGCTTCTGCAAGAACCAATGAGGTTCATTCTCATGTTACGCAGCACGTTTGAGCTTCTAAACAACCAATGAGGTTCATTCTCGTGTTACGCAGCACGTTTGAGCTTCTAAACAACCAATGAGGTTCATTCTCGTGTTACGCAGCACGTTTGAGCTTCTAAACAACCAATGAGGTTCATTCTTGTGTTACGCAACATGTTTGAGCTTCAGCAAGAACCAATGAGGTTCATTCTCGTGTTACACAGCACGTTTGAGCTTCAGCAAGAACCAATGAGGTTCATTCTCGTGTTACGCAGCACGTTTGAGCTTCTGCAAGAACCAATGAGGTTCATTCTCATGTTACGCAGCACGTTTGAGCTTCTAAACAACCAATGAGGTTCATTCTCGTGTTACGCAGCACGTTTGAGCTTCTAAACAACCAATGAGGTTCATTCTCGTGTTACGCAGCACGTTTGAGCTTCTAAACAACCAATGAGGTTCATTCTCGTGTTACGCAGTGTGTTCATTTGTGTTCCAAAGATGAACAAAAGTCCTACAGGTTTGGAACGACATGAGGCTGAGTAAATGATGACAGAATTTACATTTTTTGGTGAACTATCCCTTTAAGAAACAAAATGTAAATCCCATGTGCTGCGTGACACTGTACTTACTGCCTCAAGTAAACTTTTCAGTGTCGGAGACCTCAGCATCAGTGCATCAAAAACCTCGTCAGATTCTCTCCTTACGTACAGTAGGACTGCAGAAACATAATGTGCAGGTATGTATATAAATGAATATCAAAAAGCATTAATATAGAAGAATGGGACATATTCTGTTGCCTTGACATGTTAATCTCACATACCTCTCTTGTCCTCTCTGCAATATTTGGCGGGCAGAGAAACATCTTCCTCTGATCGATGAGCGAACGATCTTTTCATGGCCGGCCTGCATGAGAAACAGATGAATCTATAATTCTTATACTTTTGTGATGAATCCTTTCAATGTCACAATTATTACTGCAAGAAATAAATGAAGATAAATTTGAAACACACTGGATTGATTCTACTGGTCTGATGTTTGCTGAGCTCAAAGTGATGCATCATAAAATTAGATTAAAAGGTAATAAATATTATCATGTTATCGTCAAAAATTAAAAACTGGCTAATAATTCTAAAATATTTTGCCTAAATAAATTAAAAATAAAACAGTTCAACTAAAATCAGCGATTAAGCAAACTTAGGCATCACAGCATTATAATGTACAGAATGAAAAACAGACTCATTCAGAGAGCTGCTAATGATTTACATTGCTATTACTGTTTTTTTAAAATAACTTTAAGTGAGAGTTAGATGACAGTAAAGGTAAATCTAAAAACTAAAATATAAAATAAATAAAATAATAGAAAATAAATATCCTCCACAACCATACATTTAAAAAAAATCTACAGATAACCAGTATGGTAAAGCCATATCTTGCATACCTAAATACCAATACAATTAGATTAAACGAGGAAATTCACAGTAATCACACTGACCCATCACTCTCCATTTCTTCAACACCAAAACTGAACACCTATAAACAAAGAGAAAACATTATAGAGACTTAAAACTGCACATGCTCTACATAATAATGACAGTGCTTTTTTAAAATATCCTATAAGTCTCACTATGGTCACCTTAATAATTACTTGTGAGTATTCCACATCAATTCCCAACAATTTAGTGTTACTTTAAGAACTGCATTGATCATTCCTCCTCACCTGACCGGCTCTCTGGAGGTTGTTCAAATGGACATCGGGGATGAAGAGGACAGGCTGGGACTCCAGGTCCGTCAAAGTTTTGAAAAGTGTAATATCAGGCCTCTTTTGAGATAAAGTGGCGAAACTTCCTCTCTTACCTAAACAGGGCGAAAGAAAACCAGTGACTCAAGTCAAAATCAGCAAGTTGAAACATATATTCATGAGACACCGTGGACAAAAAAGGTCATTGACATTTTGTGATGAATAAGAATATGACAAAGTTTGCACTACAGGTTTTCACCTAATACGTGACGAATATATGAATAGTTCAACCATGGATTAGTTGAATATGAAGGAATAGTTCTTGCCTGTTGAATGGTTGTTTCAATGTAACTTCCACAGCCAATCGGTTTCACATATCCATGACAAGGGAACTTTACAACCATGATGCATCCAAACAAATACACTAACTCTGTGCGCTATATGCAAATTATTATTCTAGCCCTCCACCTCCTCAGCACCACCTGCCTAAATCTGTTACTTACGCGGGTCTCCCTCTCTCTAACAACAGTAGCATTTTTCCGGTCATTTTATGTTCTATCTAGAGCAGCTCAGCAACCATTGTAGCAGATCTAGTCTGCCAAGACCAAACCTACGTACATTCCATTTACATTAATAAAATGCTTTATGAACTATCCCGAGAGTTGATATGACTGAAGTGCATTTTATCCATTATCCGAGCAAAATGTATGATTCATGGATACAGCATCTAAGGATAATGGCTCCACATTGTATAAATGAATGTTTGGTTGATTGACGGAACTCTCACCATCATGACCCTGGCCGACAGTCTGACCTTTGACCTTCTTCCGGAGCTGCTTTTTCTCCTCATCCCGAATTTTTCGCTCAGCTCCCTGTACAGAAGAGAAGAGTTTGTGTGATCATACTGTTGTTGAGGGCCATCAGAGCAACAGGGGTGAGCTGGCTTTTTACCTGGTACTTTTCAAACTACCAGGGCAGCGTCCATCATTGCGTTAAAGGGTTAAACGCACGTTGCCACTCAATGGAGTGTGAATCAAAGGTTTGGTTATGTAAGTGAGCTATGCTCATATTCTGATTTTAAATCGTAATTTTGGCCACCCCTGAAATGGATCATACCATTGACCATGACCTGTGCAGTTGAAGTAAATATGCTAGAAACCCCACTCATTCAAGGACATGCATATGGACCAAGCAACAGACAAAGTGTCTAAAATGAATGTTCACAGATCAGTGAACATATGATAAAGTTTGCCCTCTTTAACTTGTGTTGCTTTTTAACTGAATGTGCGAAGCAAACTGTTTGCGGAAATAACCACAACATTGCGTGTGAACGTAGCGTTTGTTACAGCAGAACAGTAAACTCTCTGCACATTTCCTTTCAGAATCATCTTTGGCTGGTAGAAAGGAAAAATAAAATAAACAAGGGCCCTTACGTTATGCAGAGTAACATTTTTTTAACACAACTCTGCATAACATAAGGGTCTTAGTTTAAATTTGTATATATATTTGTTTAATTTTTTATATACAAATATACTTATAAGAATAATACCCGGAAATTTCACAAGTGAAGACACCACTATTTACTATTAAGTGAATAGAAGTTAGTTTAGGATTGGTTGGGAATATATCAAGACTGTGTATACAATAGCATTACATAATAGTTTCTACTCATACTAATTATTTTAATATTAAAATGAAGTGATGTAATATCACCAAAAAACTACCATGATATTACAATGTACAAAAAATAAAATGAAATGAACCAAGATGAACAAATCCATGAAAAGTATATTAATTCATGAAACCTAGTACATGTTAACTGTGTAAATAATGTTTACAATAAAGCGTTTGGAATCACAAAGTCATAATTCCTCATTATACACTCAAAAGCCCACCACTTTTGGAGTAGCGACTCCCACCACTTTAGGAAAAGACAGTCGAAAGAGATTGAAAAAAATGTACAAATAGAAATGAAATCTACTTAATACTCCTCCACTACACACTACATGTTAGTCAAGTAATTACAGCCACTCCAGGAAATGGCAATGGCAAACACAGGAAATTACCACTGTAACTGTAGGTACTTTTGTATAACTTGTGCAAATAAAACGACTGCGGGACTCAAATGCAGGTATATGACCGACAACAGTCACACTGACGCGTCACCAACCTTGTCACAGAAGACCTTTATCTGCGAGTACGCTCTGTGGATGGGTCTGTTGCTCCTGTTATTATAACTGTAGGTGTCAATCTGGATCATAAGCGGAAGACCTTTGACTCCCTTCTGTGAGGAGAAATCCGTGCTCAGACAGTTCACCGTAATGAAAACCTGAAAAAATAAAAGAAAGAAGAAGATGAGATACATGCAAAAATCAGCTTGACAAAACATGCATCTCTGAGCTTGGAAAATGTCAAGTATGGTCAGGCAATCATGTCGCATAATCTTATGAGAGGAGAGCCAGGGGGAAGTTTTTCCACACCAAGCTGCTCAACTGTAAGGGGAATGTTTGCGTTTGTCCGTTTCAAAACTAGAAAAGTGAAATATAAGTTCATATGGAACCTGTTTTTGTGTTTCAAAACTAGAAAAGTGAAATATAAGTTCATATGGAACCTGTTTTTGCGTTTCAAAACTAGAAAAGTGAAATATAAGTTCATATGGAACCTGTTTTTGCGTTTCAAAACTAGAAAAGTGAAATATAAGTTCATATGGAACCTGTTTTTGCGTTTCAAAACTAGAAAACAACATAGTGAGGGGCCATTCCATTATTTTCTATGTAAATATGCTAGATGGACATCTGTGAGTGTTATGTTCCCATCTTGTGTTTAAAAATGCAGCAGAAACGTGTCTTGAGACATAGAATTTTTCCCCATTTTTGAGTTCCACTGCATGTTTTTAAAACTTATTTTGAAGTGCTAGTCAATATGCCCACCTTGCACATATTTACAAAAAATGCATTTTTAACTTAACACAGCATTCGTACTTTTAAAAGCTGTAAAGTCAAGCTGCAACGGTCCAGGACTAGCGCCATTGGTTCAACCAATGGCATCATTTTAGGGGGCGGCACTATCGGTTTGGCCAATGGCAGACATAGTTTCTGGGAAACATGTTAGAGGTGGTGAAATGACACACCTCAGCTTCACACTTTAATTAATAGACTCGTCCTGAATAAAAAGCTATTTCGAGATTGCTTCCCAGACTTTAGAAAAATGTAAATCTTTTAACACTAGTCTATCTTTCATCTAAAAAATCTAGCTTCTTTGCAGAGAAAACCTTCTATTGTGACCTTTATTATGGAATAATCAATCTTCTCCGCTGAATGTTAAGTCTTCAAATAAAATCTCTAAATTGCGACTTTAAATAAAACCGCATAACCACTCATTCATTGTGTGCCCGTCAGTGGTTTATTCAAATAGTAAGCAAAACAAAATTGATTTGAAATATTCCCAACTGTAACCTGTTTTATGCCAATACATCAAGAGACACTGGAAAAACGACTGTTGAAAGATGAAAGCTAGCGAATCTTTCAGCCCGAGGTGAAAATAGTTTCCCACTGACGGTCTCCCGTTCTTTCATGTCTGTGCCTGTAGCTGTTGTTTTAATAGAGGAGCTTGTTGTTCAATGTTATGAGAACCACTTGCTTTCTCAGGGCCACGTGATCAATTCTGACAAGAATCCGTTAGCAAACGCTTACACGGATAAATCTCTCTAGAGCCCACAGTCTTTCTGTGTGAATGTGCGTGTGGGAGCATGTGAGCAAATATCACTGAAATCTTAACACCCTTCTGCACTATCAAATCACCATCAGTTGGCTCTTAATATTTAAAGCATGTAAATGTTTATATTTTTGCAAACTTATCAAGTTTCAGAAAATGCCATCTTCACACATTATCGGAATTAGGAAACTTACAGAAACCATTTTCCCAAAGATTAGATTAGGGCTTCTTCTATTAAGTCTTCCCCTGGCTATTACAATTACAGTATAAGGCTACTTCAAAAGCCCAATTTTAAAAGGCAAATATTGACCATGAGCACTGGGTGGACCTCCACCCTTAAGAGTGCACTTAAAGTAAGCTTGTTAAGCACTGGAACTAAGAAGGAAAAAGCCTCCTGACAGTGAATAGGATGCTGCGGGGAAGAGGAGGAGAAGGCTGAGCGGCTGTTAGCAAACACCTTCAGCTTGACCCACGCACAGCAAACTTAACATCCAGGTAGACTCACCTTTGCCTCTTCATTGACATCCCAGGTAAAGGACACAGCATTGTATGCGATTTCCTCAATGTTGCCAATGGTGTTAAAGCTCTCTTTGTAGTCAGCTGAGGGGTGAAAGACGAGTAGTGAAAAGATAACATTAGTTATATTTTTATCATTTGGATTTGTAATCTTTCTTTAATATAATTTCTTTAAGACCTTGACAGTGTACAGTGGGGTTCAACACTATATATGGTGATCTGCCTGCACTGACAGACACCATTATATGAGAACTGAACTGAGCTGGACGATGACATCACGATAAATGAACTAAATTAATAACTAATGTTTTTTTACAACCAAAATGAATCAACACTGAACTTAAGCTGGACAATGACACTATTTTTTTTTTCTAGATCTGCTGTTCAGCCAAAACAAACTTTGTTGCATTATCTTCCTGTTATCACTGTAAAGCTGCTTTGAAACAATCTGTATGGTATAAAGCGCTTTATAAATAAAGGTGACTTGACTTCAAATGTCTAAGAAAAAAGATTCTTATTTAGATCAAATAAATTTAACAGAATACTTGAATTGAATAAAATTGATATATTAAATATATATTTTTAAAGAAAGGTGGGATTCAAGATCTTATTTCAGTGGACAAAACAAATTGAACCTAATGAATGCATCTAATTCAATTTTAGACTTTTATTTTGAAATGTCTGAAGCTACATGGTAAATCTGGGATTCAAGATCTTATTTGTACAAATACATTAAAATGACTAAAATAAGTATAGTATAAAATAGATTTATCTAATTGTATTTAGATAATTAAAATTTAATTAAATTCATTATTTTATTTTTTAAAAACAAGAAATTACATGATGTAAATGAATAAGAAATAATTCATATTATTTTACATTATTTATATTATTAACAAGTTTAAGTCTCTAACCAAGGTTGTGACCATTTTGAACTTCTTTGTGCAAAAGTCCAGTTCATTGAAGCACAAGCTCAAATCATGCTGGAGAACGTGATCATCAGGTTTTACCAGCTCGAGTGCTGTTCGTATTAAAAAAAAAGGTGGACAATACCAAATCTTTTGCTCCCCGTTGTATTTTCAAACAACATGAAGAAGACCAGATAAATGTGGGAAAGCATTTTCATGTTTTGCCCTGAGTAAAATATGAATATGCAAAGCTGCAAACAAATTTGAGCACTTCAGGTTAAATTCAGAGTCATTTAAAGATTCAAAAGAAGAAGAAAAAAAAACACAGCGAGACGAATTTTGACCTCAGATGCGGGCGTTATATTACACGCTTCACGGCTATGATATGGTACCTGCCTGCTGTGTAAATATAACTCCGCTTAAATGTATGGCAGATGTTACTCAAGCCTTCCGTTTACAAAAGAGCAGGACCCTTTCCCAAGCTCCCGTTTGTCTGAGGATTCGACTCCCCCCTCCGAAACGGTTAACGCTCCTATTCAAATCCTGATCTTCAGCCTCAGGCACTATGAAAAATCCCTGGATACTGTTATTCAAATCAGGACAACATCGGGATCAGCAGATCGGGTTTCTTTCTTCCAAAATCATGCCCAAACCACGTCAGGTTGCCAGCTGCCACGGAGAAGACCATCACAGTGACCCCCAGGTGTCAAAAAAAGAAAAAAACTTCCTTTAACCTGACCCCCCCATTGTCCTTATGCTTCCCAACTGGGAGTTATGATGGAATACTTTGCCCTAAGCATTGTGCTAAAGTTGCAGACCCTTTTTTAGGATACACCTTAAATAAAGTGAATGAAGAACTGGGAAGAAAAAAAGATGAACAAAAGGAGGGGACTCCAGTTATCTGGTATCCCAGTGATACAGACACGGAGAATAAAAGAGAAAAAAGAAAGGCCTATAATGATGAACACGTAGAGTTACACGTACAAAGACACACCCCGAAACACTGGGCAGGTGTCATTCTTAAGGCAAGGTCACATTTACCATTGTTCTACCAATTATTGCAAGTGAAATCCAGTCATTTTAATAGGAATCCACACTATTGGGAATTTTGCACACTGCAAAATAATATTTTCTTCCTCAGTACTTCTGTCTTATTGCAGTACAAATATCTGAACATCCTTAAATCAAGTTGAGAAGCAAAATTACTTAAAGGGACAGTTCACCCAAAAAATGAAAATTCTGTCATAATTTACTCACCCTCATGTTGTTCAAAACCTGTATGAGTTTCTTTCTACAGTTGAACACAAATTAAGATATTGTGAAGAATGTTGGTAAACAGACACTTGACTGTAGCCATTGACTTCCATAGTAGGGAAAATTTATAATCTTTAAGTCCTATGGCTACAGTCAACTGTCTACTATCCCTTTAAGACATTAAGTCTTGTTTTCCAAATTGTTCAAAATTTAGTGACTTTATGTTTAAAACCATTAAAAATATTTGCTGATGGGGTAAGAAAATTAAACTCAATTTAAAGGGAAAATAACTTTATTTTTCTTACCCCCTTGGCAGACATTTTTTCTTGTTTAAAGCATAAAGTCACTTCATTTTGATACATTTTTCAGACAACAAGACTATTATCTTCAGTCATTTTTTTCTCGAGTAATTGTATCTTTATTTAAGAATGTTTAGATATTTGTACTGGACAAAAATACTGAGGCAGACAATCATTTTTTGCAGAGCGGGAGGGCGAAAGGTTTCGCACTGGGTTCAAGTTGGTCTCGCAGATTCATCGTGATTCTGGTTTGAAAGTGACTTCTGTGTGAGCTGTGTTTCACACATTGCACTATTGACAATGGACATTTTTGCCTGTGAAATTAGCCAAAAATGTGCATGTTCAAAGTGCCCCTATTATGCTTTTTCCATTCATGTAGTGTGTTATGTATATGTTTATGAATGTAAAAGGTCTGCAAAGTTTCAATGATCAAAGTCCACGACAAATGAAGTTATTGTCTCCCAAAAGAAACTGAACTGCCTGAACTGAACTGAACTGAACTGAACTGAACTGAACTGCCCGAAATGAATCGTCAGAAATTCCAGTCTTACTTCTTGCATGAACCTACATAGGATTGCACTGTAGCTAATTTGCATAATGCCAGCCTGGTTTTCATTGGCTGCCTGCGATCATCATCAACTTTGAGCCTCAAACACTGTAGTTGTAGCTGAGACTGGAAGAGTTTGGTTGGTGTTGTTGACATGCCAAAATTAGGCAAGCAAATCCACTTTGCAGGCACTTCCAAAGGACGAGGACTCGGGCTGGAATTGATACGGTAAAACCAATCACAAGACTGGGCCATCTGACCAATCAGAGCGGAGTAGGCTCTCAGAAAGGAGGAGTTTAGCGAGACTGAATCCTTTAACGAACCGCTTTAGACACTGTGAGCAAAGAGCTGATGCTGCAATGTTATAAGAAAATGTTTTTTGATCTTGGATGCATGTAAGCCAGGGGTGTCCCTACTCAGTCCTGAGGGCCGCTGTCCTGCAGAGTTTAGCTCCAACTTACCCTCAACACTCCTGTCTGGAAGTTTCTAGTATGCCTAGTGAGACCCTCATTAGCTGGTTCAGGTGTGTTTAATTGGGGTTAAAGCTGAACTTTGCAGGACAGTGGCCCTCCAGGAAAAATATTCAACACCCCTAATGTAAACAGTGTCCTCCAAAACAAAATTAGGAACCTTTAAAATAGCACTTTAAGACATAAGTAAAAGATCTACATGAAGCAGAATCTCACCTATGTCAAGGACTCTCTGTTTGGCCGTGTGCTGACGGCTGTGCCAGTAGTTCCAGTGTTTGAGCTGGTCATCTCGACACTTCTCCTGTCCAAACACCACCATCACTACACTCTGAGAGAGACAAGAGTTGCATTACAATGTTTCTGGTCCTTCACATCAAATATGCTGCAGGGTTAAGAGTGCTTGTCTTGGTGACAGCTGAACTCACCCGCACTTTACTGATGGGGTGACGAAGGCCCTTGTTGGCCCCGGTCTCACTGAGAGTGATGCCGTAGAACTGGCCTTTGTTCAGGTAGATCATGGGTCCCTCGCCTGCCTTCTCACGGGCCGAACGACTCGCTTCTATATTGTACTGGAACATGTCTCTATAGGAGAGGATGGGAACACTTTTGTGTGAATGGATTTTTTTTTTTTTTGAAAAATAATAATATGTTTGTCTATATTTGTAAGCAAATCTGCATTCAACAAAGATTTTGGCTAAAGTTCATATGCTATAGGGTTCACATTCTTCATTAAGAAAAGTAACTTTTTTTAAATGATCGTTTATAGGTATGGGTCTGATTAGTATAAAAGTCAATATATTTATGGCAATAGATCATATACAAATGATCATTGAACCTTACATATATATATATATATATATATATGTTATGTAAACAAACTTATGTAAGATGTGATTAATCAAGATTGATTTGACAGCAATAAAAGTGATAAAATTTGCTTTAAATTGATCTTTTTGACTTTTACATTGTTACAATGTTATATTGTTGCAACATTTTATTGCAAATAAATGTTCTTTTGAACTTTCTAATCATCAAAAAATCCTGAAAAAAAGTGTCACAATACTATTAAGCAGCACAACTATTTCCAACATTGAAAATAACAAGAAATGTTTCAGCTTTGCATCACAGGAATACATTACATTTGAAAGTATATTAAAATAGAAACAGTTCTTTTTAAATTGCATTCATATTTCAAAATATTACTGTGCTTTAATTCAGCATAAGAAAACATTTTGAAAAAATCTTACAGACCCCCAATTTTTGAATGGTAGTGTAAATAAAGATTAAGGGTTGCTGTACTTACACCCCTGGACGTGCCTGGCTGAAATGTTCAGCCCCTACTGTGGTGGGCGCTCTGTACTTCTGAAAAACAGTATATGACAGACGTGTGAACGTACCGAAGAAACAAATGCAATTAAACTGCATTACATATTATCGCTGAGATGTGCAATGTCCTGTAACTACCATTCCCAGTGATAGTCCTAAACTAGCAGAACGCTCACCATAGTCTCTTCAGGGTAGGAGTCCTCATAGGTGCTGCTATCTGGTGTACTACACTGTTCATCCTTCGCGTATCCGTCGTGGCTGGCGCTCGCTGAGTCCTGTAAAGAATGGTAGTGCATGCGCTGATACTGAAGCACCTGCTGCTGGTGATGGTTGGCAACTGACTGAGCATAAGCCTCAGCCTTCACAGTGGCCACAACACCCTCCTGAAACGGCATAGTATCGTACAGGTCTTGTTTACTTTCTGCACTGTGCATGTCCGTATTCAAGGACAGGTTGACTGGAAGTGACTTTAGGACATGAATACGATTCTCTGTGGACTCAAAACCATCTTGACCGATCCGACTGAAAGAAAGAGGTCAGAAATCAAAGGGGTTAGTTCAAATTATTCCAGTCAAATAAAGAATTAAAGGCCTAAAATGAAGAAATATTTAAAGGAACACTCCGACTTTTTGGGACTTTAGTTTATTCACAGTATCCCCCAGAGTTAGATAAGTCCATACATACCTTTTTCATTTCTGTGCGTTCTGTAAGTGTTATTTGACACACCCACCGCTAGCCTAGCTTAGCACAAAGACTGGATGTAAATGGATAAGGTAGCATACTAATCCCAATAAGTGACAAAATAATGCAAACATTTTCCTATTTACATGTTGTGATCCGTATAGTCACAGCGTGTACAAATGGTCTCTGTCTCATATAGCCTTGTTATTTGTACACGCTGTGACTATACAGATCACAACATGTAAATAGGAAAATGTTTGCATTATTTTGTCACTTATTGGGATTAGTATGCTACCTTATCCATTTACATCCAGTCTTTGTGCTAAGCTAGGCTAGCGGTGGGTGCGTCAAATAACACTTACAGAACGCACAGAAATGAAAAAGGTATGTATGGACTTATCTAACTCTGGGGGATACTGTGAATAAGCTAAAGTCCCAAAAAGTCGGAGTGTTCCTTTAAGATTCTAAAAACAAAATACAAGTAAATTATTGACTTGCTACTATCAAAGCCCAACTCATGCTGGATAACAAGGATCAATCTTTCACTCAAATTGTTACGTTAATAATAATTCAATTCACATTTATTTTTTATAAATGGGAGTTCATCAGGGTTCTATTTGTGGCCCTCTTCCTATTTCCTTTTAGGTTACTTTTAGGTAATGTGATAAAAGAACCACTCGATCAAAGCAAGCTTTAACAAATTGTGTGATTGACTGACCTCTTTTCATGATCTTCTGGAAGTCTGGGTACTGGTAAGAGCCTCTTCTCTTTAGGAACCTAAAGGGAAAAGAGATGAGTATAATAACTTCCTGACACAATGTCTTCAAATATTTACACCCCTAACCGGCACATTCATTTCCTTCTTAACTGTAGTGTGTTACAGATGACCTCTGACCTTATAGTAATCATAAAGGATTCCCAGGGCGGCCACACTATCCTCATCTCCATTAATGCTCATCATGGCCTTGGTGGCAGCGGTCAGCGGATTCTCCAAGTAAGATTTCCATGCCTCATCTTCACTCGTGAAGGTACGGCGTGTTGGAATGCTCATCTCATTAGGGACCACAACCACCAGACGCTTACTGTAAAATACAGGCACGCTATTTTAACAAGAGGGCACATAAAAGGGTCTAGGTACGAGTATGATGAGATTATATATGTATGTATATATACACACACACGAGATTGAAGATATACATTTACATATACATCAAACAATCTGAAGCATAGACAACAGGATTGATCCCAATAATACCACCTCTCTCCATACCTTAGGGTTCATTAATTTTACAAAGGGCTGGAGCATACAACTGAAATTCCCAGAACTATCCTTTTACATTTTCCACACAACTGCTTTTTTTTCTGTGGGACAATGGACTATATCCTGCTGGATATTGATACTACAGTGAGGAAGGGTTGCATGGGAGGGGCTGTACAAGGATGTTAGCTAATATAAGTCACCTGCCCGGGCCCACCGTTATAGTTGTTCTACAGCAAACAAACATAAACAGAAGAGGAAAAGGAAAAGAAAAACCATCAATTTGTCACACTTGTTCTTTCTTGTTACAGTGTGTATAGTTTGGAACCCCTTACACTGGTAATCATCTAAATACATAAAAACAAACATTTATATAATTAATTAAACATTAATAATAATAATTCAGTTCACATGGATTTGTATAGCACGTTTTCACAATACATATTGTTTCAAAGCAGCTTTACAGAAAATTTAGAGTGATCTGTTATTTGATATAATAATAATAATAATAATCATAAAATATAGTAGGAGTTCCTCAGGGTTCTATTCGTGGGCCTCTTCCTTTTTCCTTTTAGGTTACTTTTAGATAATGTAACAAAAGAACAACGCTTTGACAAATGTACTTACATTTTAACAAAACAACCTGCCACGATAACGTGACGTCACATCATGAAATTCCCTAGTCTAAAAACGTGTTGCTATATAAATTAATAAAGTTCGCAATTTCTTATAGATAGCATTAGTGTTTACATTGGTGACTTACTTCTCCTCCTGAGCCATGTGCAGTGCGGGGCTTCCACAGTGAAACTGGACTTTCAGGTCGGTGAAGATGCGGCAGGTGAGTCGCAGGGAACGGCTGAAAGAAAACTCGGACTACAGGTCAAACAACTTCTCGTATCCGAATCTCATTACAGCATCCTCCGTCTGTTCCGCACAAAGGTGAACAGCCAAACATTCAGGATCAAGCGGTAAATTGTGTTAATTCTGGCAAGTCTCAAGGTGACTGTTATTGTGAGCACGCAAAGGTGCGCTCTCGTTACCTGGAGGAGGAGACGAGCCAGCTAATCACCACGCAGCTGCTTTGATTCGGACACGGTGATTGGCTGAAAAGTAGAAGGAAGGCGTGGCCTACCTGCACGTTACACTGTTAAAAACATGCATCTGAAATAGATAATCATTCTGTTCTTGGGAATTAATTGCGCAATGACAAATCACTAGGCGTTTTTATGGAAAATGTATAAATGTTGGTTAAACGTCTAGTAAATAACCTATATACAATACGAAGCTCAGCAAGGAGCGAGATTTTTAGGACTGTACTTTAGGCTACATAATATTGACAGATGGCAGAGTTGTCTATATTTAACCAACTGAGTATGAAATATGACTTCTGTTTCCATTGAGCTGTTCTTGTTGGGAAAGGGGAATGTTTGTTCACGTTCAGGCCTCTGTCTGAGCTTATCCAAATACAGCTATTGTTGACCAGAGCAGACTGATATTTGTTTGTTAGGGTTGCAAATAAAAGTGTCTGTTAGACTAACGGGTGTGGCTCTGTTTTAAAATCGTCAAATGTGCTTTTTCTTCGCTTGGATGGGGATGGGGATGAGTTTCTTTTTTTATTTAAAGAAACTCAAGTCTACTCAGAAACTCAGTAATTTTTGTGCTATTGTGTAAGTGACAGATCAGATGAGCAGGCTTCAACAAGACTAGAAGTGAGGTGAAATCTACTCATGACCTACTGTTCATGGGAACCGAAACTGACGGCAATATTTCACAATTTTCACCAACATGAACACATTTAGAGAGAGAGGCATGAACAAATACATTTATTATCAGTCTGTTTTTCATTGGTTTAAATTGCTTTTCTCTCTTTTTTTGCGTTTAATTAGCTTATTCAAAAAAAAAAAAAACATCCTTATCACACTTCATGGGACATTTCACAGGAGGTGTGGCATGCCTGAAAAGAAAAATAACCTGTTTTGACCCGGAGAAACACTTCAGCTTCTTCCTGTCTGACAGGTAACGATTCTGCTTTGTTAGCAAAATGTGACAGTAGTTTATACATCACAAACACACACACACACACTAAATCGACACATTTTACCAGTCGCACCAGTCCAATAAAGGGCAGAGACTTCTGGAGAGAGTTGTCTTCTGAAAACTTTATATGCAGTATCCTCATATTGTGTGTGTGTTAATTGTTAGATAATTCAAATGAAGGTGTACATGCTTTATGTCACTTGCATACAACATATTAAATTCAATTTGATGGGAAAATATCAGCGAGCAATTCAGGACTAACCCTGCTGACTCACATGATGTCATCTCTAGCCTGAGCATGAGAACAAGGCCCGCCCCAATCTACAGAAACCAGAGTTTACAACAGCACACTAATGCCTCCTCAAAATACAAAACCATTTAACATGGTACTGTTCTCTATCAATCTCTCACTCCATGTGGAAAAAAGTAAATGCCAAAGGCACGTTTTTTATCTTTTTCACCGTATACTGTGCAAAAAGTCTTAGGCACGTTAGTATTTTCACCAAAGAAATGCCAGTTATTCATATCTTTTGCTGTAGTGTGTCAGTAGGAAATATCAGTTTACATTTCCAAACATTCCTTTTGGGTTTTTGTATGTACTTAACAACAGCCGATTTAGTTAATAGAAGTTAATGGATAAATAAAATCTATTATTTACACATAATTTTTTTTAAAGCATCCCCACTTTACAGCATTTTTACACAACTGCCTAAAACTCTTCACAGTACTGTAGCTTTGCAGGAAGATTTCATCAAGCGTCTTGGAGACGATGCCACAGTTCTTCTGGATTTGCCTTGTTTAAGTATTCATAACCCGCATAAAGAATTCCCTTTCACCTTAATATATGGTGGTGGGTAAAGCGGAAAGTTCAGATTTGATTCATCACCCATCTAATCTTCCAGCTCTGCAAAGACAGTGATCTAGAGTAGCAGCGAGAGTCTCAGACGTGTGTAATGTCTCCTCACTGAAGCCCCTGGGCTGGGCAGGACGTCTCAACGGCACTCACAACATTGGGAAGAATAAAAGACTTTCAAAAGTGATGGAATTTGAAATGCGTGTCAAACAAAAGTGTCAAGTCAGTGCTATTTTTGGAGAGGACAATTTTGTAGAAACAAACGGAATACCAATATCTAGTCACTTAAATGAACGAATATTTTAGAATGCATAACTATACAAAATCAAGTGTTTATTTGCTTTTCATCCATTTGTTTCCAAGAATGCAACCACAGGATTAGGGTGAATCAAATGTAATAATTTAAGAATCAACCAGTAAAATAAATAAATAATAAATAAATGAATACATAAAAATTATAAGGAACAACTATATAAGGAGAAATATTTTAAAGTATTGCATAATGCTTTCAGGTTTAACAGGTTATTTACATTTTTTTTTTCTAGTGATAAAGTATTGTATGAGCAGTTTAATTAATAACACTTAATCAAAAACAAACTAATTAAAACTGAATCCATAAAGCCCTAAAAGGCTCTATAAACGAAGCACCTGACATATCCCTTTAAGTTTTTATTTAGAGCCTTCTCTCTGATATTTTTTGACATCTTGTGGCCAAAGTGGGTACTACTACATTTCAACCACTTTTGGGAAATTTTCTTAGTAGCTGCCATTGAAGGAATGTCTTTTTTTCTAAAAGCAAATAAATGCAACAACAACACACTCCGTTCTCTCCAGATTTAATTTCTGCTCAATATGATAACCAAAACAAATTTCTATGTCTCAAATCTACAGTCACAAAATACAGATTACCATACAAAATCTACAAAATGCAACAATTACAAACAATTTGTTTGAGAAATAACAATTGTACAGTATAAATTTCTACAATACTGCATTCATATGTTTGGCACCTGACCACGATATAATTGTGATACAGAAATGTTACGTCAGATGTTTAAAAAGGAAAAAACAAAAACAAAAAAAAAAACGAAAAACTACATAAAATACGCATCGAACATGAAATAGAGCAGTTTTGACCTGCCACTTTTCTTTTTTCAATATTTTTACAAAACAGCAGTTGTTCAATGAGTAAAATAAAACGATAAAAACATTCAGTTATGTTCATTAACAGTATAGCAGAACCAAATGCACTGCGGTGAGGCATTTGACGTTCACAGGGACATCAAGAACACTGAACATCAGCAGGAGGCGGAGTGTGGATCTCTGCGGCACGACAGAGGGTGATGTGGGAACTATTAGGAGTTGAAATGGACACGAGTATAGGTACCACATGAGTGCAAGGGGCATTTGAAAAGCAATGGGTCCTATTTCCATTTACACATTTCACGTAATTTTGAAACGAGTGTCTCTCAGAATGATTCGGCAACATAATTACATCTGTTCACGGGGTGACGGGAAGAGCACAGAGTTAAACTCTCCAACATGTGAAGGATTATCATTTCAGGTGCAAGCAAATTTACTGCAACTTAAGCTTGATAAAAAAAAAAAAAAAAAAAACACCATATAAAACCACTCACCCACAGAAACACTTGAGTGCGTTTAAGGCAATTCAGTAACTTGGTGCTCATGTGTACAATCCAGAGATACAGATAAAAGTGATTCTAAAAATCAAAGAAGCTTTGAATCAATAAAGCTTTAGTTCTTCTTCAATAACAAAAACGTTCTGCGATAATGCAAACGGATGCATCACGACAACTATAACCAGGGTGAGCGAACAGGGCTGTGACTGATATTGACCACAACACATGCATACAAATCACACAAATACTCTCCTGTCCACGAATGCAGATAAACTTGATGTTACATGCTTTTGCTAAAAACGTCAATAAAACCCCTCGCTGCATCCTAAGATGGAACTCTTGAGTACAGTTTTGCATGCGTGTCTGATACTTCAGATTTATATACAGGCCTACGGTTACTAGAGTACAAACATTAGAAAACTGGAAAAAGAGAACGCAGTTCAATTCATGTCATTTGAACAGTAGACTGTACGACCAAAACCAAACTAATCCACACTAAATTGAACGTGTGCTTCCAGCACTAATAAGGCTCTTAAGATCGGAAGCATAACGTGGGGAAACTTCCGTGTACAATTTACAAAATCTACAAGCCTGATTTATTGGTCCCATGGGATAATAATACTGTGATGATTATCAATGAGTTGAGAGAAACTTAACTATATAACCTAATCTAAATGAAGTTAATAACTCCCCCAATATTTAGATCACTAAGGCTGAGGTGTTTGAACAACAACTAGTGATGCCACTGCAATGATTCAGGCATCAGATTATTCTTCATTATTCATAAAAAAAAGAAAGAATTAGGAACAAAACATTCTCTTCTACTGGGTGCATGAATTATTTCTCATCTTAAATCCCTGTCTTGAAATGTTGCATCTAATACCCAGAGAAAATAAGAATAAAACTATGTATTTAACATGACATTGAAAGCTCTTTTCTAATCAGGAAGTGATTGGAGCTCAGATGAACGCTCTAGTTCCCCAGATTCACTCCATCACAGGCCTCTTGCAGAGATAGCACAGCCAATAACTCTGTGTGTGTGTGTGTGTGTGTGTGTGTGTTACTAGATCTGGCCAAGCTCAGTCTGATGAGACCCAGATGAGCCACTCTGGAAAAAACACCTGACCCGCCATCATTTCCCTGCGACTATATCAAAAACTAAATTAAAACCCATAAATAAATAAAAGGATGAAGCATGAGGCTGCTCTCAGAACTGTCCTGCACTGCTGGGGTCACACTGTAGCAGACGCACGATGGATGGGTCACTCTTCGCCCCTTTGATGAACTCCTCCAGAGACAGTTTTCCTGGAATAAAACAGGAGAGGACACAGGCTCTTAGAAAATCATATTATTTACAATGGGAAAATGATGGCTAGCTTTCCGATATCCGGCTCGTTGCGTTAGGATCTGAATCAACCTGTAAAAATATGGCTAGAGAAAACTGTGTTATGGAAACAATGGAAGAGATTTTAGCTTTTCTATTAAATCTAATAAGCCTTCAGGTCTTTGGGTTTAAAAAAGGGCAGGATATAGACAGTCAAGAAACAAAGAAACACTTGCTTAATAAAAAAAAAAAAAAAAAAAAAAAAAAAAAAAGTAGTGTAATCTTTAATCTTAATCTCAAAATCAATATCCATTTCAAACCGTTTATTATAATTTGACTTGTAGGATTTAAAATTTATAGAAAAAAATATTTTAGCTTTCATTTTATTTCAAGAATAATATATTGGATATAATATGATGGGTTATTTGCTATCTGACAGATTTTAAATATAGGGGCATCCCAAAAAACATGTAGTGATTGAAGTTCCCCAAAAGTGGCATGTGCAGCATCGGTCAGCAGGGGGCACTGCCGACTCTCAGCATTCAAAGTGAGCAGTGGCGAAGGAATGCTAAGAATCAAAGGACGCATACAGACACTGTTACCCCAGTGAGGAGTGATGCAATAGTAAAGAACAGGTCCTCTCAAACATGTACGTGATGATAACATTAGCATCCGTCGCTCATGTCGCTGTAGCTCATGCATGGACTGTACGGTTTATTTTGATAAAAACACCACTACAAACGAACACGGTCCTTATGTTCTTCAATTTCCTCCCTGTGATCAATTAAGTATCTGTACCGAGTGATACCACGCTTCCGCTGCTTACACAGACAACTGCCCACAGATACACAAATATACACACATTCTCCGTCCCATGTGACTCTGGTCACGAGAGAGCAGGAAACGCAAAAGATCATCTGACAACAGAATCAGACCACTCTTTCCACTCTCTTCTGTATACTGCCATCTGTTTGGTTGTTGATCATCAATTTCATGCACTTAGACAGTCCTAAGCCTAGTTTAACAGCTAATGCGGCTCTTTAGGGCAGCTAATTGCACCAAAATGTATTTTTACCGAAACCGAAAAACAGAAATCATATTTAAACTAGGGCTGTCAAAAGATTAATCGCGATTAATCGCATCCAAAATAAAAGTTTGTGTTTACATAATATATGTGTGTGTACTGTGTATAATTATTTTGTATATATAAATACACACACATACATGTATATATTTAAGAAATATTTGCATACATATACTGTATATATTTATATATAATTTATATTATATATAAATATAATTTTTTTTATATATAAATTACACATTTTTCTTAAATATATACAAGCATGTGTGTGTATTTATATATACAAATTTAATTATACACAGTACACACACATATATTATTTAAACACAAACTTTTATTTTGGATGCGATTAATCGCGATTAATCTTTTGACAGCCCTAGTTTAAATCAACACTCAACACTGAGTTGTATATAAACATTTCAATAGCATATGAGGCTGTTATTATATCAACTTTTTAATTATATATTTATGTTGCTAATTTGTTTTTGAATTCTAAACATTTAAATGTTGGTTGTAATAAAACTGATCTTAAAAGATTTATTTAAACATTCATTAAATAATAAAAGGTTAAGTAAAAATATAATGAATATCTAATACAGCGCAAATAATTAGCAAAATGCTCCTCTTTAGAGCTCTTTTTCTAGCTAATTAATGAGCTATGGACTAGGGATTCTCATAATTAACTGGTTACATTAATCGGTTCAACAGTAATTTTTCAAGTTATTTTAAATATGTTTGTTGCATGGTTAAAAAATGCGCTACGCATCTAAGATAGAGCTTTTCAGAGAAAAAAAACTAACGTCGTGTATAAGTCGCATTTTATTATTACATTAGTGTAAAATACTGTTAGGCCTAATATAAAGCGAAATGTTTACAAACATTATAAACGTAGCTAAAGGTTGTTTAATTCCCCTAAATCGACAATAAATTGTTTAAATTTAACAGTATTCATAACAGAACAAGAATGAAAAATAAAAGTAGCTGTATAAACGTCAAGTCAAAATGAATTCATTTCAAGCGAAACAAACAGAAAGCGACGTTTCAGTATGTTGACAGTCAAAACACGTCACCGGAGAAGTACTAACTAAAAATCATGTTTGGTTAATGATTTCATCCCTCAAAAGACCACCCGTGTATTATGTCATTTTTCATATAGGCTACCACTGCCAAACAAGTTTAATGAAAAAGGGGAAAAAAGGGTTTACCATCTCGGTTGGTGTCCATTTGTCTGAAGATCTTCTCTGTTCTCTTCTCAGGTGTAGACTCATCCTCTGGCATCTTCATCACTGATGACACCATCTTGTAAATCGCCTGTGGGAGACACAATACACAAGAGATTCCCTCAATCAAAAAATATTATCACGCCACAAATACAGTAATCTCATATATTAATGCTACAATCATCAGCATTATCATACCCCAAGTGTATAAAATGTGAAATTTCAATGATGCAAGTCAGACACCACAATGAATCTAGCAGAATCACTATAACGAGGTGGAAAGCCTTAAAGGGATGGATCACCCAAAAATGAAAAATTATCCCATAATTTCTCACCCTCAAGCCATCTTAGGTGTATATGACTTTCATCTTTCAGCCAAACACAATCAGAGTTATATTAAAGAATATCCTGACTCTTCCAAGCTTTATAATGGCAGTGAATGGTACCTTAGATTTTGAAGCCCAAAAAGTGCATCAATCCATCATAAAAGTAATCCACACGACTCCACGGGGTTAATGAAGCGAAGCGATGCGTTTTTGTAAGAAAAATATCCATATTTATAACTGCATAAACTATATTCACTAGCTTCCGGTAACGGCCATAAGCGAGTCTAGTTCCGGTGGAAGACTGACCTCTGACCCGACGCATGACGTAGGCGTAGCGTCAGCTTAGGTGAGATTAGACGCCTCTCACGGTTTAAACAAACAGGGCTAGGAAACAAACTCAAGCTCCTCCAACATTCTCTCTAAAAATTCTCGTTTTAAACTTCTAATTCGTGACCGATGTTTTGTTCTATCCTCGTCGATACGTCGGGTCAGAGGTCACTCTTCCTTTATTAACCCCCTGGAGCCGTATGGATTACTTTTATGATGGATTGATGCATTTTTTTGGGCTTCAAAATCTAAGGTACCAATAAATTGGATCATTTTCATTTTTGGGTGAACTAAACCTTTAACAGACGTTACTCCCCTTATAATAGCTCCTGTTCAAATGAACACTAAACAGACTTTATTATCAAAGGAATAAGAGTAAGAAAGTTAGAACAAGACTAACAGAGTACTAACAGTCCTGACTACACACTCAGCGAATGAACATACATGACTGACTGCAGCGAACACAGAATCTACAGACAACTAATGTGGCATGCATGAAGATCATTCAGAAACACGTCCAGTATGATGATCTTCAGGAAGGCAACAGGTACTCAACTGAAAATTTTCAAGTATGATATAATTGTATAGAACTTTTTAAAATAAATCCTGCTCCAAAGAAGATTTACAGGAAACAGAACCTTACAAATTAGCCGCAAAGAAATCTTACATTCATTGATTTAGTACATCCATTTTTATGCATTGTTATGCATAAAATGGATGCAGTGGACATGGATGGACATGCATCCATTAAATGTTACATTTTCATTGTAAAGTTTAGCATTTGTTGCACTTTAAAAAAAAAAAATTATATTTTTCAGCATCATTACTCCAGTCTTCAGTGTCACATGATCCCTCTAAAATTCTAATATGATGCTCAAAAAACATTAATTGAAAACAGTTGTGTGCCTTTTTTTTTAAATCAGGCTTCTTTGATGAATACAAAGTTCCATTTAATTTTTTTGAAATATAATCATTTGTAACATTCTAAATGCCTACTGTAACTATCAATTTAATGCATCCTTGCTGAATAAAAGTATAGATTTTTTTTCTCCCCTCCCACCCCCAAAAACATTTTTACTGACCCCAACCTTTTGAACAGTAGTGTATAATGTCACAAAAGCTTTCTATTTCAGATAAATGCTGTTCTTTTGAACTTTCTATTTATCAAAGTTCAACTGTTTTCAACATAGATAATAACAATTCATGTTTTTTTGAGCATTAAATCAGCATATTAGAATGATTTCTGAAGGATCTCGTCATCTCTCTACTGCAATCTTGGCTCATTCCTCCCAGGTTTTCACATTACCACTGCTTTCTTCAAATTCCACCAAATATTTTCAATGAGATTTAAATCTGCAGACTCAAGCACATTCTACGACTGATCCCTGAACCAAGTTTAACTAGATTTGGATGTATACTTTGGGATGTCAGTCCATTGACCATCAAGCTTCAGTCTCTGCACCGAAGGAATCACCATTGCTGCCAAAATGGCTTGATACTTAAAAGAATTCATGACGTCCTTCATACAGTAAAGATTTCCCCTTCCCCATATAAAGACTGGACCGCCTCAATGTTTGGCCATAGAGATGATGTTCTTCTGCTCATAAGCTTTTCCTTGTTTTCACCGGATATACCGCTGACCCATGGGTATGAGACTCCATAAAACATTCTTCCAGAACTCCATAGGTCTATCCAAATGAGTTTTAGCATATTCAAGTCTGCCTTTTATGTTCTTCTTGGTCAATTGTGGCATTTGGCAAGATGTCCCAACATGAAGGCTGTGCTCGTCTAGTGCTTCTTATACTCTACATTGAAATGTTTTTGTTTTTTCTCCTATTTTCATTGGGTCATCTTGCAAGTCTCTAGCCTGGCAAACCAGACCTACATCAAGATGTTAGGTCTGGAAACTCACCATAGACGCGGTTTAATCCGAGGGGCGGGATAAACGGCTGTCTTTCAAATTCCCTCTGCACGCAATAGGACAGCGCTTCAACCAACCAAAGCGTTTTCCCAACAGCCGAGCTAGTTGATAGATTCAACTTTTGCCATATCTGGCCGGCAAAACGACGAACACATCTTCCTTTTTTTAAGAATGACTTAAGTGCCGTTCTTTGCTCTTTTCTCAAAGAAAAACTAAACTCCAAGTCCTCCAGAGTCAAGGCCAAAGCAGATTCGAAAGACTGTTCTCCAGCAGCAGCCGTCATTCTTTGTTTTCAAGTAGCAGCAGGTAACCGTCGCAACTCTGTCGTCATATGTTAAGCCCGCCCCGCCTACTCTATACGCGACGTGATTGGCCTGACCCAATTTAGGTTTTTGCAGCTCGAAAGTCTATGGAGAGTTGCTAGACTGCCCTGGCTGCAAAATACATTTTGCTGCCGCTAGGGTGCGTCTAGATTTCTAGGCTAGCAAGTCTCTGCTTTTTCTTCAAAACCCTCAATGGTTTTTTTGATCCAACAAATTTTAAACTCATGAATAAGGCTGTCAAACTGTCTCTCAAAGAACTTTTAGCGTTTTGGAAATCTTCTAGTAGACTTTACTTGTATAGATAATCCTTTATGAAAAATATAATTATGATTAAGCCAATGAAAATACCAAATCAAGCAAGCAAGCAACATGGCCAGCAGGAAAAATCCTGCACAAAAATGGGGCATGTCAAAAAAACCCCAGAAAACACCTCAGACCCCACAGGGTTAATGTTGATTGTGGTTTTTCGAATGCAAGGACTAGTTAATTTAAAAAAAAAAATGCAACATAGCACATCCCTAGTATGAATGGTCACTATCATCACTAATCATCTTGTTTTCATCAAACAATCATGTTTTTTCCAAGAGATGAGAGATTAATGAATTATTAAAGGACTTTTCCATCTGCAATATATACTTTTATTAATAACCTTAACGTCGGAGGGGAAAAAAAGTGTGTGCTGTAAAGTGCAGCTCTCGTGAAGTTATTGAGTCTTCACTCTACAGAAGACATTCAGCATATCATTAGATTTATATCAGCCTTCCAGGCGAGGAAGTGAACCATGCATCAAAATAAAAATGCCATCAAGATATGACAGATGTTCTCATATCGCATCCTTTATAACCACCAAAACAGAAGTAAATAACATTTTTACATGTTATAAGTTATATGAAATCTGTCAACTAAACCTTTAATAATTTATTTTAATATCATTTGTGTGTAACATTTTTTCTTTTTTTCTATTTATAGTAAAATGTCATGGTGCAATGTAACGTACGAGTTACAAATCCTCAAACTTGGTTTGGTTTCAACAGGGCCTTAGGATCTGAGCAATAACTTGCAGAAAGCAAAGAGAAATCAGGCCAATTGCATTAAGAGCAAACATTACCATGTGAAGGAGTGCACTTTGATGAAAGCTTGTTTATCAGAGACAGAAATAAGACTCAGGCTTTCTTTACAGTATGGAGCTTCCTGACAGTCTAACACCACGGCTATCCTTACTGCTAACACACTACATTCTGCAAGTGAGAAACAACAACATATGCGATGTGAAAATTGGGTATAGCAGGACTCTGTTGGGTTCTCTTTTGTGTCTCCTTAAGCGATATCTGAATCCATTTCAGACTTAAGCAGTCATGGCGATGATGAAAAAAGCTTTTAAAGAGTGCCATTATTAAGGTAAAATCTTAAAAGCTTTAGGTAGCCTGACATACCTGCACAATCTCAAGCATCTCCGACTTGCTGATGTATCCGTTTCCATCCAAATCATACATGCTAAACGCCCACTTGAGCTTTTGTTCCAGCTTCCCTCGTGACGTGACACTCAATGCAATTATGAACTCCCGGAAGTCTATTGTGCCGTCGCCATTCGCGTCAAAAGTACGGAACACGTGCTCTGCAAACTTTGAGGCGTCTCCATAAGGGAAGAAGTTTCCGTAGATTTTCTTAAATTCCTCCATGGAGAGGTTACCACTGGGACAGTCCCGTAGAAAGCCTTTGTACCATTCCTGGATCTCATGCTCCGTAAAGTCCGTGCTCTCCAGCAGGTCCTGCATCACCTCAGGGCGGAGCTTGCTGTTCTGCTTCCCCATGTTTTAGTTTCACAAGACAGCGCTGGCGAAAGAAAGGGAAGAGAGAAAATTAGCATAGATGGAAAGCTCAAGTCTACATAGTGTTACTATTTTGGTACCCTATTCTGTCATGATCCTTTATGCCAATAAATGCCAATTATCCCAATTTATCTGTGGCACAGTCAAGAATGCAATACCAGCCCTATTTTGAAGAAGTGCCATCATACACATTTCAATATTGTTCATACAGTACCCTACACCAGGGCTCTGAACCGGTTCAAGAAACAAAAAACAGAAAAGAAAAAAAAACCCCGGAACAAACAAAACAAAAACGAATTAAATCGTAATGAACAGAAAAACTTATTTGGAATTACCATTGACCAGTTAATCATTTTATTGTACCGTTTAATATTTCAATCTGGCAGTCAACCAATCATAAAATTCAAATTCCTATGCAAATGTGATGCATCCATGTTTATAAAAGCTACTTAAATATCCTAATTGAACTAAGGCCTAATCCTGGCTTAATCTAAGCCCTGTTTGTGAAACCAGACCTGTATGTGTGAATGGGGTCTAATTTTTCCACAATGCCCAATCAAACCAGTCACTGAAATAGTTACGGTATCAGGCAATGAAAGCCACCGGCTTTAAATGTTCTAATCCATAGAAATGTGTTCGGCCTCTGACTTCCTCATCAGGGATGTGCCCGAACCAGAGTGTTCAGAAAAGAAATGATGCATTCTATGGAGCCCCTGAAAGGAGAAAAAATATTTTTTTGTGTTGAGTTTGTGTTCACTGTTTAATTCAATAGTATAATTTTCGGGCATCAGGGAGCCACTATCAATATGCAGGGTATTGAAATCGCTTTTGAATGCACGCACGCTTGCTTTTTACTTTCACTTTCCAATTCACGATCATGCATACTCTGTGTATAAGGAGCGGCAGTACTGACCATACATTTTACAATATAAGATATTTATCAGTGACGCTCAGGATCTGTTACGCACAAAATCCTCCGACATCGTCCTGTCAGTCATCTCTCCTTACTATCTTCACGTGAAAAGTGAAATCTGATGTACTGTAATGCAACAGACTACCACGGCAAGCTTAACAACGTGGCTTTAGGGGCTCTGTAGAATGGTTTATTCATTTTCTGTGCCTCTCCAAATTCAGATTTAGGCTTTGGGCACATCCCTATTCCTCATGATCTAAAGCAGTGTTTCTCAACCCTGGTCCTGGAGGACCCCAGCATTGCACATTTTTGAAAGTCTCCTCTTTCTGACACACCCATTTCAGGTCCTGGAGTTTCTTCTAATGAGCTGACGAGTTGAATCAGGGGTGTTTGATTAGGCAGACACAAGAAAAATGTGCAGTGTTGGGGTTCCTTCAGGAGCAGGGTTGAAAAACACAGATCTAAAGTACATATGACAAAGTCTTAGCTGCAATTCAACACTGCAGTAACTTTTGACAATGAAAACTTAAAAAGGTCCCATTGCATGGATTATTTTATTATCTTAGAATGTTTCCTGGGGTGCCCTTATAATGTAGTATGCTTTTTAGATCAAAAGTTGTTATAATTTAGAAATAAAAGGCATATTTCCTAGCCTAATTTTAGCCTCTGATTTGAACACTCTGTTTGAAGGGTTTTGAAGTCTGCTGTGAGACTTGTGTAAATGTCCACTGCTGTGACTGGCTGACATGCTTGCATATGAAATATCTAGCATTACATTTGGAACTCTCTCGAATACTTTTACTATTACAGCTATTATATGTTTTTACTGTTACAGCTATCGAGATTAACAAATCGTGAGAAGTTTAAGTATTTAGATCCATTCCCATCACATAAAAGGTTGCAGTGATGAGCATTGAGCAGATGAAAGTCTGTTGATCGTGTGAATGAAGATCTTATCATTGCAATGCAGTTTCTGCACTCTCACTAATGCTTTCACCAATGCAAACATGAGGTAAGTACACAGTAAGAGCTTCGTTGTGCAGTGTAACAGCATCATTGATTTCATAACGAGTTTTGGCAAGTGTCCAGATAAACTCACGCCGTGTGATTGACAGCTTGGGTGATTGGAAAGGGATTGTTCTTTGATCGCTTTCTGTATATGTATTAATCACAGTTTAAGTATGATTATTTTCATCCTACTAAGAGAAACGACGTGAAGTTGATCGTTTAGTCACTGGCTTGATTTACTGATGCATAAACAGTATTGAATGACTTTGAGAGAAAGATTATCTGTCGGAACTTGAACAATTACACATCAGAAATTCACATAACCCACTGGTTCTTCAGAGGCTCGGATGAAGGAACTAAAAAAATACTTTTATGCCAAATTCTCTTTGCGGGCAAAGCAGAGAAAGGGGAGGTAACCTTTCCCCTTATGACGACATAAGGGAAAGATTTCTAGATTCGCCCGTCTGAGCTTTCATTTTCTCAGAAATACCCAGGGCTTGGTTTACACCCATCAAAACGTCTAGCCACTGTGGGACCGTAGGCAGGCTAGGAAAACTCATATTAAGGTAAAAAAACCTCATAAAGTGAAATTTTCATGCAATGGGACCTTTAAAGCATACAGCCCAATTACATTCAACAACAGAAGACACACACAAACAAAAACTATAAAGCCATACGCCAATTTCTCTGCTCAGTAATCCATTTTGCAAAGCAGCTGCATCATCATCATCATCTTCATCTAAAGATTGTGTTGTGGGGCTCCATAACGATACCAGAAAACTGCAGAATGATAATATCCACAAAAATGATGTTAAGAAAAACCAATCGTCAACACTAGGACACTTTCCTCTGTATTCAAACTGCTTCTAAAGGCTCGATGTTGAGATCTGGCCATTTGGGAGACATTATAATAACATAAGACTTCCACCTCCATATCTCGAAGTACTTGAGTTTTTTTTTTCTTTATAAAGTTGCAATAGCTAACTACACATTTCAGGATTTAGTATCAGACAAATGAGCCAGAACATAAATAAAAACATGCCAAAACAAAACCAACAAAGACATTCTGATAAATCTAAAAAAGACAAAACATATCAAGACATAAATGTCTAGCACTCAATAAAAACGGCAAAACAAAGATGAAAAATGTGTCCACGAGACAGGTCATTCACAGTCCCCATCTCCACTCAGGCCGGAAGGTCTGGAGAGCATCAGCTGTTACGGGACTTCTCCATATGCAGGAACTGACTCCAGTTTCTCAGTTGGGTCATGGATCTTTGAACTAATCAGACAACGGTTTTATTAATGTTCTAGGCAGACACTAGCACATACACAAAACAAAATTCAATTGAGTGTAAAACGTATATACTTTTAAATGAGCCGAATGAATCGTGCACTAGAACTGAGGGGTAAAGGTTAGGACAGAAGAAGAGAGGGTAATCACTGTTTGATTAGAAGTAGAGTCTAGCTCTTCAAACTTAAGAACACTTGTAGACCTGAAACTGCTTTTCTTAATGACTCACATAAGTACAGTACATCCTGTCTTTGCTGTTTGGTATAATGTAGGGTAAGACCTTATTGCTGTAGCGCTTTCATAAAACTTGAAACTGAAAAAAAAGAAAAAGAAAAAAAGCTCACAAAAATAAAGCTCATAAAAACAGACCAAAGAATGTCGTAGCAATTTCATCATGGAACAGGTGCCGTGTAAAAAAGGTCCACATTCACACTGGGCTTTGATTCTGGGAAAAAATTGCCATCAAATTACCAGACAGCCTCCTGTATGAATGCAAGACTTATTAGCATTGGAAGTTTTCTGAAGTTTATAATCATCATAATTTTTCTTGAATCCAGTGCCTGGTGTCTAATTAGGCTTTATAAATTCCCTCGTTTAGAGGCATCAGGCTACTGGTATATAAGCTAGTAGTGCTGAAACAACTGTTGTCAACCACTGGAACTATTTTGGATCATCAATTTAACAGTTGCATTAGATTCTCATATTCTCAATACATTTTTTGAAAAACTATTCTGAACATAAATCATATCTATTCCAAGTATGAATTTAAAAGGATTTGGGATATAATGCTAATATATTTGGATCACACAGAGGGTTCACACTTGGCAGGTTTGATTTAATTTAAATAAACTCTCATTGGTGGGAATGCTCTGTTAATGCAGTTCATTTGAACACGTGTGAACGCTGCCATCCGAACCTTAGTATGCACCATTAATGTTAATGTTTGACTTTTTAACATTAGACAAAATAGTTAGTGAAAGGAAACTAGAAAAAAAAAACAAAAAAAAAAAACAGGAGCACTGTACAGTACATATCACAAGCTTTCACGTGTCTGCTATACAGTGGCTGTTACCAAAGTAATAGGCTGGCGTGAGACAATGACATGTAAAAACAAACGTTGGTTTATTATTTTGCATGCCAGTAGTATGGCTCCTTCACATCCAAGTTGGCAATTTTTGGCGTGGTCAAAAGTCAGGCTTGTAAAACTAATCGACTAAACTGGAAAATGTATCTGCTGATGACAATGCTTTAAAAATACCAAAAATCAGCCAGAGATCTTTAAAATTTTGTCAAGGTTTCAAACACTTGGGACTGAAGCATTATGCCTTTAAACCTTTTTAAAATACATAAACTAATACATACATAAGTCAAATTAATACTTTTATTCAGCAAGGATTCATTAAATGGACAGTACAGACATTTACACAAAATTACGAATAAAATTTCTAATTTAAAATAAATGTTCTTTTGAACTTTTTATATTAAAAAAATACATCGACATTTCCAAAAAAACAGCACAACCATTTTCAACTGTTATAAGAAATGTACTTTAGAACCAAATCAGCATATTACAATGTTTCATAAATTCACAATATTACTGTTTTTACTGTATTTCTATCAAATAGTCTACAACAAACCTGTGTGAGCAAAACCATTTAAAAAAAGCTCACCATCCCCAAACTGTAGAGATGACAAATGGCAGTATTATTGTTTTTATATTTTTAATATTATTATGAAATATAAAACTATACATAATTTATATGAATTTCACTCACTCAATTCAGTTACTCCTTACACTAGAAATGAAGGTTTGGTACTAAGGTTTGTCTCACGGAACAAAGGAAGCTAAAATACATGAATCCCTTTAGGCAACCAGACACACCTTTTCTTGTTTGACTAATAATATTTGTACTTCATGCCATTTTAACATTGAACAAAGAACAAGATTAAAAGCAAATGGAAAGACTAAAATCAGAGGAGGACCAGAATCAGAACAAACAATTTGTTCTTTAACTACATATAAAAGCAGACAGGAACAAAATTCCCTATCGAATCACTGCGTGTCTGCCCAGGAACCTGGCCATTCAGTCTAATGATAGAGTCCATTAGCAGTAAACGCAGAACAACAAGAGAGAGCCCAAACAACAAGCCCTTGAGTTGAAGACTGAAACGGCTGATTGTATGCCTCCAAATTCATATTTATAGAGCTATACATGTTTAAACTATCTTTAACTGCCAACTGATAAGGAAAGCAAATGCTGAGGTCACACTGCATTAGCTATGAGCTACATACATCAATGTTCTTTTTATATTTAATATGTCATGTGCTAAGAAACAGTTTTCAGCTAAGAGGTGTCATGGCTGACAGGCATTTATTAAGTATCCAGCATTAATGCTCCTGATTAAACTGAGAGGACAGACTGGGGCTTAATTACAAAGCAGTTAGCAATGCTGTCATCATGTACAATAACGAATCTCTGTGACCTCTTGCCATGTTGCTATGGAAACAGACACTCCATTCAGCATTGGTTAGCAGAGAGAAAACAATAAATCAATGAGACTACAGATGTTTGCGTCTCTAGACGGAACATTGCTGCTCCAAGAGGATTTCCTTAAAAAATGGGATTTCAGCCATTTGGAGAGAGGAGACTAATGGTACAGGTAGAGTGCTAGTGTTGCACAAGAAAACTATAACATTTCTGACCATTTCTACCCAATTTCCATTTGTTTGTGATCCAGTGCAAGCAAAGGTAATCTTCAAATCATTACCCAAGAATATGTATGAGGAAAAAACATTTCAGGCAGCTTGTTGCTTTACCTTAGTCACACTTCAACCTACAACATCCACAGCAGAGCAGAACAACATCTTAGCGGACAATAGTGTGTTAGCCAAGAAAAGGCAAAAAATATCTAGCAGGACACCAGTGTTTCATTGTTAACTAAAAATTTCAAAACTATTGAAAGCGGTGTTTGGTAATTGAAATAAAGCTGAAACGAAATAAAACAATGGATGAAAACTTAAATCCCCCGGTTTCAGCGACTTTTTTTCACCGACTTTTAAGCTAGTCACAGACTAAAAAGCATGTTTGAGCTATTTTAACTGAAAACAACTGCTTTTTTTTTCCTTTTTCCAAGATGTCCCAATTGAACTTGTACTTAAATGTCCCAATTGAACTAAGGCCTAATCCTGGCATCTTTGCCCTGTATGTGAAACCGAGCCTTTAAGTACTGTAGTAAGTTGAACTACTAAAATTACTAACACTAAAAAAAAAGTATTAAAGCTAAAAAGAAACATTTAAAAAACAAGAAAATAATAAAAATGACAAAAGCACAAGGAGCAGCAGGGCACTGGTAGAAACAACATCCTGTTTACCCTTCTTGAAACAGTGTATATGGCCGCAATCATTCATATCGTCAGGTTGAAAGCAGATTTTTTCAAAAAAATAAGGCCCTCAATATGAGTGGTAATTCGCTAATGCCAGAGAAATTATTCTAATTGAGCTCTTGCTGAACAATGTCTAAGAGGTTGATCTTTGATGTCCACACTGTTGCTGCTTTCAGCCTATTGCCATGTTGTAATGACCCTGCACCTTGTGTCCAGTGAATCCATGACTTTTCCAGTTGTTCTTGATTACTGGAAAAGGATTTTATAGAGATTACAATTAAAACTGTTTACTTTTACTTGAGACATAAACAGCTTTTTACATGAATACTCATCAACACAATGTGCATTTTGACAATTGCGTGTGTATTCAACCATTTAAGCGCAATAAGATGTGAAAGACAACTGAATTTGTGATCACATGCTGAGAGACTAGGCTTTCTGTGCACCGGTTAGCTGTGTCTCAGGCCCAGTCCACACTATTGCGTTTTCGTTTAGAAACGGAGAATTAAAACGAATACGATCTCCGTCCACACCAGCGTTTTAGCTGCGTATTAGAATTGATCTCCGTCCACATTAAAACGACTGAAAACGCGGATCACGTGACTATTCACCAACACTGGGCATGCGCGTGCCGGTGTAAACACAACTTCATTGATAAAATTATCCCACCATGCGCTGGTTCTTCCCGGGTTAACCCAAAACCGACGCTCCATGTACGGTCGATACCACCGCTGCACACAGGAATTGTCACAGATTGCTTGAATAATAGCTTGCCTCCGGCGCATGTAGGCAGTTATAGCATTGTAAGATGCAGAATTTACTTGGACAACAGCTGCTAGCAAAGATATACGCCATGACTGATGACACCCAATCATAGAGCCGAGCGTGAGCCTCTACTACGTCATCGTTTCTAAAGTCCTCCGTTTTGACCCGTCCACACTAAAACGCCCTCCGGAGATTCAAAACGAAAAACGGGTCGGCAGCGTTTCTAAACTTCTCCGTTTTGGGTCTCCGTTTTTGCCGTTTTAGTGTGGACGGGAGGTGCAAACGTAGCAAAAGGTCTCCGTTTTTAAACGAAAACGCAGTAGTGTGGACGGGGCCTCAGACAGCGTGTGCACCACATTGAGTTCTTTATCACTGCTTATTGTGCGTAACTCTTTAACATCAACTTTTTATATTCTCATTCATGCATTTAATCACTCTGAAGTGTCAATAGTGTTATGTATAGCGATATACACGGAATCTCTAACGATAGACATTTTATACTGTGGTAATGACACAGTAATTGTGGCAAGCAGGACGAGGACGAGGGCCGTGAGAGAACATCTCACAGAGGAACTTCGGAAGCATAAAAGGAGGAGCGACGACAGTGGACCAGGTCTGTACCAATTTATTTTGTTTTGTTAATGTGTGTGCTTTTACTTTTGTTTTGTGTTTGTTTATTTTATAATTAAAGTCTTTAAATATTCACCGGTTCCCACCTCCTTCCCTGAACAACATACCTCGTTACAGTATTGCTCATACAACAGAGTAAACAGAGAGCAGAATGGATATATCAGAGAAGAATGTCTATGAAGTAAATGTATCAAATTAACAATGTTAAAGTACATATTTACGCCTATAGTCTATATAGCTGTTGTGCGCGAGCTGATAAGCGAAACGGGGAGTGGATTGAGCACGCAGCGGCACATACACACAAGCTTGTTGAGCGCACATCCCTTTTTCAGACATCACTGGAAAGTTTGTAGTTTGGTCAGTTATGGCAATAGCAAAGAAAGTAAAATGAGGAGCATATTACTAAGTATCCTTGTGAAAAAGTCGGTTATATCTTAAGTGAACGTAAACAGTTGAAAAGAAAACGCGTGTGTACCAGTATGTTGGACATGTGCAGCTCTTAAAGTGACAGCAGCATAATAAACGCTGTCTTAGTCCTCAATGTTAATCTAACAACAAAAGACAGAAAAACAAAACACTCACTGCTCTTGACTGGTTGAGGCTTGCTGGAGCAGCTCTAAATATTCACTGTGCGATTAAAGAAAATATGATAGAGCAATAATATAAACAGTTAAAGTAACTGTAGCTCCTATACATTTTTTTAACAAGCATAGTTAGTAGGCATGAAAATAACTGGAAAAATCTATTAGCTCAGCAAACTAATTTGATTCATATTCTTTTGGTTTCTCTGCACAATATTTGTAAAAATTAAAAAATGCAATGAAAATACAGTTCTGGAAAAAGTGGTATCGGTGCATCCCTAATTATTATCGAGGTTTAAAATGAACAACTCAAATTAATGTGTTTTTTTATAACAACGTTATAACATTCTAAATGATAGGAGTAAAAATATAATATGTAATATAGTGCATATTTAGCAAAACACTCCTCTCTGTAGTTCATTTTTCTAGCTAATTAACATGGGCTTTCCTGAGGTAAATGTAACGTTACGAGACATTGTTTACAAGCTGTATTATTGACCTCTTTTCGCGGTTGAAACACTCACCGAGCGATTACATGAGACATTTGAGGAAGTTGTACTGAATCTTTTCAACATACCTTCTGGTGTTCATTCGTGTTTATTTACTTTTAACTAGTAGTAAAGAGGAAAAGATGATCAGTTCACGTGCCGCGATCTGAGGCACTACAACGATCTGTCAACACATTTAAGAGGGCCAAAGCGGTATTGTTTGAATTTTAACAAATTAATTCAACAACAAATAAAACTGACAGAACTTGAAAGCTAAGCTTTTTTTCATCTCAAAATAACCTGCTCTGTCTTGTCTGTCGGTGTCAGTGTCCTCCTTTGCTACGCGATTTTTCACTGCACAAGAAAATGGATGTGTGGCATGAAAACAGTGTCAATTGCGTGAGGCTCACACTGAATGCGTGAGAGTTAACAGCCCTGCAATGATCGTGGGAACCTCGAACTACAGAGAACTGACAAATAACTACCTCTTTGTAGCAGATATTAGTATTTTTTCCAAAGATCTTATCTGCTGATATGAACAGAACTTTAAGCCTAAAAACAGTGATGTCTGATTTGTGTGATCACAAGGAAACAAAAATGCTCTAGAGGTAAAAGAGGAAACCGTCCTCTTCTAAAAAGAAACAATTTCTTGTTCCACAGAATATTTTGTTTTCTTCCTGAATTGTCTGGACAAAAAAAAATCCAGGGCAACAGTGATGATCTGTTGTGATGGCAACCTTAATGGTGTAGTCACCAACTCTTCTAGCTTTTCAAATCATTCACTGTGTTCACATTGATCCACCGTCACAGCACAGAGAAATAGACGGTAAAGGAACATGGTTCAATGGTTTCAATATCTTGTGCATGGTTTATTTCACTTTTGTCCAATGTCACTTATATGTCTTGAAAGAGTTTACGCATATTCAGATAACATTTATAGGTTGAACAGCATAAAAAGAATGAAAATCGATACCTGAAATGACTTGATGGAATCCTACATACAATATGAATGACATTGCAATTTAGGTTTTGCAGTCCTAATTATTCGGCTAAATTATCGCTCTGTTTATTAGCAGTGTCTGCAAAATCATAACAGGGCAACCCGTAAGACAACATACAGGTATAATCTCAATATCTTCTGCAGAAGAACCATCTAATTCTGTGGATGAAAACTGTAACAAGGACTCTCTCATTCAGTCACAGTTCTGTCCAGTAGTGCATGCCTTGCCCTCATTATCCATGGCACTCGACACACACCAGTCTAAACAAGGAGCCTGGCTGCATTTCCTTCCATGAGTATTTATATAATTGCTCGAGGTCGTTTTTTTTTTAGTTAAAAAAAATTAAAGAGTGTGAGACCACATTTGAGAAAAGGGAACTGAAACCAAGAGGCCGGCCTAAAGAATGACTAATACAATAACAGGCATTTCGTGTTGGCAATAAATTAAACAATAGCACAGGAGAATAAAGTTTCCCACAGAGATTGAGAACCAAGGAAACAAACAGAATGACTATTAACACTTCCAAGTAACACATTATAAATAGTGCAAATAAAAGAGGGACGCAACAGTATCCATTTCCAAGTTTTCTGAGAACCATATTTTTAGCAAATGGCAATGCATTTGATGTGAGAAGTACCAGAAATATGGCACTAATAAAGGTACTTAGTTTTCTCTACTTTAGGGCACTAACTTTGAAGACAAAGAAAAAAAAGCATATCTAGCAACAGACTTAACGCTATAAAATTACATTCATATAAACTACAGCATCTTTCCAGAAATGTACAAAATGTATGGGGAGAAAAAAGCAGTGTGCAACACTCATGAGTGTAACAAAACAAGAACAGCTGTGTCCAGCTCTCAGCATGGTGGAGGATATTTTCTGACATGCGGAGCCCTGCAGAGAATGATCTGGACACAAACACAGCAAAAAAAAAGACTCCTATTTATTTCAAACTGAGAGCAAATCCAAGCCTCTTTCATAATGCATTTTTTTGTCCCGAGACACTTTCAGCTACAGAAAGGGAATTGAAATGGAAACAGCAGACATGCTAAGAAAGTTCATCATATCTACTCAAAGACAAGCAGACAGAAATCTACACAACCTGAATTCTGATCCCAAGTGCAAAAACTCATTCCAGAACCTTTTGTTAAGGGGCGTTATTATTTTGGAAAAGACTTAAAGACCACTAGGCCTAATACTCCTTTACCACTAACACTGTTCCGGTGCGGGTTCCTGGCCTTTGTCCGTTCTTGAACCGTTCTGTGCATTTCCATTGCAGAAAAGGGGGCTCTGGGCTGGAAAGATTGGTTCAACTCCGGCACTGAACGGAGCCGGGAAGAAGGGGGGTGGGGAGAAAAACTGGCGAACCATTGAGAAATGTAATAACACTGCTATATATTGCTCGTTAATCTAAATATATAAAACTATGCGCGCAAGAGAGACCCAGGGCCCTATCATACACCCGGCACAATGCGACACAACGCAAGTGTTTTTAGCTAGTTTCAGCCAGACGCAGTTATTTTTTTACTTTTCATTGTTGGTGCGTTTTTATTTTGAGGCAACTGAAAAAGACTGCGCCATTGACTAACTGAAACTAGAAGTCAATGGCGCGCAGACCATTTTTCCCATCGTTAAACTAGCAAAAGTGGTTTAGTACAGGCCCTAACTGCACTTGCGCCGTGCACTTTAGACCACATGCTTAGTTTGTTAAAATAGGGCCCCCAGTGTGCGAAAGAGCGAGTGACTTATGTGTAAACTTGTCCGGTTCGTGACACACTCCAGTTCGCCTGGCCGAGAACAGGCTCAAGAACGCAAACCATTTTGGTGGAAAAGGGGTATTTGTATACTATGCAAGTACAATATGTCCATTCTATTCAATACACTTCATAACACTAATATGATCTTTCACTTTAGAGAAAGTCAAACGTGTGATTAAAATAAATAAATAAGTGATTAAGTGAATTAAGCCCAGGAGCCGCCATCATTGGGGAACATAAACAGCGCAACGAATCAATGTATTTCACACAAATCGACTAATTTGCGTCGTTCCATCCCAACTATGGATGAAAAGCAAGTTAAAAAGGCCTGTTCACACCAAGGCAAATGTTCAGTGCAAACATTTGGTGCGATAATTTAATTTAAACAAACGGCTGTTAATGCGCCTGTTCAGAATGACAAATATTCACATTCTGTTACAGTTTTTTTTTTTTTTTTTTTTTACTGAGAAGTGTTCCATTGCACTGCAAATAAAACTGGCCAACCAATAACATAAAAACTTCTACAAAGTGACATTAGCCCCTTTCACACAAATTCTTTACTGGCAAATTACCTGTAAATTTCAGGTGAAAGATCATGTGTGAATAGGACCTTTTTTTAAAATAAAGTACCATTAAAGTAAAAAAAAAAAAAGAAAAAAGAAAAGAAAAGTTTGACAGATAGTAAAACTAAAGCGCTTCTCATCTAGGTGGAAAAATACGGAACGTAGACCTGCTTGTGTGAACAGCAAATTTGTGTATTTACTGAAAAATCAATCTTGCAATTTTATTGGAATTTAGCGGCTTTAATGTGTAAATAGATTGCATGCGACAATGAGTTTCATTTCAAACATTCGTCTTAGCATGAAAAGACCTTAACTATGTTTGAGCACTTGCAACAGAAAAATTTCAGTTATTTCAGAGGCTCCTGAAATGGCAAAATGTACATCTTGAAAATTAAAGAGTGCTTCAGTAAACACTAGTAGCGTAGGTTTGAGATACATACATCATGGCATTAAGTGCTCATTAGACTGATAGTGACGGTGAGAATGCTATTAAAACTGCACTTAGAGGCTTGATAATGAAAAAAAAAAAAATATCATGTTCACTTGGCACTCTATGTATTTAAGCCATTTAATAGATACACACAACACACAAGCAGCACCTACACACTGCTCATACACACACACACACAGACAGACAAACGCTGTAATAACAGACAGGGCTGATAACACACAATAGCAGTGGTTGCAGCGAGGATAATCTCCTCCCACACACGTAGGCCGTGCTGAACAAGCTGTCAGCAGCGTCTCTCATCCCTACTGCCAGCAGGCCTCCAACGCAGAAGTGTGTTTGTCTTTGGTGCCATGTGTTTCTGAACTACCAGTAGGCCGTGTGTGCACGAGTGTGTGTGTACAGGAAATACTGTCACATCACTACAGGGACCGATAACATCTAATAACCAATATGTCTTGGCAGCAGAAGTCGAGCGGAGCATTGAGCCGCTTCGAGTCTGTCCCTCAGGTGGGTCGTTAGGTTAAATTAGCTCTTGGTAAATTAGCTAGTGATGTATATGATGATTCTTCCATTAGGAATAGAAGGAATCTTTTACTTTAATGAAAGTGCGAAAAGCACTGCCTGCTAGAAAGCTCTTTTCTTGGGGTTTAAAGTGATAAAACTATTTTTGAATAAAGCTAACCGTTGAGACCACAAAAAACTCCAGCAATTAGCAATAACCGTTTTCTTCCTGCCATAGATCACCCTCCACCCACGTTCAATGCGACGGGGGGGATGGGGCTATTCTGGTATTCAGTGCAAGTGCGTCTCCTCAGAGAGCGCATTCTTTACACACACGCTCACCCACATGCATGAGTTAAGCGAGCAGCGAAAGTGTGGGGGAAGGTGAAAATGAAAAGTTGGGGAAGAGAAGAGGAAGAATTTGGAAACATTATGCAAGCTTCCTCATCTCTCCTCCTTTCCCACGAGGCTCTCTAATGTAGCCGTTTCTGCTATGACAATATTCAGAGATGGTGCTGGAGCGCTAAGTGGACCATCTCCCTCCAATTCATTTAACCCGTCCACAAACAAACCTATGAAGAGATGGATAGGATATGAAATGGCAGGGAAACATTGGAGGAGATGATCTGTGTGTGGGGAGAGTTTATCGAGTGAATGACTACATCTTAACTACATCTTTCTCCTATTCATAGATCCCCAATGCACCGTTAGCGTGTGAAGGAGTGAGCCAGCATGCAACAGCTGTGCACGAATAATCACACTGACTTCTTGCATAACTCAACCAATAAAATCTCACTAGTTCTGTGACATCACATACTCAAATAATCCTGGACATTGCTACAAAAGAAAAATAAGGAGTATGACTTACCTCTTTTTCTATTTCTATTTTCCCCTGCAATCCGCTGCCTTCAACAGTCCATAACCTGGGCTATTTACACCAGCCGACGATGATGGTGATAGTGGTAACAGACAGTGATAAGACACAACCAAGACTAAGACTAACCGTGTCAATTCAACAAGTCCTCAAGATTCTTCGAAGCCCTATGCAGTCAAGAGTGGACCAAACTCCGGCAGCGTCCCTCCCCCGGTGACGTCAACAGCCAGTCACGTGAGCGCATAAAAAGCAGAAGCGAGCTAGTGTTGCCCTGGCAACAGGCAGACAGTTCTATAGTGATTTCAATAGGTCATCTGTCAGAGCTGCAGTGAAAGAGACCCTCACAAAACCACAGTCTAATCCTGCAGTCATAATAAGCCAGAGTTGTAGAAGAAAAGCTTCAGTGTGGACAGGAAGCTGCATCGAACGGTGAAAGAAACCGCATGAAATATGCAACAGTTGCGAAACGAGAATACGCAAAAATCATCAGACTATTGCCGTGTATTGCACTGCTTTTCATACCACAACGCCTCTCTATGCAGAGTTCCCAGCCGTTTCAGACTTGCTGTTCTCAGTCATGACAGGAACAGTGGCTGGTGCTGAGTCAATGGTTCCCATGAGACTTTGAATCCAGATTATAAACATTCTTTGGTAATCAGAACCACAGAGGAAGCCAGAACATAAACAGACCTCTATGATGTCAACCTTACAATCCCAGTGTGTTCAAACTGCCTGAATGGAATTTATTTTGCGTTTGTGTGATGCAATGAAACTTAGTATTGTCATCAAATTCCTTAAACTGAAAGTTAACCTTTAATGGTTAAAAGTTGAGCTCAGAATCAATAGTTGTAACTTGATAAAACTGAGCAATCGAGTGCAGGCCAGGCTGGTCACAACAATAGGTGGTTTTGAATGACAGAAACAGTATTTAAGGCTCAAATTCAAGGAAGGATTTAGATAACACACAAATGTCACACAAGTGATATAATTCATTTTAATTACATTTTAGAGCTTTCTTTTAAATATTTTCCCAGCAGATTTTTTTTTTTGAGACCCAGTGCCAGCATTCATGGCCCCCAGAATATTTTGTTGCATGAATCTCTGAACATACAATATATTGAAAGAACAGACCCTTTTAAACAAAACAACTGTTTTATTCTAGCTTATACCATGGTCTGGGTGAATACTCGATTCTGATTGGCTGCAGGGTGTCCGTTAAAAAGTGATAATGGACACCTAGGAAAGGCGTCCCGTCAATTTGCCTGATGACAGTTCTAAATGATTGCGCTGGCTCAAACTCACTGATCAACTGCTGCGGTCGGGTCGCTGTGGCCACGTTGCTTGGCAACGCCTGTATACGGGAGATATTAAATAGTGCGCTCGACTTAAATAAAAACCCTCACGATTTTTACTCTAAAACACATTAAAGTATTATTAATTGATTAAATATTTCTTTCTTTTGTAAGTAACCATGGTATAAGCGGGTTAATGACCTTCGAGGTGTCCATTATCAGGTTTTAATGGACTTCGGCGGAGGCAACCCGCCGTCGTCCATTAAAACCTGATAATGGACACCTCGTCGGGCATTAACCCTTACATAATGCATTCTTTTTTTCCCAACACTTGAATCTGTTCCATAAAAAGCAACATTTTGTGCAAAAAGCGTTTTTTTTTTCAAAAACTACATCCAGATCGGATTCAGAACGATGATCAAAACACAGATGGAGTAGATCGAGTCCATCAACACCCTCAAAGCTTCACAGTCCCATAGCTTGTCCTGGGTCGACATTTCATTCAGTATAACGTTAGGCAGTTTTGATTTATATGCTTTTTAAAGGTGGTATCAGTGATTTCAGGCCCAAAAATATTTTTATCACATTCATCTAAGCTTTCCTAACGATCCGCTAGCTGCCCGCCCCATAAGCATGCCGTCATAAAACGCGTCTCTGTAGGCAGCCTAGGCTCTGAGATCTGCACACAAAAACAAATGGTTTAGCCAAACATTAAAAACCAAAACAAATAGTGTTCCAACCAATCACCGACAGGGGAGGGTGATGTGAGGTTTTGTGCTCGTGCACGGCTGCAGGCGAAGTCAGAGCTGAAGAAAAAGCTGGCTCAAAACCACACATCAACCTCCCCCTGTCGGTGATTGGTTGGAACACTATTTGTTTTGGTTTTGAGTGTTTGGCTAAACCATTTGTTTCGTGTTATTTTAAGTATGCATCTGCTTACATATGCTATCTCTAGTTTCTGCTTCTTTTTGATCCAGAGATTCTGTACTCTTTCAGAAGATGCATCATGAACTACTATGTCAATGGCAGGGAAGCATGTCTCATAAATGATGGGTAAAAAAAGTAAAAAAAACAACAACAACACGTTTGCAGAGGTTCTAATATTATGGGCACATCTGAATGACCTCTCCAAGGGCCAGACACAAACCCATAGGCCAGGCCTATCGGGGTGTGTAATTTCTTTGCCTTGAGTGGCACCAAACAAAATTGCGCAAAATAATGACCTCTTCCACTACTTGGACAAACAGATGAGATAGGATGCTTCTCCAAACTCGTGTCATTGAATGATCCAATGTCAGGCAATTCAAACAATGAGCAATACTTAAAGTGAAACAGAGCCACAGTGTTTAAATTAACCTACAAACTGCTTACATAAAGTTCTCTACACATGAAATGGGGATAGGAGAAAGTATTTTAACATTGTTAAAGTGTGCTGGAGCTAAGAAGTTCTCCCAAACTTGAATTAGTGGAAGATTTGCAGGATTTAGAAACTGAAATTGCTTTTTAGATGAGAGTAGTGTAAAAATAATGTGCTCTAGTCATAAAACACTTTTTTCACTCTAATCAACATTCAGGGATGAAACCCAATTAAACTCTAGCATTACGTTGTCAGCATGTGTGTGGTTTCCCTTTCAACATAACTTTGAAAAATAGGCAGCACATTTTTCTATTTGTGTCTTCCAGAAACATAAAAGATTCTGCGGGCTGCACTGGCCTAGCAGCCTAGGGAGTGAGTCCTGGTCTCTGCATTCCCTTACAGACAGCGGAGAGAGACATACAGGGGTCTCTGGGTCACTGTTCCAGGGTGACCCGCCCACTCTCTAGCCCAAGAGCGTGGAAAAATCGGCTTTCATGCAAGGGGTCTAATTTGAATACCATCTGGTGGATAGTTGAATAGAGGTAACCAAGCCTCTAAAATGAGGCAAGAAGGATGACAACAGAAAAAGGGCAAGGTCAGGAAATAAGAGCACCACAGGGGGAGAGATCTGGCACCGAGAGAAAGGGGGAGCTTCCCCCAAAGAGTTTATGGGTAGAGTAGGTGGAGAGGATGCTTGAGAAACATGGATGTGACCATACAAGGAAAAATAAGATGCCAAATAAATTAGAACATGGATTAAAATGCTTGAGGCGAACAGAATAAAAGAGACTTGTTTCGGGTGGGGTGGACTGACAGACAGCCAGTCTCAAATTATACTTCAAACTATGAGTTTCTCTGACAACATGTCCCATGCATAAATTAGATAAAAGAGATCCTGTCATTAAGCATTAAGAATTACAAAAAGTGACCATGAAATTACCACATTTAGCCAAATGTAGGTGCTTTTAGGGCAGTGGTAGGTAATTCTGGGCCATTCATCTGCCTGCCACTATGGCCAACAGCTTACAAGACATTTAAAGGGGTGGTTGATTATGATTTCACTTTTCGAACTTTAGTTATTGTGTAATGTTGCTGTTTGAGCATAAACAACATCTGCAAAGTTACGATGCTCAAAGTTCAAAGCAAAGGGAGGGACATATTTTCTTTTAAAGAAATTTAAGGACTACAACAAACGGCTGGTAAGGACTACACGACATTCCTCCCGGGTTAGTGACACCATGAACCCAAAAATGTACATAAGCCCCACCCATTTTCAGTGCATGTCTGTTGTGAGGTAAAAGGACACGAGCTCTTGAGGCTCCACCCCCTGTGCCGGGAGCAGCAGCTCATTTGCATTTAAAGGAACAGACACAAAACGGTGCATTTTTGCTAACCCTCAAAAAGTGACAATTTTAACATGCTATATAAAAATATATGTGGGGTATTTTGAGCTAAAACTTCACACACACACACACACACACTCTGGTGACAAAGACTTATTTTACATCTTGGGAAAAGGGCATTATACCACCCCTTTAAAATTGGTATTTGACAAGAAATGCCAATTACTTAAATGCAAAGACTTCCGCATGAAGAAACATTTGATTTGATTGTGACGTACAGATGAAACAAAAGCTATTAGTTAGCAAGTCTGATAAGCTGTTTGTTTGGATGTTAAGTGGTGCTCTGCTGCTTGTGCAGCGCGAGAGCTTTTCGCAGAACATGCGTATGTGAGGAGCTCTTGCTTCACGTCAGAATGAATTTTGTCCAAGATTCTTTCTTTGACATTGTCTAACTTCAAATATTGTGAATAATATTTGTTGTTAATCTAAACTGGGTTCCAAAAGCAACAGTGTGAATAGTTAAATGAGTGCCTTATTCTAGTTCACTTTAAGAGCTCTTTATGGCTGATAGATAAAATAAAAATTGTTGTAGTCTCTTAACTCGATGTATTCCAGTAAAGTTTTACCCAACAAATAAAAACAAAAAAGATATGATACATCATATTGAGGACAGAATTCAGAAACAATTTCCTAATTAATGCAGTCATGAACTAGGTGTTGAAAATCAACATTCAAAACAAATATACTTGGACACATTGATTTTTTCTTAGTCTAACCCTCTGGAATCACACTGAACAAATTGGAAATTACATATTTAATGCCATAGGCCTACATGACAAACTAAACGGCCAAGTAAAATAGACTAAAATGTAACGATTAAAATGAAAGTGAATACCTTCGGGCCTAATAATTTGTAACAGGACCATAAATGTAATAAATACATTTTTGACAAATTAATTTCAACGTATACCACACTGTATCTTATTCCTATGCAATAACAATTTTTTTTTTTTTTACTGTCTTACTCTTCTTGCTTTGCATAAACCATGAAAAAATTTCAGTGTGGTGAACACAGGTTTTCTAACATTTGCCTGTCAAGATAACCCAAGAACGCACATCTAAAGTGTCATGGGAGTGCATTAGATAAGGCGCTTACTGCTGCACATCATACACTGCTGCACAAAATAATGCTTTAGATTATGAAATGCTAGCATTGAGATTTTAGAGCAATGGGATGCTGAAAACTTGCAGTCAGATAGGAACGGCTGACTCAAGAGTAAGAGCAGCTGGCATTTCAAGCTTTACTCAGATGATGTACCTTCAATTAATTTACCTTTTTCCAAATGTGACATGACAAAGCATAAAAACAATATTACATCCCAACTAGGGATGCACAATATATCGGTCACCATATCTCAGCAGAAATGTGTTCATTTTAAATGTAATGGTCATCTGCAAAAAGGCTGATGTATTAAAGCCTTGTTTAACATTGTTCATTTTGTGTATTTGGTTAAGTTAAATAACGCGATAGTTAAGCACTTCAGTTTACTGGTGATCATCATTTAGCTTCAGTGCACAGCTCAAACACCAACACACAACATTAACTATGATTGGGACTGTCATATATATTGCATAAATATCTGATTCATCTCATATAGGATGCGTGTCATTAAGTTAATTATCCCACTAACAAAGCACTTCAGTTTATCGGTGTACATTCAGCTTTTCAGCTTCAGCGCAATCAGCTCAAACAGAAATGCTGGTATTTGAAACAGTAACAAATTTAAGAGGTTTCTTTTTCAAAAAACACTGATGCATTATTAATAATAACTAGCAGTTTTTATTTCTCATTTTCATCAACAATATGGTTTAATTAAAACTATTTCATGCACAGGCTATTCCATTTTATCGATTGCACATACTTTTGAGGATGAGGGGTTGGTCCTTTATTGAAGGAAATGGACTCCTTCACTGACACAGAGTTGGTGGCTCAGTGATAGTTGCTAATTAGGGATCCTCCGATCAGGATTTTTGCAGCCAATAGCGACTACAGATTTCTCGTCATCATGATAGGCCGATACCGATCACGATCATTCAAGCTTTATATAAGTGATATGTAAGCTCTCTGTTGACTGTCATTGTTAACGTATTTTTTTCAGATAGAGAAATATCACACGGATGTTGCCTTGGTTATATTATTAACAGTAATGCTGTAATTGTTGTTTTAATTAAGATTCAAAGCACAACAAATATTCATTTTACAATAAACATTTTAATAGGCCTTTAAAAACAGTTTGCGCAAAACACTATCCATGTTAGGATACTTTGGCTTATTAAAGAAGCTACAAGACTTTAAAACTGAACAATTGCATGCTGTCAATCAGTGCAGTGCAGTTACATTGTTACGACAGAAGGGGGCGCAAGGGACTGTCTCTATGAGTGAGCCATCATTAAACCATTCATTCAACTAATAAGCTTAAAAATGGTAAATTCATTCAAGAATGTGAAGTTGTTGAAATTGATTTAACTGAGTGCCAACGTTACAAGGCTCAATCGATGAGCAATGCATCACCTGGGTAACGGTGAATAGCTGAATAGAGATCAATGCATTGAACAGCGCTGACACCAGTCATGGAAAATCCCCTTAAAAGGATACCATGACAAGGATATCGAAATTCATCTTCTGTCAACTGATGGCAAATTAACATTTGTCGTTGAACCATAGCCAGAACTGCCTTAAATAGCCTGAGCGTATTAAACCTTTAACACAATCACTCCGGGATATTCAGATCTGCATTGGCGCTGTCGCGGAGCCATACGGCAGCTGTCATGTATAAAACAGCTTCACACACAGTCTTTTCAACCACACAGTATCATCATTTCTGTTACAAATATTCTTATCACTGAAGCACTGGGATAAGTTATATAGTTCAGATATAAACTCTGTCTACGGTAGCGGACAAAAGAGATTAAATCACCAATTGAAAGTAAGATGGATGGCTCGCTTCAATTAATGGATGTATCGATAACAGGTATCGACAAACTGACTGTAAAAAAAATTATTTGTCATTGAATCATTCATTCAAGAGATAAAAAAAAAAAAAAACCTGACTCAAACACTGATTCATTTAGTAATGAAAGTATTTATCAGTCATTGAATCATTAATTCAAACCAATTTATTAAAATAATTCAGATTAAACATTTAAAATAGACTAGCAATTTACATGTGGTCAGAACATCTAATAAATGATGTTATTTTGTTTAGCCTAGTTGTTTGTTCAGAATCATGGGAGAATCGTGTTCTCTGTAAAAAAAAGAAAAAAAAAAAGAAGTGATTCTCAATTTATCCAGAAAAGGCCACATTCTCCAACCACAAACTTTGACATGTGCCACTCAAAAAAGAGAAGAGAGCAGAAGGTTCCTCAGGTGACACCCACAAAGCGTTTGACTTTACCGGTCCTCACCACACCATTCTCATTGTCAATTTACCATCCATAATCTAGTTTTCCACTGGAGCAGTTACCCAAGTTTTTCCTTGTATTTTATGCACTATATTAGCCTGGGAAAACCCAGACTACTTCCGGCGAATTTCAATTCTCTCTTCACACTGTAAATGCAAACATTGTATTTAATTAAAAATAGTAAATTGACCTTAATCATTTTTTTTCAACCTGCTATTAACACTCACTTTTAGTAAGTTACTTGTACTTTGAGGTTGAAAAATCGTACCAGCTCAGTCTACTTGAGCTGGATTCATTTAGAAAAAGTAAGTTTATGACCTGTGGGCATGCGCAGATCAGTCCTCAATAGCCACTATTGGCTGAAGGTGAAAACCGTAATTTTAAGCCACCATTGTGGCGATTAGTGTTTGTTTTAGTTGGGCTCTTGACCCTTATATCATTAATTTAACCTTTTGTTTGGCTGCTGTACCTGAGTTATAACAGCCAGATGAACAAACAGAAAAGGTGATCTGATGGTGATGGTTGTGTTTTAACATAATCGTTATTTCACAATCATTTGACCTGATTCACTGAACTCATATAGTTCAGAGTTAATTTCTGAGTTAGATTTACTTTATTAATTATAACAGCACTGTCCTGGTACAGGATAATATTTTTAGCCATTTCAATGAAATCCAAATAATCAAATAAATAATAAAAAAACGTCAATTTTTTTTTTTTTAATGTAGGCACACACAGACATCAAGAATTAGCGTATGAATCTCAACAATGGTGACAAACAGATCACCCCCTGATCATAAGCTCATTATTTATTCATGCAGCAATGCATGATGGGAGCCATGAATGAGTTTTGATTGGTTGCACCCAGAATGCACTGCAACATGCTTTATAATTGTCACCATTGTTGAGATTCACAGGCTGATTCTTGATGTCAATGTGTCTAAAAACTAAATTAAACAAAAAAATATATATTTTTTTTTTATAATGGAAACTTAAGAAATTCTAAATATTATGCTGTACAAGAACAGTGCTATAATTAATAAAGTAAACCTAACTCAGAAATTGGTTTCTTTAATTTAAGTGAACTTGAAAAATGAGTGAGCAGAACTAAAAGTGTTAAGTTGTAGGAATTTAGTAATTCTAAGTGGGGTTAAATTTATATCAAGCAATCCACACAAAATGAAAAAAACTAAGTTAACACTAATCATGACTATTAAGTTACATGAACATAAAAAAACGTGCTAGTGGTACTACTTGATTTAGTACTGCACACTTAAAATAAACAAGCTTTTCTAACTCACTAATCTTAAGCTTACTTTGCTTAATTTTTTTGAGGCAACGAGTTTGCATACTTTTTTTAAGTAAGGTCAACTAATTACATTTTACAGTGCAGGATAGTCTGGAGAAGAGCCCATTCAAACTCATTACTGTGCCGCTGAAATCGCGGCACCAATCAGAAACGTTGGGGGAGGGATTTACATGATGACGACAGCGCAGCGACGCTGAAGGAGTTCTCACGCAGTGAAAAATACATTGCGGAGCAGAGAGGAGACTGACAACACGCTGGCAGACAGGACAGAGCAGGCTACTTTTTGGTTACGTTTGATATTAAACATTAAACAAAGTCTCAGCTTTCAAATTTGGTCATTTTTTAAAAAAAATTTAAACAATAAATACCGTTTTGTTGCTCTTTAATGTGCCGTGACAGATCGCTGTAGAGCATCAGTTAAAGCTGTTCTTGTGAACCGATCATCTCTTCCTACTAGTTAATTTATAGCCTCAAATAAACATGAACAAACATAAGAAGGAATGTTGTTTTAACCACGGAAAGGCGTCAGTACACTCTGTTTTTCAAGTTCAAATCCTGTTACTACTCTCCTGACTGCTTTGTCGGACAAAATGGCGGATGGCGAAGTATGATTGGTCAGATCACCTGTCAATCAAGCTGAGCTACGTCGGTTGGTGACGCCCCTTTGGAAATGATTTGTCTACATAGCTTCTCCAGACCCTACACTCAGTTTCAACTGAGAAGGGTCTGGTTTTAACCAGGCTAGCACTATATGGAATTTCCACACAAATGCTCTTTACATTCACTGAACTAACCTTGAAAATACATCACTGCAATGGAAAAACAAGTTAAGGCTAATATGTTGAAGTTTGCGAACCGCTTTTGAATCTCTTCTGTTTCTTCAGACTACATGGTCATGTTATGACCAAGATTAAAATACAGAAGAATAATTTTGTGTGACCCATAACAATTTCTATTAATAGCAAGCATGTCCATAAAACTTACTGGCCTCTAGTATCATGAACACAAATGAAAACAGGCCATTGTTTAAGTCCCTCTTAAGGTCTGGACTCCATAGCACCTTTCATTGCCCAAGGACTGCCCAGAGGCCATATGACAAGCTGTTTCGAACTCCCAAAGCAAACTCCAAACGAACTTCATTTCAGCCTGATTTTGTTCGAAATGTCACATCAGTTCGTTCTTCGATTTCGCTTGAAGTATATCGGGACCTTTATGAATAAACCGCTCGTTTTAAAATCTTCCCGGTCTACAGAAATTTGTTATGACATCTACTTCAAACATTACAATGCTCATGATAACTTTCGTTAACTCTACAATAAGTAAATCATGATTCATTGTTTAAAATGAGTCATTTTGATAACTTGATAGTTGAGTTTTAGAGTGAGGTATTAGACTTAGACTATTTATCTTTAACTAAGAATAAGACCGCAAAGAGACACAAGAAATATTTAAGAAACTGCAGAGTAGTGAGTGTCTGGCTTGCACTGCTGCTAGTTTAGCCACCATTCTCCATTCAAACAATGAGTGAAACAGAAGGTGAAGGACAAACCAAAATACCACACTTTATTACATTAAATAGTTACATAAATTAATTAATTGTATGCAAGATATTTGAGCTGCATCCATTTCCATTATTATAGAGTCAAATACATAATTTTGCCATTGATATTTGGCATCATGCACAGAAACGCAATCATTCCCACAATGGGCATCAGCGTTTTAGAATGACCCACTGTGTGCCTATCTGCTTGGACACCTGCTGTGGAGATGTGTTAGACTGTTGAGGTGTGCTGGTTGTACAGTCGTGGACGCACATAGGTTTATATGAAAGTGCGTGGGCATCTGCACTCCTACGAGTGTTTCAATTCTCTTCCTCACGGCAGAGACGACTGTCACGACTTTGCCCACTCACACAGAAGAACCTCCTATTTCATATAGGCAGGCAGGGAGGGAAGCAGAGATGCAATGGATGTATTTGTAACCGTGTTGCTGTTCATCATGTGGCACCTAACCAACCCCCCACCACCACACCTCACCCAGAGTGCAGATGGTCACGAAACAATGAAAGAATGAGTGATTCATCCCTCTGCAGTGGTTCTATTCTGTCAACAGAGCCGCGTGGGTGATGCCTTTTACGATTCAGTTTAGATTAACGCACATGGACAGGCATGTTAAACACTGCTAATGATTTCTGAATTTGAACATCTTGGGTGCCTCTAGTGTTGTCACGATACTGGAATTTCTAACTTCTATTCTTCTACTTCTATACAATAACTTGAAAAATATCCATATTCTGTACATAGGGAAAACAGACTTTATATAAAATAAATTTGATCATTTTATTAATTTTGTTGCAATAGCTTTACAGTACATGGATGCTTTTTGAAACTTTGAACTAAATTTACATTAAAAAAAAACAAGTAAACAGTCAGTAATAAAATAAGAACAAATAAACTAATAGCAAAAGATAGCACAAATAAATACAATAGAATAAAGAGGCAAATGAAATAAACATTTTTCAGGTGGGTCTAACAGTAGTACTCGGGTAATAAATACTACAGAAATTAAATACAGTAATCAAATGTACTGGACAGTCTTCATTGCAAAAATGAAAGTGCAAGGTAAGTTACAAAAGTTATTCATTCAAAGAGCAAAGTGTGAGGAAAGAGTCTTCTGATTAACATGACAGACAGCAGCAGGTGTATTAGGCTGCTGTCACTTTAAGAGTTTATGCATGGATCCTATTTACTGTTATCCAACATTTGTTTTCTATCTCTATTTCTAGTCTAAAAATGACAGTTTTCCTGAATACTTGCCAAGACGGGCATTTTGACATAATTTTGTGTGTATTTGCAGTGCCAACTAAATTTGGTACTCGCGAGCGGTTCGAGAAGGCGGCTTTACATGCACGGCACTTGTATAGATCAGTGGTGCACATAGTTTTGGTGTGAGCGTGAAACCTGCATGGATGAGTAAAATTATGCGCAATACCTGCAACCTCGCTCTGAAATACAGGACCTGCAACACCAACACTATTCAACTGAAGTGAATGAGAGGAGGCGGGTGTGTGTCAAACTGTCAATTTACAGTTTGAGGAAAGAGAGAGCGAGAACGTGCAGCTAGTATCAATGCATCGACACTGCAGAAAAGGATTACATGAAACGTTTCGGATATATCAGTACCTATACGTATTGAAATATTGATCATTTTGACAACACTACTATGCCCACATGTGGCAAACCATTGAGAGAATATCCTCAATGGTATTTGTCTCTGTAAGTGCAGTACTGCAGTTCTGAGACAGTAGGCGTCTGATATAAAGATTCCTATCCAGTCCAGGAGTGCAGATATCATTATATATAAGATTAACCTGACAGGCAATAAAAACCAAATGAAAGTCTCTGCCAACCAGTCTCCTCAGCAGTAGATTACATGGATATGTGTATGTCTGAGCAGACTTTGACTGCTGGTACAATAAAAAAAAAATAAAAAAAAGTTCTATACAGGGTTTTTCCTGGCCCAAAACAAGGCGGAGGTGGTAAATCCTTATAATGTATTTTAATAATAAGATAATTAAATTTGTATTTTTCGCAGACAATCATATAGCCTATTGTGTTTCCCACAGTATTTTTGTGGGTGGAGCTCGGTACCTCTAGGGGGGGGTCTGGGGGCATGCCGCCCCCATAAGAACATTTGTACAATTTAAAGATAAATTCATTAATCTGGTGCACTTTGAGTCACTCGAATCCGCAGTAAAAAAATTAAATTATCCACCCACCAACCGCCCAAACCTATGAAATTCTTTGATTAAGATATCTGCATCTGATCATCACATTACAATAATTCAAATTCTCAGTGTTAAGCATAATATGGTAACATATCACACTGAAGTAGGCGGATTTAAAATGAATATTTATTTAAAATAAAAGTTCTTTTCGCAAAATAAAATTAAATTTCCTAAAATTTCCTAATAGCCTAAACAGAGGCTTTACTCCCTTCAAACTTAAATTGTCAATGTTACATTACATCACTTTTGGAAATCACTCTTATGAGAATACATTTTTTTTTAACCTTTATAAAGGGCATTTTTTTCCACCCTAATTTTATTAAATGCATGCTCCATCCTTCATTTCAAATTCTTAAATTTGATCAATACAATCAATTAGAATAATACAACACTATAGGGCTGTTACCAATCAAATTAAATAATTTACATAGAAAAATTACAACTGTATTAAATGAGATGAGAGTTTTAAATATTTTTTTAATATACAAATAAGGAATGTTGAAAAGAATGATACTTTGAAACTAAACAGTAGGAGGCGGCAGGCGACCGTCTTAAAGGGATAGTTACATTTTGGTATGTTTTAGCTTACCTCAAGGGCATCCAAGATGTAGGTTTCTTTTTTTCCACAGTAGTTTCAATTCTTTTATATCGTTTTTACTTCTTATAACACAGCCATGTCCAAGTGATCTGAGCGCTTCCTGCTGTGTGACGTGTACGCAGACTGGTGCATAGATATATACACTAGATGTCGCATTAAAGACATTTGTTCCAACGAACTGCCGTAGCCAAGGCGACATCTAGTGTATATATCTATGCACCAGTCTGCGCACACGTCACACACCAGGATGCGCTCGCGCCCTCAGGCAGTTTATGACTGGGTAATTGAATCTTTGACTCAACCGATTCGTTCAAAACGCTGTATCATTCAGTAATGAAACACGGCTGAGTGTTGCTGTGAGATGCGCAATGGTTCTGCTGTGATCTTTGTTTGGAACTATTTTTGCTGCTGAAAAACAACAAAAACAGTCATTGCGTCTAAAATGTAAGGGACTTAATTTGATCTGTTTATTGAACTTATGAAATCGGTGTCTCTGTTTCAATCGTGATGGTATTCAGGAAAACAGCACTCTGGTTGTGTGATGTTTCTTAACTGTATTCACCTTATTCCGCCCCGCCCACTTTTACTTCTGTCCAGTACTTCCGTTGTAAACCACCTTCCGGTTTAGCGGACCCTCATTCAATTTCGAGGAGAACCGCAGAGAAGTCTGATAAAATGTCACATAAGATAAGCTAATTTGTGCCAAATGTGCTATGTACGTGTGTACCAACAGCACAGCAATGCACTGTTTCTCGGGGTAATTTTTAAACGACTTTTAGGTGTTTATATGACCCGTCTGCCTGTCAGATCGCAGCCCAGCCGATGTGTAGTGTTTAGCCTACATTAGCCACAAACATCTAATGTTGTAATGGTCTTACTACATGACACATACACATGCTATACCTTGTTTGAAAGCTATGGTCCTCTAGAATTCAGTCGCTGGATTTATTTTACAGCCATTACTTGTGTTAGAGATCAAACCATAAGAAATTGCAGCTAGCAGTTAGCTAAGCTAACGTTACCCTCTTGTTCATCTAGTTGAAGCTCTACTTTCTTTCTACACCAGTTCGTGGCTATTTTTTTCTCATCTGTTGGCTATACACTGAAATTTATGTATCTGGTGATTAAGCAAACAAACTGTGGTGGAATAATGTTTCAAACTTTACATGTAGTAGTGTTTGTGCACATCTTCATAACTAAGTAATAGCTATTAGAAAGACACCGCTATTAAATAATTTGATTGTGGCATTGTTTCAAAAGCTTCAAGTGAAATGTACTTTAGTACATTGCAGCAGTTGTTAATAACCATAGGCCAACGCATTTGGCTATAATATTATAGTCTATCAAAACAGATAACAGACTGGACCAGGGCAAACAAAGCGCTAAGTAACTAAAACAGGAAGTGAGATTACGCGGATGGCGCCACCCAGTGCTACTTCCGGAATAAGGTGAATACTGTTATAAATAACAACGCGAGCCTCAACAGCGCAACTCTGTTACCGTCAATAGCCTACATTAGGTATATATTGTTACCAACTATAGGCTATCAATCGCCACTTACATTAAATGAAATAAAATCAGAATCATCCTCGGGTTTTCAGTGATTCCCTAGTTATTTTATTAAATTATTTTTTTTTAATCAGGGCATTTGTCCAGTTGGGCAAGTACAATTCTCTTTCACTTGTCCCTTCAAAAAAAAAACCACACGAGTCCCGGACAAGCATTAATGATGAGCCCTGATATGTTTTCCTTTATTGGTTTTCCCTGAAGAGAATTACGTTGTTGAAAACTAAAACATATACATACACATACATACACATACATACACATACATACACATACATACACATACATACACATACATACACATACATACATATAAGTATGCAGTTATATTTTTCTGACATTGACAGAACAACCCTAACCCTTGGCCTTTCCAAAGAGTTGCTAGAGTGAGATTTTTCAACCTTGGGGAAAAAAAAAAAATAAAAATGGTTGAATGGACTAACTAAACTCGTGATGAATTAATGATGACGCATGAGTGTAATGGGGGTGCAAATATATGAGCCAATATATTTGGCATTAATGGAGGAAAAGCATCCAGTGTGTGGGAGGAAAGAGAAGCTGTGATGTTTTAACATAAAAGACAAGGTTGGTGGTTTTACAGCGTCATTGCTGGTCTCTTTTGCAGGTCAGTGTTTCTTTGTCAGGTTTTACTGAACAGCTCTGCAGTATTAAATGGAACTTTCCTAAACAATTCTTACAACAAGCCCTATTTTATAGATATATGATTGTGAAATCAACCTGTTAAACCAGTTTGGTATACTCAGTAAGATGACGTTTTGTTTTATGCATTCAGGAAACGGTGGTCTGCTGCCTCCCAATAAAAGAATATAAAATTTACTCCAGAATTTTAAAAGTCAAATCAGTGTAGCAAATATAGGTTTAACAAGTATTAAAAAAAGAAAGAAAAAATACTTTTTTTGCAGTAAAGTAGCACACTCCCCTCTGAGTGTAAAGACCTTTGCCAAACACTTGCTTCTGTTATGCATCAGGACTGTTTCGCCAGCTTAGGAGGGTAAGGCCAGAATCTGTCTTATGTGGTGTGTGAAGTCAGGGCTGTCAGCTTCACTTAGTTACCTCTCTCAACAGCGTCTCTTGCTAGCGGTCACCACAATGCTGGTTTCACCCATCCCAGAGTAACAGTGAAAAGGCCAACTTTAAACACCACAGATGAAATCAATTTGAACTTAGACTCTTAAACTTTTCATGAACATATTAGGTAACTCAAATCTTTGTTAAAACGATCCAAAAAATGTAAAACATTTCAAACATTTTCAGGGAAAGTTGCCAAAACCATTAACATTTCTAACCACAGACTGTTTCAAAACAGCTCAGTTTCACAAACCAACCCACATCACGTAAGTAAATGCAGCATAATGAATTAAAAAAATAATGAAACTGAAAGTGTTCTAACGCAAAGTACCATGTCTACACAAACGTTATTGTTTGTCCCTCAGACGAAGTCTTTATTAGAACTGCACCATCAAATCGCAATTATGCTGTTGTGATTAATGCAAAAACTACTTGAACACAGACTGTAAAGCTGACTTATACTGCAGCCAGCCACCAGGGGGTGATCAAAATGTGCTGGCTTCACTTTTCGGGATGTGCACTGCACACTTGCTTGAAAGTAATAAAACGTATGAATTCCAATAGGGTCCTCACATTTTAATACACTAACTGCCACTTTACATCTACTTCCAATCCATCATTGGTCAATCAGAAGTGATTCAGAAGGGTTAGTTCACCCAAAAATTAAAATTATGTCATTTACTCACACTAATTTTTTCAATGGATGGGCAAAAATGATGAAAGAATGTTAAAAATATTCAAAAATATTGTGTTTTGAAGGTGAAAATACAGTGTTTTGAAGGTGAACGAAAATCTCATGGATTTGTAACGACATGAGGGGTTATTAATTCAATTACAGAATTTTTTTATTTTTAGGTGAACTAACCCTTTAAATTAGGCCATAAGCCATTCAATAACAACCAATACTAATAGGAGAAGTTTAAACTTTAAGTCTGTTTTTTTAGATGCATGTTTCACTTCTGTTTGTGGTGGAAGAAATACATGACAATCACAAAGAAGCATTATCTTGTGCGTCGACTGGTATGGAAGAAAAGCAGCACGTCTTCATGATGGTACAATAAGCTCTTATCTCAAAAGATTCCTCATAATATAACCCCTTTCCAGTGGTGCAGTTACCCATTGCCTTTTCATAAACAGGCAAACATTGTTGTTGACACTAAAGTGTTAACTTTAGTTAGACTAATGCCATCATTACATTTTCCATAGTTTATTTACAGGGTATCTGCTGGTTTAAAAAAAAAAAAAAATCAAATTTAAGGATTATGACCTTTTTAAGGGTTAGTTCACCCAAAAAGGATATTTCTGTCATTAATTACTCACCCTCATGTCTTACCAAACCAGTAAGAGAAGGTCTTTTTGATTAAATCAGAGAGCTTTGCTTTCCGTCTCTCCATTGATAGCTACGCAAACACTTTCAAGCCCCAGAATGGTAGTGAAGACATCATTAAAGCAATCCATGTGACTCCTGTGGTTTGAATTTTATTAAGCGCCGCAAGTGCTTTGTTTGCATAATTATATATATATATATATATAAAAAAATTTTTACCACTTTATTTACAAACTATTAATCTCCAACGCGAGTTCACACAACGTCTACTCTCGCGTACCATATACACATGCATGTTAACCCGTCACATTTCATGGTGCTCTTGTGAACATGCGTGCATGAGATAAATCTTTTTTAAATAACGCGGTAAATTAAGTTTTTTTGTGCAAAGCAAGCACTCGCATTGCTTCAGAAAATTGAGGTCAAACCACTGGAGTTACATGGATTACTTTAAAAGGGTAACTAAACCCTAAACCAACTTTTTTTAGTTAATGCTCTTTAAGAATGGGGCTTTATTAGTGCTGTTCACTGATTCAAGTAATTTTTTTGACATTTGTGTTTAAAGTGCTTTAATTTTACAAAATATGGTGTAAAAACATCTGAGTGCTGCCCTCTTCAGGTTGAACAGTGGCTACTGCAGTTGAATTTTCCTATTGGAAGTTGTGGTATACTCTGATGTCAGAGGGTACCAGCTAACCACGCCCTTTTGCCTACAGAGAGATACGTCTCAGATGCACGCCCCCTCTCCACTGGGCTCTGCTTACTCTTCCAGCATTTTTCAAATATTGCCAGTGGGTGGAGTCAAGCTCTGAATGACACAAGGGTGAGTAAAATGACAGAATTACAATTTTTGGGAGAACTAACCCCTTAAGTCCTGCACAAATAAAATGAATGCCATGGGGTGGGGTAGAGATAGAGATAGATAACATCCAAACCATAAAATTACTGTAAAAACTACAATATAAACAACTTCACAATTCAATGCAAAAAAATTTACACCCCTCCCCTCCTTGGCAAGTGGCAACACAGTCGAATCTCCCTGAAATATCTGCATAGGGCAAAGTCAGCGGTACATAGACCTGTAATGTCAAACCTGAAATGTAGATCCTTGCCACTTGTTGTCGGTTCAGAAGGAAAGTTTGGCAGGCAAACAACCTTTCTCGCTCTGTCTGCACAGCGTCCATGAAACGCGCTGATGACGTACAGTACGATGTGTGCGTGAACAGGCTGCGCAGTGGTATGCAAAAACATGTTGACTGACAGGGAACACATGGTATCATTTTATTGGGACCAAATGAAATGATTGAACGAATATTTTATGGTCCTACGCTCCTGCGTTTTTTTAGAAATGTGACGGGTTTGGTCTAGTGTAGTTTGAGAGATTAAAATTAAAAGCTCCCCAACCTAGACTGGGTAAACCCAGCCCGATCTTCCGGCGATTTGATTTCGCCCTGCAGCTCAGGCTGGAAACCTGTACATTCTTCTATCCTGCTTCTGTTACAAAGCTGCAGGGACCAATCACAAACTGGCTTATCCATCTGGGGCACTATTGGCATCTTTAATCCAATCCAATTCCTTTTAACCTCTCAACGATTCTCAATGGCTTCTTTAGTTTAGAAAACAAATCGCTTGAGGGGGTGTAAATACCACTCACTTTTATGGGTTTTTTTGCACAACCTGCAAAAAAAAAATAAAAAAAAATAATAATAATAATTTGCTCAATGCCATTGCTGTTTCTGCAAACTGCTGATCTATGCTACAAACCAACACGTTTGTTGACACATTTCCTGCCTGGAGTTTTCGCTGCAAAGTACGTCACCCAGGTCATTGGTCTGATTGGTTGAAGGACTATCCAACTGCATACAGAGTCATTTGAACTATGCCTGTTGATCACGCCTCTTGTGCAGTAGAAAAGAGCAGACCCCCCAGACTAATGTTCAATCTTAAAAGATTTAGCTTGGTCAGGTGATAGCCAGTCTAGCTCCAACCCATATTCAGTGAGCAAACTGAACAAAGAAGAAAGTCTGTGCATTGACTTGTACCTGTACTTTAAAGGGGACTGAAACCTCTTTAGTTGTGATAGTGTCTCAGTCTACAATACACTACATAATATTTAATATTAATCCTATGACAATAATAGCCATATATTGTAAAATAAAAAATGCAGTTTTTTTAAAAAAAGTTTATAAATAAACGAAAAATAAATACATTTCATAATTAGTTTTGTCCTAATTACTATACTTGAAAGAGATAAACACTTGAGCTTTTATTTTGACGAAAACGGCAGTCAAGCTTTTAATTTGGTGGAAAACTTACAAAGCTACAAATCTAGCAAAATGCAGAAATTGTCAACTATGCATAAGTGAAAATATCAGCACGCTAAACTCAGCACATGCACAGATGGATTTGATAAAGACACAAAGCCTTATTATGGAGCTTTCAAATTTAGTTTTGTTTGACAGCAATGCCGCAAAACATGACATTAAAGACCTTTATGTTATTATGAGAAGTTTAAATATATTTTCGGGCCGCCACAGTCTAGCTAATGAATGGGAAGCACGGAAATCTATTTGTGGTGGTCAATGTTGATATTGTGGAGGGCAGCCACAAATAAATCAATGTATGGGAAACACTGACTCACATTAAACCATATCTCAATTCCTATTTTTCTTTCTGCAAATTTAAGACCTCTTTAAATAATTTAGAATTTTCTTATACCATTTAAGATATGTAAAACTTTTTATGGCCTTTTATTTAATCACAGAGGTCAAACATTCTCAATGTTGAATGAAAAAGTGTCAGTGCTGAAAGCGTTCCACCACACATTGTCCAAAGACATCAAACCCAGGTTTTGCCAATAGTCAACACCATGTGCTGCAGTGAATGGTTTCAGTGTGTAGGCAGTGCTCTGGTGGCATGCGTCTGCTGACAGTTTGTGCTTAGGCTGAGTGATCTGTTATTGACTTCCTTTCAGCAGACCACCTGGAGAATAATGACATTTACAGACATCATTATTCAAGCAATGACGGCATCAGCTCAGCCTTTGATAAAACATTATCGACGAATGGCTGTCTGTATGCCTCCCACAGAGCTATTCTGCAGTTTCACTCTTGATTCATTGTTTTCTGTTTTAGATGAGCAGAAGAGTGCTTTCTTATACACAGTCGGAGCAAGATGACATTTGAATGTGAGAATGGGGATGTGGCTGCGAGCTTAATTCATGTCAACATCCTTCTGTCAAGACAGAACGTCTGCATCGATGACCACAGATTTTCTCAAACATATACCCTGATTACTGTGTAATAACGGAGATGACTGGACCAATGGAAACTGTATGCCTATCAAGGAATAATAACCATCTCCTAACCAGGCACGACACAGCCAGATTCCAGCGATTTGTAATGTTTCTGTCCACAAATCTACAAATTGAAAATGAGCCATGACGCAAAACACAGCTGAGCAGAACGGTTCTCTCACACTTAAAGGACAAGTTCGGTATTTTACACTTAAAGCCCTGATTACAGATCGTTTCTGATGAAATAGAACGGTTAAGATTAAAATTTGGACACATGCTGCTGTCCCGAGAATTTTAGGTTTATTTCGCTTTCCCCCCCACCTCCACAATGGCAGCCTATGGGCACTGGAACAATCCTTCCTAAAACGCATTAAACTTTCGTTTACAAAAAAGTGAAACTCACCGAGTGGTCAGGGGTGTTCACTGATATGCTCACACAAAAATCGCTGCAAAAGATGCTTTCCAACAGGTTTTATCGTAGTTTTTGTGACTTCAAAACAGAAACAACCATTCACTGCTATTATAAAGCTTGGAAGAACCAGGACATTTTTTTATATAACTCTGATTGTATTTGTCTGAAAGAAGAATGCCATACTATGATGACTTGAGGGTGAGTAAATCATAGGCGAGTTAAAATTTTTGGGTGAACTATCCCTTTAAGTCCTGCTTCTTTTGTAAGGGCATTGTTATTCAATGCTGACAATAAAAAAGTTAGGCTAGTTTTGTGTGTCTATGAGAGAGAGAGAGAGAGCTCATAGTAATCATATATCATTAGGTGGGTGTCCCTTAGTAACATGATATCACAGATGCCAATGCCATCCAGTTGAACCAAATGGAGGCGAGAGATGTGTTAAAGGGTAAGTTCAGTATTTTACACTTAAAGCCCTGTTTACAGATCGTTTCTGATGAAATAGAACGGTTAAGATAAAAATTTGGACACATGCTGCTGTCCCGAGAATTTTAGGTTTCTTTCGCTTTCCCCAAAACCTCTAGAATGGGTGTATAGGTGCACTGGAACAATCCTTCATAAAACGCATTAAACTTTCGTTTACAAAGACCTGAAACTCACCGAGTGGTCAGGGGTGTTCACTGATATGCTCACACAAAAATCGCTGCAAAAGATGCTTTCCAACAGGTGTTTTACCATTCGTTGTAAAACTGTGGACCTATTTTTCCAAACGTCTCACACCCGTAGATTCTTCCGATGAGAGCTTGAATAATAGACACTCCAGCCCAGTTGGTGGCGATAATGCACCTTTGCCAATTGCAAGCAAACCACTGGCATTTCATTGAATACACAGAAGAAGCAGAAGAAGCAGCGGCGGAGTAATACCGTACCTCACACAGCTCGTCCAATACAAGTCAATGGAGTTTGACAAAAACTATGATAAAACCTGTTGGAAAGCATTTTTTGCAGCGATTTTTGTGTGAGCATATCAGTGAACACCCCTGACCACTCGGTGAGTTTCACGTCTTTGTAAACGATTTAATGCGTTTTGTGAAGGATTGTTCCAGTGCACCTATACACCCATTGTGTAGGTGGGGGGGGGGGGGAGCGAAATAAACCTAAAATTCTCGGGACAGCAGCATGTGTCCAAATGTTAATCTTAACCGTTCTATTTCATCAGAAACGATCTGTAAACAGGGCTTTAGGTGTAAAATACCGAACTTGTCCTTTAAAACGCACTGTAGCTGTAAAGCACACATTTTCCTGACTTCACCATTCTCTTTCTAGTAGCCACCAATGATTTATAAGTATTAAAGGTATGAGGTTTTTAAGTCAGCAGCTGTTAGCAAAATGATAACTTTTGGTTTGACAGCTCAACATCGAGTAAGAATCAGTCACACAAATGCAGGTTACCATCACCTGAGTTCATGACACAGAGTCTCATTTAAGCCCAGTAAACATTTGTGGTCACAGACATAGACGAAGTAAAACAACATGCAAAAATTAATCTGCAAATTTTTCCACAAACAAAACATCAGGTTACCACAGGTTATTGTCATGCCTATTAAACCTGACCCACATACAAAAGAACAGGTGCTCGTCAATGTTTCTACAAATTTGAGGTGAACAAAAATAGACTCTTTATTTCTGTTTGATTCATTCTTTATGATGGTACTTTGAATGGTTGAATTTAGCCCATATTTATATAAAAGTCTCAATATTAATGCAATTCTTTGTTATGCTAATGTCAAGACTTATAATAAACTTAAATTATTTCTGAATGTCATATTAAATATTAACTAGAAATGTATTAATTATTACATATTAATCATAGAGTACTTCATACAAGTTCTTCATGAAGTTCTTCCAACCATATAAAGCAAAGAGAGTGTATCTAGCACTAGTCTGGGCATCAGTGCAATTCTGGGATTCGGCCAACAATGAAGAACTCATGACAATAAAGTACCCGCTGCAATAAAAGGTGTTGCTTTTTCAGTTTGAAATAACCCAAGGCTTTTCCACTGAGCCAAGTCTTTTAAACATGGACAGAAAAACAATGTTTCACTGCCTCATTGAAACCACCTTTTGAACCAACCCACTAGGCAGATAGTGTTGTGTGGGCTATATCAGCAACGCGATAACACGACCACTGGGTTAAATGAGATCAGCTATGGAGTTAAGCCAGGTTTTGAATGCCTCTGCTCTGAAATGAAGTGAAAAAAGATTGGGTTTAAGATTATTTATAGAACGCTGCAAGCTGTTTCTCATCTTAGATTACAAAATTTAACTTAAACTAAATACCTCTAATAGACAACAGTTTTCACTGCGGTTTTTCCACAAGCAACATGTCAGCAACACAAAAAAGACATTTATCAAGTCAAGAATGATTTCTGAATTACGAAACACTAGCCTATTTTGTGAAGATATATTATTTTCCACTGCATTTGTTGATGATATTCAACATTGCAAAAACAAACATAAATGTTACAATATACAGTATCTTATTATAATGATGGGAGTTTTACACACATGGATTTTGTGTGGATTTTCAGACTTATGCCTTCCACCATGTTTCTCTAATTCAGCATGCATTTCCATAACATCTCATTTGAGAATTAATTTACCCATGAAGTTACTTTACCTACTGAATACACAGTAGTTTAAAGCAATTTTTGAGCTTTATTTTTTCAAAGATAACTCACAGATATGGTTAACCCTGGTATAATTTTACACTTGTCATGTTGCTATTTACATCTTTTTACCCTGCCAAACTGTTTTTGAGAGCCTTTTTACATAACACTTTTAGGGAAAAGAAGAAAGTTCACGCAGTTTTACCAACAGGATAAATAAGAGACTCAGTGAGCTTCATTGATTATAGCGAAACTTTGTGAGATTGTGATGAACTGAGATGAGTGACAGCTTGTTAGGCATTTTAAAGACAGCGCTCTTTGCGGACTTTCTAGGCAATATATAATCCATTTAGAATTTGCATAAAACGTGTTTTGTTGCATTAGTTAAGGCAATGGTTATTTATTATTCAAATTGGCTGCCCTGCCAAATCACGCATACAATATGCTTGCTTTTCTGTTCAAATTATAGTGGTTTGTGAACATAGCCGCTTCATTAAATCATTTATCGGGAGCATTTATCCGGGGATATGTAGGTTGTTGCTAGGCGACATGTAACTTGAAACTATTTTGTGACTTTCTATTTAAATGTGTTTTTAAAGAGGAAATGCATCTCCTTAGCCTTACCCTTGAGTTAGTTCACCCTCCACCTATGTGTATAGGTATGAAACAGCTTCACAAACAGTCTTTTCAACCACACTTGTTATTTCTTACAATAATTCAAGTTATCACAGAAGTACTGGGATAAAAGTTTACAGTTCGGATAAAACACTGATGCCTACGGTACCAATCAAAATAGAGCACACTCCCTTTTGAAAGCAACTTGGAGCTTCAAACAATGATTGTATTGAGTACATTGTTACACCAGTAGCTGGCAGCAAGTGACTGTTAAAAAATTGTAGCCTATTTGTCATTAAATCATTCATTCATGAGGTTCATTAAAAAAAAAATGGTGATTCATAAAGTAGCCTAATGAAACGCGTGAAGTCTGTATGAGTGAGTCAGAGAAACATTCATTCAAACCAATTTTTAAAAAATTCTAATTAAATCCTTTTAAATAGACTGCAGCAATTAATATTTTGTCAGAACCTCTAGTAAATTGCGTTATTTTATTTGGTTGTCTGTTCATGGCAGAATTATGATCTCCATTTGAAAAAAAATTTGTGATTCTCAATTGACCGTTCGCAAAGACTTAACAGTAAACTTTAGTTACTGTTGCTCTGTCCAACAAGTCACGCCGCTCTCACGCAGTGAAAAATACATTGCGGAGCAGAGTGGACACTGACAACGCGCTGACAGACAGGATAGACGAGGTTACTTTTGATGTGAAAGTCTCAACTTTAGTAATTTTTTTAAGAAATTTAAACAATAAATACCATTTTGTGGCTCTTAATGTGTCTGCCAGATCGCTGTAGAGCCTCAGTTAAAGCTGCTCGTGAACTGATCATCTCTTCAATCGAGCTAATTTATAGCATCAAATAAACATGAATGAACATAAGGAATGTTGTTATAACCACGAAAAGACATCAGTATACTCCGTTTTTCAAGTTCAAATCCTCCAACGTTAATCTATAAACTCTCGTGACTGCTTTGTCGGATAAAATTGGTAATGATTGGCCAGATCGCCTGTCAATCAAACTCCTTGTTAAGGGTCAATTCATCCAGAATCATGTAGCTTTAACCAACAGGATGGCTTTTATGTTAATAGTATGGAAAAGGTCCTCCAAACAACATATTCTGAGACTCTAATGCAGGGTTTTGGGAAAAAGAAGAACGTAAACCAGAGTAAAGCCTTGCAGCCAGTGAAAATACAGCAGACGTGAGACTTCAAGCTCTGCAGGCAATTCATGATCACGGATATGAGAGCCAGTAGGTGTAATCATTCAGGCATAGCACCATGATTTGGGCAGCGACACTACAGTGGTTTTCAGAAGAAAATTCCAGTGAAAGTCAGCTGATCTTCACCGGTTTTGAGAACACACAATAAGACTCAGTCAGGAATGGTCAGTTATATCCCTCACCATGACAACGAATGTCTGTCAGCCTAAATTTGTTTGGATGGTACTGAGTTCTTGGCGTTGACAAGAAAAACTCTCATTATATTAAATGAATACTGCTACACATCATGACGTAAAACTGTCATTTCAGTGCTCTCAATAGACAGTCACCGTGCTAGAAATGTACTGATTTGAGTGACACAGGTGGGCTTTTATTTCCGTTCTGTAACTAGGCAACAGCAGCTCGAAGAAAGTTCTAAGTTATGTTCTTGAAAGAGTCATTAGTCATTACTACCTAAAAACAAATGCAACTGATTAAGTAATTCAACAATATAAACCTCAAGGTCACTTCCTTCCTTTTCTGGTTAAAACAAAACCCGCCAAATGTTCTGTAACAGATTTACAGATAGATTAATTGTGAAAGTTACTCTTAAAGAAACACAGATTCTCACCAAGTGCCAGAAGAAATCCACAGGCTTGACCAACTGACCAGGCTGCTTTCTTCAGCTGCCGACCAGGGAACTCTTCACCTGAAAGACAACAAAAAACCTCATTAGAGAAGTCATTTGTATTAAACAAGATATCTCAATCAGGGGTTGAATTACAAAAATGAGGGCAAAAAAGCTATTATTGGAAGAATGGGTTGAAAAATAAGAGGTTATTGTCTTCTGGGTGGGTGCTCTTGTTTCTAAGCAACAGAAACCTTGACTCATCCCCTCATTGTTCTGATGTTGTTCAACAGCTACAAAAAATAAAACAACAGAACCTACAGCTCTGACTGTACATCTATTTATCTGCCATCAATTCTTCATCAGCCCTTTGATGTTTACTGAACCTGGTTTAATAAACATGTCAGACACACAAGCCATGAAATACAATATATTAGGGCTGATTTGATATTAAAATAGGCAGCGCTCGACAGTGCAATCGCTTCACTCGAATTTGAGACTAAAATAGATGTCCGTGAACTGTAAAATGTGTTTAGCAGCATATGTGCAAAAGTCCCCACAGGCCCTTAAAAAAATTTGCTTTATGAAATTTAAGGTCTTAAAGTTAAATGTTTTAAAACGCATCTTAGTTGTCATTTTATGATTATTTAAATTTGGGAATGGAAAACCAGGAATTGTGCAGCCTAATGTCTTACAGGGTCGCTGCACACTTTCTAAAGTCAAATTTAAGGCTTTTTAAGACCTGAAGAAATACTGCATTAGGTGTGTGCAATATTGACAAAAAAAATTATATTATTAAGCCTTAAAGTTCTGCATAATTAAGGGCGTGGCCACTTGAGTGACAGGTGGATTGTCTGCTGTCTGTTAGCCGTGACGTCACCTCAGCTAACCCCACCTCTTTGCCAGACACGCGGCCAAGATGGCCAAACTTTTTGGGCTTCAAAAATTATCTTCACAAACCTGACGGATTTACAAACGGTTTGGTTTCTTACAAACGTTATTAACGTGGCTATAATTCCGAATGCTTAAACATGTATGTTATAATTATTCAAATGTATGCAGTGTATGTATGCAGTGTCATAACTACATCTCTGACGTTTATAATTATAACAAACCAAACCGTTTGAAAATCGGTAGAAAATTGAGCAAGTTATGGTTATTTAAAAGTACATGCACCATTAAACGAGTGAGCGAGCACCCTGTGGCAAGATGGCCGCCACGTGCGGACGTCGACCTCCATTGGCCAGCAGCGCGCACGAGACATCTAGCGTTTATATATGATATCTATGCCTAAACCTACACATCACTACAACCTTAACCAATGAAATTAGCTGCAGGGCGGGGGAACTGGTGAAGTGATTTGGGGGGGGGGGGGGGTGGATAACAAGACAAAATATTTAAACCATCTTCCGCCACAGTGGAAGTCATTTTGGCTCCCACTGTAAATAAATGTCATGCTCTCCTGTGCATGTGCACCTTGGGAAAAAACTAAGCATCAAGCCCTGTCAATTCATAAGACCACATATTTACATGTCCTAGACCACAATCTGCACTGTCACGCATGCCAACCTGCTTGTGTCGGGTGGCTACCCATAGTGCAGCTGAGGTGCATGCCTGCGAGGTTGACTCCTCCACAACATGTTATGCATGTTCTAAGTGCCTCTTCTTCATGCAAAGTGACAGCAGAATGATCAGCCGCCTTTGGCAAATTATATGCTTAAGTGAAATTGGCCAACAGATAGCACAGACGTGCGCGTGTTTGTTTGGGGGGGTTGGATTTGGCATGGGAACACACAGTTGTGAGTGTTATCACTTGGCTTGCATCAGTGGCTCTAATTTCCATCTGGTCTGCATTAGAGGGAGAATGCGGGAGGAGGAAGATCTGGGCTCCTCAACCGCAGTCATGAAAGTACACAGACCAAAGGACTTCATCTTTTTTGGGAAAAGTAATGGGCATGGATGGATGGACTCTTCAAACATGGCTAGAAAAGAAGCACGTGCAAGTTCAAAAACAAGCAGCCATTCCAAAACAAGATACACAGCTATTTCAAGAGGATTTCTTCAGTATAACAATGAATCTAACAAATATTTCGCATAAAAAGGTTTGTTCACCCAAAAATGAAAATTCTGTCAGAAAAAATTACTCACCCTCATTTTGTTCCAACCCCGTAAGACTTTCGTTCATCTTCGGAACACAAATTAAGATATTTTTGATTAAATCTAAGAGCTGGCTCACTCCTTCATATAGGCTGCTAGGCTGAAAAGTTAGTAAAGACATTGTTAAAATAGTCCAAGTGACTACAGAGGCTCAACCTTAAGTTTATCAAGTGATAAGATTTCTTTTTGTCCGCAAAAACAAACAAAAATAATGACTTTATTCAACTATTCACTTTCTTCTGTGTGGGTCTCCGAGAGTGAGTTCACGTAGTGTAACAGCGCAGCGCTTCTGGGTTGTACGTCAGAACTAGGGCTGCAACAAACGATTATTTTGATAATCGACTAATCTAACGATTATTAGAACGATTAATCGACTATTCATCGATTATTTCGCCGACTAATCAGTACGTTTGGAACGATTATTCAGCCTTTTCAATTAGTTAAAACACTGAGTTATACATATTCTAACTATAATATATATAAAAAAAATCACTTCAGCTTTTGAAATTGTTGTTTTAATGAACTTTGAGCAACTAAACAGGTCATTCTCTTTAAGTTTTTAGATTTCTGTCCAACTCAAATCACACACAAATGCTCTCTAAGCAACATTGGTTAAATATTCTGTTCTCTTTAAATAGAAAAAAATAAACAAAAAAAATATCAGCTGCATTACAGACACTTAAACTGCAAACAATTATTATAAGAATATTTTTTTTTTAAAATTGATATGACAATTGAGCTGAGCTGACATTCTCATTCACCTTTTAATTTACAGTATAAAAAATTAACTGACATGATATTCTTCATAACATCTCCTTTTGTAAGTCTTCATGAATATGTAACAAAATAAAGGCAAGGGATAATACTGTAATAACGTTACCTAATAGAGCTACAATAATAAAAACAGCCCTGACTCCTAAGCTCGATCAAGCTTTATTCTATGCAAAAATAAATCATCACATTACTGTAATTATATTATTATTGTTAATATTATTGCTATTATTAGTAGTATTGCATTCTCTAAAAAGAGATTTACTGCTAGTTATTTAGCTTCAGCTGGAGAACATTCACCTCTCACCCGGCTCGTCTCGTGCCGGGTTTTTCCTCTTTAAGTGTTTTAACATGCATGTTGTGCTCCCGTGAAAAGCAAGTTCCGCCTTGCATGTATTGCATACGATAGCATTCTTGGTTTGCAGTTTTGTGAAACTTTACACACCTTGCTAGTTCGGATTCGTTTGCACTCCGTCATAATTCGCGCTGTGTTTTCTTCTACCGCAATAGCATTTGTAACGGCTGCATTACACTCTAGCGCTAAAGCGCCGTAGCGGTCAAATCGCGATATTGCAGGCCCTTACATTAGGTCACGTGGGATCAAACGACTACTCGACAACAAAGATATTTGTCGACAATTTTTTATTGTCGACGTTGTCGACAATGTCGACTAATCGTTTCAGCCCTAGTCAGAACGTAGGCTCACTATTGGCCAGCATCACACGCATGACCAGCGTCGGCCAAAAGTGAGCCTACGTTCTGACGTACAACCCAGAAGCGCTGCGCTGTTACACTTTTTTGTTTGTTTTTGCGCACAAAAAGTATTCTCGTCGCTTGATAAACTTAAGGTTGAGCCACTGAAGTTAATATGACCATATTAGCCCAGTTCTGTCAAAACTGCATTGGCTCCCTATTAAACATCGCATAAATTTTAAAATATTGCTGATTACTTACAAAGCACTAAATGGTTTAGCTCCGCAGTACTTGAGCGAGCTCTTAACGCATTATAGTCCGTCACGTCTATTACGATCTCAAAATTCCGGCCAGTTGATTATACCTAGAATATCAAAATCGACTGCTGGCGGTAGATCCTTTTCCTATTTAGCACCAAAACTCTGGAACAGTCTTCCTACCATTGTCCGGGAAGCAGACACACTCTGTCAGTTCAAAGCCAGATTAAAGACACATCTCTTTGACCTAGCTTTCACATAATACATTATAGACTTCTATAATTTAATGTTATGCTGCATAGATTAGGTCAGCCGGAACCGGGAACACTTCCCATAAATCCTGATGTACTCGTTACATCATGAGAAGAATGGCATCTACGCTAATTTTAGTGTCTGTGTTTATCCCAAGGTTTTTCCTGCAGCCTGCCGGATCCAGGCCGTATCCAGATCTGACGAAGGACCTTCACCTGGACCCGACGACAACGCAGTGCTGAAGTGCCAACTAGTCTCTCCCTATGGAGGATCCCACTACCACTCTACAGATAAGGCGTTGTCGGGAAAATTCGTCTCGCGGTCCTACCCCAAAGCAACAAATAAAATAAAATTCCTTATCAAAATTTATAAGGAAAGACAAGTATTTTGTTTAGCCTTGGCTTGTAGGGAATTCCAAACCCGCATATATTCAAACGCACATAACTATAGAACCCATTCTAAATGCGCATGTGAACGCCATCAGCGTTTCTCACAGGTTCGCGTTTAAAGTCTGTGTAGAGAGAGTGGTGTCGTCTTAGCGGCCCCTAATTTAATAACAAATGATCATTGCGACGGAACCAAATCAATTAAAACTAACTTTAGATGGAAATAACTTAAAGGTATAGCGGAGGATCTTTCCGAATTTTAGATAAGAACCGCCCTCTCCACTTTTTGAAAAAATGCACATGCGCAACACACTACATGCTCCCGAGAGGGAACGCCTATTAAACGTGTGCGAGGTTCTCCTCGTGCACGCTCTGTTTACAAGTTGCTGTCGGCATCACTCATACAAGATTACTTTCCAAAAGAAGATTTGCACTTTTTCACCAAATAGCATGCCAAACTTTACCTGTCGAGTAGAAACTTCGCGACTGAGGCATCAGTGGGAAGCCCAACCTGTGTTTTCAGCGCACGCCATCGTGTGAAACAATCTCCCAAAAACACTCTGATCTTGTTTCTCTCTTCGGAGGCCTTTCTCTTCTTCTCATACAGTTCGTACAAACTTTTTCTCTTGCGACCCACAGACATTTTCAAAGGACCCGGTGAAACGGCGAGCTTCAATGAATGGCTTAAACCGTAACTCTAGCTCACCACCACACATAAACACCTGAAAGTGCGCATGCGCAGAAAGCGAAAACTAAGGGACGAGCACGTACGACGGCCTTACGTTACATATCACCAGAATGATTGACACTTAGGTGGACCAATAGTTTACACTACCCACCCGGAAAAAGAAAATCCTCCGCTATACCTTTAACTCTGCTGTAAAGCCGAAACAATCTCTGTTACCTTAAATTATACGCTTATCTCTGTAAAGCTGCTTTGAGACAATCTACATTGTTAAAAGAGCTATATAAATGAAGATGACTTGACTTGACTTGGACTATTTTAACAATGTCTCTTTACTAACTTTTCTGGGCTGGCAGATATTAATTACCTAGCAGCCTATGAAGGAGTGAGCCAGCTCTTAGATTTAATCAAAAATATCTTAATTTGTGTTCCGAAGATGAACGAAAGTCTTACGGGGTTGGAACAAAATGAGAGTGAGTAATTACTGACAGAATTTTCATTTTTGGGTTAACTAACCCTTTAAATATGAGCACATTAAGTGCCTCACAGCAAGAAGGTCCCCGGTTCGAGTCCCTGCTGAGCCAGGAGGCCTTTCTGTGTGGGGTTTGCATGCTCTCCCAGTGTCTGCATGGGTTTCCACCACTATCGAAAAACATGTAGTATAGGTGAATTGTAATGTAATGGGGAGGATTGGGGGAAGACCTGGCAACCTACCCGGAAAAAAAATCATTGCTAAGAAAATTCATGGACAGTCTCTCGCGTATGACAAGAGATGGCCATAGTGTCACCAAGAGTCCGATACGACTGAAATAGTGATATATAGATAGTTTTCATAATCAAAATTGCTTTAAGTCAGCATCCTAAACATTGACTCTACAATGTCAATCCTCACTCGTTCTGGAGGATGGCAGTGTACAGCATGACATCCACTTGAGATCTGGAAGTCCTCAATGATAAAGAAATCCAACACGCAATCATGAGAACCTTAACTCATAACGCTTCATCAGCTATTTGCAACAAGCATATTGAAATAAGGAAACACCAGAGCTCGTGTACTGTAAAGATAACATGCGTCATCAAACACTGAGGGACCATCTGTTTATGTTAATGTCTAACGGTGATACATTACGACAAACATTTCTTTAGAGGCCAGACAAAATATTTTATCACGAGCTGGAAGAGTAACGTTAGTTTAACTTCGTGTAACGAGTCTTTCCCTTTTGTTTAGTGTCAAGGAACCTTCATTTAACAAAATTAGTTTTGAGGAGACTTCCTACTATCAAGCTAACTGGCTAAAAGCACACGTTGTATCAGCGCACGAATTGTGTTACAAAATACACACGACGTTATCGGTTATTAATGTCAAGAAACTCTTGAGCTGCTTTTATGTTGTTCATCATAGTCGACGGACAGAGTGATGAGTTGAACAACAAACACACAGAGCTCAAAGAAATGACGACAAACGTCGGCAAACTTGAAGAAAAGTTTAGGAAAAGAAGAAAAAATAAACTCACGGTAACAAACTTTCTGGAAGCCTAGAACCTAAAGCAGCTGTAGGGTCCAATGCGACAACAGAGACCTGAAGAGAAAATAAACCGAAAACGGTTTTGCACTCGCGCCGTTTGGGGAATGTGGCACGATAAATGTTTGATGACGTCATCCGCGCGGCACGCCTTCCTCATCAACTAGCGTGAGGACTTTATTCTTATACATTATTGATATCGTTTTGGTTGTATAAATTAGGGAATCTGGGTGCAATAAATCAGTAAATAGGCTACGATTTTAGATTTCCCATAACAGTCTTATTAAGTCATTAAATCCACGTGTTGGATTTTTACTTTTTATATTGATTTATTCTATTTGGTAGGCTAATATTATATACGATAATCAGAATTAAATATGCAGTTTGTAATATGAAACCGTCTGATTTGACCTCATGCATGTTTCGTATAATTGTAATGTAATGTATTTTACCCAAATGACAAGAATCAAACGTCATGGGGAAAATATTCTTAAATCTATGAATTTACTGACATCTAGTGGTGAGTGTTACAGTAACATTTATAAAACACTGACCGCCGTGCATTTACTACATTTTTATACATTTTTTAAGAGAAACTTCTGCATGTAATAGTTATATCATAACGAGTAAAAATGTTATTGAACGCAAAATCTGAATTTTATAATATAGGCTATTTTATTATATAAATTTCAAAATATACGATTGAGTCCTGCTAAGGATCAAGTCAAGTCACACTCCCAAATAACAAATATAGTTTATATTTCCATAACCTACTTATTATTATTATTATTTTACATTATACATTTACAATAATAATAATTAAAATTAGAGGTGAGGTGCAAAAAGTGTTATGCATAAAAAAATCATTATTTTATAGTGAATTTTATATGTTTCAATGATTCATCACACAGAGCAGTGACAGAAATGAACCTTCCCATAAAGGGCATGAAGTGAGGGGCAAAGCACAAGGTCTGGGGCTTACACCATGAAGCCGGTTTAGGTGGCTATGTATGTTTCATTTTAGTTTGCGCCAACTCTGGGTTTTAGGCACCATGAAAGTGGTTTGGCTTTTAGCAGTGTTCACTGCCATAGTAACTACGCTCCACGACAAAACGTTGCACAACGTTTTTTAAACAGAAACGGTGATGCGTTGAACACACTGTTCTGATGACGCAAGAGTTGCAACTATGGCAGCTGAGAAGGCCATTCCTTGTGTTCTTTGTGAAGAATTTTCTGAGCCTGATGAAGTCGGTATAAATATGTGTTTAATACTACAAAATATGCCCGATGTTACAGTTACTGCACTTGCCGCCCAGAACAAAAGAGAACATCCCAATGGAGTGAAGGGATTGCTGAAACTGAAATGGAAGCACACATCTTACCTAATTCAGACTAAAACACATCTATTTAGCCTCACATACTGACTTTATACTGTTTTAATACCCTGTATTTCCTCTCTCATTTTTAGGAAAAGCACTTAATTACCATTGTTTATTTCTATACCAAATGTCATACACTTGCAATGAAGCTAAAAATATAAACAACTACATCATTATGTTGATATCCTATATTTTTACAGTAAAACTTACGACAAACATGTCTTCTAATATCCTCAGTTGTTGCGTATACCGAGCTGCATCGAACGCATTTGTAAATTACTTTTCTTGAACCCATTGTGCGAGCTCACTTTAATACCACGTGCTTTATATACATGTTGCTGCTGATTGGACTGCAGTTCTGACACAGCCACCAAACAAGTGAAAACGTTTCTCAAACCCCCCAGGACACATGACGTTCAACCCGGGCCGGAAACCGTAGCAAAACGTTGCGCACCGTTTTGAACTTGAACGTGCCCCAGGTAAGAGATTGCAAACCAAACTTAGACCAATCAGCTGTGAGCAAAGTGACACATGTCTGATGCAATAAAGTCACTCCACCTGTTTCTACTCCAAATTAAAGGTCACTATATAGCAAATGATTTTAAAGACAAAATTGTCTGGCTTTTACTAATGCTTATTTAGAATAAAACTCTTGTATGATTTAGATATTAGCCTATTTATGTCATTAATACACACTTAATTCATCACACATGTACAATTTTAGCTTATCAATTATTATTACGCACAGTTTAAATAAATAAATATATAAAATACTATAAATACACTTTAGAATCAATATAGATAAAGCTATAAAATGACTACATGTGAGCTTAAATGTTCAATTCTCTCTATACCTTAAGGTTAGGGTTAACCCTAACCCTAACCCTAACCCTAACCCTGGCTGTTCGCTACTGATGTCACACCTTACTCCTAAACTCAGGATCAAAGCCTGAGTTGACAGAAAAAGTTGATGATCAGCATCATGGTACCAACAAAGCCTGGTTAGATTGTTTTGGGTTTGTCAACTTGAAACTAATCCTGTAACCCTGAATTTGTCCAACTACCATCATGGCAAGGGCCCCTGGTCTACAATTTTGGGGTGGAAGCAAAGCCACAAGTTTTCGATGCTGAGATATAGATGAATGCAGAAATATTAAACGGTGTAATAAAATCAATTAAACTTTAGATTATGAAATTAAACCACCAGTAGGTTGCAGCAAGTCACTGTCTTAAAGGTGGGGTAAGCTATATTTGAAAAAGGCTGTTTGGAAGTTAGACCGACACACAAACAAACAACAACAAAAAACATGTGTAGTGTAGCCAGTCAGCATTAGGGGGCGTATGACGGTGGAGGAGAGAGAATGAGCAAGAGGGAGATTTGAAGAAAGGCTGCAGAAATAGACATGAAACACACAATTCAAAAGTGAAAAGCTCAGAAGAAATCACTGGAAAATAAAGGGTTGTGTCTGGGCAAGAGCTTTATGACTCGCGTTAATATAAAAGTTGAGAGCTAAGCGGGAAGGCCTGAAAACAGATTTGATTTGCTCCACACGTGAGTAACACTGGGTTTAAGTGTCATTGTTTGTCTTGAGCTGCTATGCTGTTGGCAACTAACAACCCAGCTAACACAGTTACGTTGTGAAGACCTAACCGGACCGGACCATATTCGTAGTAGCGACGTACCACATAACGTTCCAGCGATGTAACTTTGTGATTCCCATAATCGTCGTGACGACGTTATAGTGGTATGTCACAAGAACGTAACGGGTACATCTCAGTGACCAAACTGGCATGTTGCGAGGATGTACATCAAAGGACCATATTAGTCTGTGCGACGTGCCAAATAATGTTCCAGCAACATAACTTTGTGATTCCGGTATTTGTTGTGGCGATGTTATAACTGTGCGTTGCTGGAGCGTGGCAGGTACGTCCTAACAACCAAAATTCCACGTCCGCATTTATTTTTAATACATTTCTCACCTTTAGTCCTGGGAATGAAGATGTGCTTGATCCATAACCTTGAAATCCACATAGATCTGATAAACTCAAATATTTCATTCTCTGCTGTAAAACCTTATAAATTCTAATAGGGAATTGTGTATTGTTTTCAGTTAATACATTTAGGTATCAATACATATATGTAACGGAAGTACCGCAGAGTACCCTAGCAACCATTTTGCAAGACCTATATCTCTGCATCAGAACATCGTATAGAGATGGGGGTTGGCTCTTTTGACTCATGCTAGCAAACAGGATTTCCAACATGCTACACATGCTAGCTGTGAATAGCTACATGCTAATAGCAATTAGGTAAGTGCTAAATCATGCCAAGAAAATGCTAAGAACTCCAATAGTAACCATCTGTGACAACTACCAACCACCTAGTGACACCATAGCAACCACCCAGAATACCTTAGCAACCGGCCTGAACACCCTAGCAACCGCCTAGAAACGCCATAGCAACCACCCAGAACACCCAGTCAACCACCTAGCAACGCCCTAGCAACCACCCAGAACACCTTAGCAACTGCCTAGAAACCACCCAGAATACCTTAGCAACCACGTAGCAACACCATAGTAACCACCCAGAACACCAATCAACCACCTAGCAACGCCCTAGCAACCACCCAGAACACCTTAGCAACTGCCTAGCAACGCCCTAGCAACCATCCAGAATACCCTAGGAACTGCCTAGCAACCACCCAGAACACCTTAGCAACAGCCTAGCAAGTCAAGTCAAGTCATCTTCATTTATATAGCGCTTTTAACAATGTAGATTGTTTCAAAGCAGCTTTACAGAGATAAACGTATAATTTAAGGTAACAGAGATTGTTTTGGCTTTATAGCGGTTCTTTAATAAAGTTATTTTTCAGCTAAAGTTAGTTTTGATTGATTTGCTTCCGTCGCAACGATCATTTGTTATTAAATTTGGGGCCGCTAAGACGACACCATTCTCTCTACACAGACTTTAAACGCGAACCTGTGAGAAACGCAGATGGCGGTCACATGCGCATTAAGAATTGGTTCTATAGTTATGTGCGTTTGAATATATGTGCGCAGGTTTGGAATTCCCTACAAACCAAGCCTAAACAAAGTACTGGCATTTCCTTATAATTTTTGATACAGAATTTTATTTTATTTTATCAATTCGGGGTAGGTACACGAATTGAGTTTCCCGACAACGCTTTATCTGTAGAGTGGTAAAGGGATCCTCCATAGGGAGAGACTAGTTGGCACTTCAGCACTGCGTTGGACCGGGTTCAGGCAAAGGTCCTTCATCAGATCTGGATACGGCCTGGATCCGGCTGGCTGCGGGAAAACCTCGGGATAAACAAAGACACTAAACTTAGCGTAGATGCCATTCCTCTTATGATGTAACGAGTACATCAGGATTTATGGGAAGTGTTCCCGGTTCCAGCTGACCTAATCAATGCAGCCTAACATTGCATTATAGAAGTCTATAATGTATTATGTGAATTCTAGGTCAAAGAGATATGTCTTTAATCTAGCTTCGTGAGTGTGTCTGCTTCCCGGACAGTGGTAGGAAGACTGTTCCAAAGTTTTGGTGCTAAATAGGAGAAAGATCTACCGATTTGGATTTTGGATATTGTCATGATTCTGCCTTCGTGTCCCAGATCTTCTCTTGTCTTAAGGCAGGATCATGACAGACTCATGTTTTTGTGTAAGCACATGGCCATTTGTTTGGGCTGTGTGCTTGCGTTGTCTTGTCACCTTACCCCGCCCCCTTGTTATCTCATCTTGTTATTATTATATCATCGCTTACACCTGTGTTCCTGATTAGTTTGCTCCCTATTTAATCCCCTCTTGTTTTCTGTCCTGTGTCGGTACATTGTCAAACATTGCGTGTTATACTTTGTGACAGTCCTGTGAGTACTTCGTCTGAATCCTGTTTAATGAGAATTGTGAGTTTGTTTCCTGTCAAGTCATCGACAGGTCAGAATCTAGTCTTTATTATTTTGTCTTAGTCAAAGTGTTCTATCCTCAGTCCTGTTTTGCCCCCTCGTGGGTTTTGTTTTCTGTTTTGTGTCTTAATAAACCTTGAGTGTCTGCATATCATCTGCGTTTGGGTTCTCTCCTTCAACCTCATGACAGAATGTACCGACCAAAGAAGAACCCAGCAGATTGTATGTCCTCCCTTTCCAAACGTCAATTAAGGCTCCAGGAATCCTGGTGGACGCCGTCTGTCTCCTATACGAAGAGTGGCGGGATTTTGTTTCCCCCTCTGTCTGAACAGGAGGAGCTGTTTCTTCACCCATACCGGGAGTTGGTGGAGTTTCACAGTCGGGAGGAGCTGCAGGCTTCTTCCACGGGATCTCCTTCTACCACACTTCCAGTGATTCCGGAGGGTCGCGTCATAGCTGTGCTTATGCAGGGGGACCAGGCTTGCTCCACTTTGACTCCTGAGGCGTCATCCGCTTCTGCTGATCTCCGTGGCAAACGAGGGAGACGGATTTCATGGGATTCTCCTTCGGAATCATCCTCGACAGAGTCAACCCTGCCTGAGGCCGCCCTTCCAGCACCAGTTACGGTCCCAGCGGAGCTTCTCCAACCGGCCACAAGTCCAGCTGTTACTTCCGCACAGCAACCTAGGAGAAAGAAGAGGAGGAAGGGAGCCTCCCGTCCTTCGTCTCTGGCTGTCCCAGAGCCCGCTACTGCAAGCGCTGTCCCAGGCGCTGTCCCAGAGCCCGCTACTGCAAGCGCTGTCCCAGGCGCTGTCCCAGAGCCCGCTACTGCAAGCGCTGTCCCAGAGCCCGCTACTGCAAGCACTGTCCCAGGCGCTGTCCCAGAGCCTGCTACTGCTAGCGCTGTCCCAGAGCCTGCTACTGCTAGCGCTGTCCCAGGCGCTGTCCCAGAGCCCGCTACTGCAAGCGCTGTCCCAGGCGCTGTCCCTGAGCCCGCTACTGCAAGCGCCGTCCCAGAGCCCGCTACTGCAAGCGCTGTCCCAGGCGCTGTCCCAGAGCCCGCTACTGCAAGCGCTGTCCCAGGCGCTGTCCCAGAGCCCGCTACTGCAAGCGCTGTTCCAGGCGCTGTCCCAGAGCCCGCTACTGCAAGCACTGTCCCAGGCGCTGTCCCAGAGCCTGCTACTGCAAGCACTGTCCCAGGCGCTGTCCCAGAGCCTGCTACTGCTAACGCTGTCCCAGGCGCTGTCCCAGAGCCCGCTACTGCAAGCGCTGTCCCAGAACCTGCTACTGCAAGCGCTGTCCCAGAATCTGCTGAGAGAGTTGCGGCCGATCTAGCCGCTATAGAGGTTCTGCAAGCAGTTTATGCCCAAAAGGAGATGCCTGTCATCTTAGCTGCTCGAGCCGTATCTGACTATCTTACCGCTCTTGCCAAGATCCTTGAAATGCCACCCAGACCCAATTTACTTTCAAGTCACGAACCCTCGACATCAGACAGCGCTTCTCCCGAGTCAAGTGTGTTAAGCCTGAAGGATTCAAGAGAATCAAATGTGTCAAGTCTGAATGATTCTAATGAATCGAGTCCTGTTCCGAGTCCTGCTTCGAGTCCTGTTCCGAATGATTCAAGTGAACCTAATGTATCAAGTAGGGAAGTTTCAAGTGAATCAATTTCTGTTCCGAGTCCTGTTCTGAATTCTGATCTGGGTCAAGCGCATTCTAGAGTCATCTGCCCAAAGGTCCAGTTCGTCTGTCCTCGAGCAAGAACCTGTTCCACAATCACCCGCTTCATCCCCTGTTTTGTCTCCCGTGTCGTCGCCCCCTGTTGTCCCTATCAAGACTCCTGTCAAGTTGCCGTGTGTTTCCCCTATCACCCCTGTCGTTGCCCAGCCCCGGACTGTTTTCACCAAGATTGTACCTCGTGTTTCTTCATCTAAACCTGCCCATAATCCTTGTCCTAAGCCCTCGTCCCATCAACCCAGGACTCCCATCTCACCCATCCTCTCTGGATTTCCCCCCATGGACTCAATGTTTCCTCCTCCCCTTCCTTGTTTGTTGTTTTTATTGTTCCATCCCAACCCTGTTATAGTTTATTCGTGTCTGCCTTTGTTAGTTTTTGTCATGTATTGTTGGTTTGTGTCTGTCACAGTCGGTCTTGTCCCGTGTTTAATGTCCCCTTAGGGAGCGTCTGGTAGCCGCTCCTTAAGGGGGGGGTTCTGTCATGATTCTGCCTTCGTGTCCCAGATCTTCTCTTGTCTTAAGGCAGGATCATGACAGACTCATGTTTTTGCATGTAAGCACATGGCCATTTGTTTGGGCTGTGTGCTTGCGTTGTCTTGTCACCTTACCCCGCCCCCTTGTTATCTCATCTTGTTATTATATCATCGCTTACACCTGTGTTCCTGATTAGTTTGCTCCCTATTTAATCCCCTCTTGTTTTCTGTCCTGTGTCGGTACATTGTCAAACATTGCGTGTTATACTTTGTGACAGTCCTGTGAGTACTTCGTCTGAATCCTGTTTAATGAGAATTGTGATTTTGTTTCCTGTCAAGTCAGAATCTAGTCTTTATTATCTTGTCTTAGTCAAAGTGTTCTATCCTCAGTCCTGTTTTGCCCCCTCGTGGGTTTTGTTTTCTGTTTTGTGTCGTAATAAACCTTGAGTGTCTGCATATCATCTGCGTTTGGGTTCTCTCCTTCAACCTCATGACAGATATTCTAGGTATTATCAACTGGCCGGAATTTTGAGATCGCAATAGACGTGAAGGACTATAATGCGTTAAGAGCTCGCTCAAGTACTGCGGAGCTAAACCATTTAGTGCTTTGTAAGTAATCTGCAATATTTTAAAATTGATGCAATGTTTAATAGGCAGCCAATGCAGTTTTGACAGAACTGAGCTAATATGGTCATACTTCCTGGTTCTGGTAAGAACTCGAGCTGCTGCGTTTTGAACTAGCTGTAGTTTGTTTATTAAGCGTGCAGGACAACCACCCAGTAGAGCATTACAATAATCTAGCCTTGAGGTCATGAACGCATGAACTAATTGTTCCGCATTGTCAATGAGAGCATATGGCGTAATTTAGATATATTTTTAAGATGGAAAAATGCGGTTTTACAGATACTAGACACGTGACTTTCAAATGAAAGATTGGTATCAAAGAGCACACCCAGGTTCCTAACCAACGACGAAGACTCGACAGAGCAGCCATCAAGTGTTAGACAGTATTCTAGGTTATTACGTGAGGACGTTTTTTGTCCAATAATTAGAATCTCTGTTTTTTCAGAATTAAGTAGTAGGAAATGACGAGTCATCCAATTTTTTATATCAGCAATGCATTCCGTTAATTTTGTGAATTGGTAAGTTTTGTTAGGTTTTGAAGAAATATACAGCTGAGTATCGTCGGCATAACAGTGAAAGCTAATGCCATGCTTCCTAATGATATCTCCTAATGGTAGCATGTACAGAGTGAACAGCAGCGGTCCTAGTACTGAGCCTTGTGGTATGCCATACTGAACTTGTGATCGATGAGACATCTCTTCATTTACTGCTACAAACTGATAATGGTCAGATAAGTATGATTTAAACCATGCTAGTGCAATTGCACTAATGCCAACATAGTTTTCGAGTCTATTTAAAAGAATGGTCGATAGTGTCAAATGCAGCACTAAGATCGAGTAACACTAATAGTGAGACACAACCACGATCGGATGATAAGAGCAAATCATTTGTGACTCTAACGAGAGCAGTCTCGGTACTATGGTACGGTCTAAATCCTGACTGGAAATCTTCGCAGATATCATTTCTTTCAAGAAAGGAACACAGTAGTGAAGACACTGCTTTGTCTAATATCTTTGACAGAAAAGGTAGATTCGAGATCGGCCTGTAATTGACTAATTCTGTAGGATCAAGTTGCGGTTTTTTAACAAGCGGTTTAATCATAGCCAGCTTAAAGGTTTTTGGTACGTATCCTAGAGACAAAGATGAATTAATGATATTAAGAAGAGGATCTATGACCTCTGGAAGCATCTCTTTCAGTAGCTTAGTCGGTATAGGGTCTAACATGTTGTAGATTTAGATGATTTAACGAGTTTAGTAAATTCTTCCTCTTCTATCCACCTTATTCTGCTCTAATCAATGCGCGCTGCCATAACGACGACTCCGGTTCCCTACTTCCGGTTCGTAGTGCTTGACCTGTACTAGTAGCGAGAGAAGTTCAGTTTTAACGCTAACCACTCTAAACGTTTACTTTATTGAATATATCTGATACGGAACCGGACATGGGCATTATCTCCTTCTTATCTTATGCTCGAAACACTCAGTTTCTTAAAAGTTTGAAATCTTCTTTGATTTGTTAAAACAAATAACAACAGCACATGAGGAGCTTGAACTCATTCTCTCGCTGCTAGTACAGGTCAAGCGCTACAAACGGAAGTAGGCAACCGGAGTCGTCGTCATGGCAGCGCGCATTGTTTAGACTTAGCAGAATAAGGTGGATAACAACGAACGAATCAAATTTTCCCTAAAGGAGACTACAATGCATTGCCTGATGCGATACTGTAGTAGATGGTTGCATAGTTATAATTTTCTCCCTGATATTATCAATCTTATAAGTGAAGAAGTTCATAAAGTCATTACTGCTGTGTTGCTTGGAAACTTTTGGGCTTGAAGCTTTCTTTTTCGTTAGTTTAGCCACCGTTTCAAATAAATACCTAGGATTATGTTTATTTTCTTCTAATAGGTTTGAAAAATAATCAGATCTAGCAGCTTTTAAGGCCTCTCTGTAAGCAATCGAGCTCTCTTTCCACGCAATGCGAAATACCTCTAGTTTTGTTTTCTTCCAGTTGCGCTCCATTTTTGTGGCTGCTCTCTTAAGGGCCCAAGTGTGCTCGTTGTACCACAGCTTTGGACTATTTTCTTTAATCTTCTTTAAGCGCAATGGAGCAACTGTGTCTAAAGTGCTGGAAAAGAGAGAGTTAAAAGTTTCTGTTGCAATATCGAGTTCTTCTAAGCTATCTGGGATGCTGAGATGATGAAACTGATCAGGAAGATTATTGATAAAGCAATCTTTAGTGGCAGAAGTGATAGGTCTAACATATTTGAAACACGGAGTCGGCTTTGCAGCCTTGGCTAAATGCAAATTACACGAGACTAGATAATGATCTGAGATGTCATCGCTCTGCTGCAGAATTTCAACGGCATCCACATCTATTCCATGTGATAATATTAGATCTAGAGTATGATTATGACAATGAGTAGGTCCTGACACGTGTTGTCTAACTCCAACTGAGTTTACAATGTCTTTAAATGCCATCCCAATGCATCTTTTTCATTATCGATGTGTATATTAAAATCACCAACAATTAGTACTTTATCTGCAGTCAATATTAATTCTGATAGAAAGTCCGCAAATTCTTTGATAAAATCTTTATGGTGACCTGTATACAGTAGCCAGCATAAATCTCAAGCGTGATTTATCGTTTATACTATATATTTTTACATTATGTACTATCACTTCAAAAGAATTATATTTAAAACTAGATTTCTTAGTGGTTTTGAAAATATTACTATAAATTACAGCAACTCCTCCCCCTTTGCGTTTCAGACGAGGCTCATGTTTATAACAGTAATCTTGCGGGGTGGACTCAAGCAACCCCCTAGCAACCACCCAGAACACCCTAGCAACTGTCTAGCAACACCATAGCAACCACCCAGAACACCCTAGCAACCACCTAGCTACGCCCTAGCAACTCCCATAATACCCTAGCAACCACCCAGAACACCCTAGCAACCACCTAGCAACACCATACCAACCATCCAGAATACCCTAGCAACCGTTTAGAGCCACTTAGCAAACATATTGCAACATATAGAATCCATATTTCAGCCCCACACTATCGTACAGACATGTTTGTTGGCTCGTATGCAATCGTGCAGAACACCCTAGCAACCGAGTGGCGAGTTTTGCCACTCCAAGCACCACTTACATTTTCTTCAAGAAATGTACATTCTAGTTCTTCTTATTATTATTATTCCACACAAAAGTTTGGCGCGCTACTCCTCCCGTACCGTTTGTCACAGACCCATGAGTGAGGCGTCAAATCGACCGCCTCATTGAGGAGAGGTGTACTATGACTTTTCTAAACGATCAGGCGTACGATGTTCGCACAGCGGACAAAAAAGCGGCCAAAAAAGTCCCATTGACTTAACATTGCGGAATGTTGGGAAATTCAAATCCAACTGTCACTTTCACACACACAGACACCAAAGGGCCTGACAGCCCTGCATCTCTCCCTGTCTCTCTCTCACTCAGACGATTTATATTATCAAGCATCCAATAAGTAATGGCCTAAAATCTTCATAGCCACAGCCTAGCAACCACTAAGAGCTCCCTAACAACGACTAAAATCTCCCTAGCAACCCCCCTAAACCAATAAATACATTTTAAATGAGCAATATCACACTCTAGCCTTACGATTTCGCTGTATATCATCATGGCTGGGATTCGGCCATAGGCACGAGGCCGCAGGCCGAGTGCTGTACTTAAGGCACTCGTTACTAAAGATTTTAAGAACTCTATAAAAACGTCATTGTTAGTGTACTCGCCTCGCAAGCAGGGGATCGATGTTGGAGACCGACTTGGAGCAAGGCGGGGATTGGATTAGGATTGGTGTGTGAGTTTTGGAAGCGGAGCAATGAAGAGAAGGGTGTGTTTGAAGGCCTGTCGCGATAGTCGATAAGTCAATTAATCGCACGATAAAAAAAAATGAGCTCGATAATTTTTCCGGCCGCGATAATTCCATTTGCATGCTTGTTTGTTTACCTCGTCTCTCTCTCTCTACCAAAGAGACTGGATGACCACTCTCGGTTCTTTAGCGTATAGGACGAGTGAACTCTCTTGTCAGTTGCATGGTCTTTGTGTGGGGAGGCGGCGCCGCGGCGCTTGTCAGTCACATGGTCTTTGTATGGGAAAGCGCCGGCGGGACTGTTTGCGGCGATTGCCGGGAATGAGAGAAGACGCTAGTTGTGAGTTGCGACAGCGAGCCCGATCACATGAAAATGCGTATCTATACCACGAATGTTATTTCTCGTGCCATTTATACGCCAAAAATAGTTTTTGCGTGCATATGATACGCTCTTTATGGCGTGTAATACGCACGCACTCCTCACCCCTAATCCTAACCAAGTATTTTCAGTGCGTAGCATACACAAGTAATAAAGTGCGTCTCCCTCTTCCCGACAGTACACAATCACTTGACAAAGTAACAGGAGTAACAGTGCAAAATTGTGCGATATGGCTTGTTGAGGCTTTTTTTTATTTGTTTACAAAGGTCCTAACTGTCAGTTTAGCCTGTTATGGAATGTATCACTATTTATGCCTAATGTCTAAAGCCTAATGTTTAATATTTTTTGATGTGCAATTTTGTTTACATCCATTTTATTTATTAACAGACATTTATTTTGTTAACAGACACTAAGAGTCCATTGCTTTTATTGTTTTTGGTTGTTTTGTTCATTTTTTTGGATATTTAAAATGTTTTCCGTTTTCAATGTTTAATATTCTTTAGAAATAAAAGTTTATAGATCGTTGAAAAGGTGTACCTGCATTATTATGCCATTATAATTATATTAAATGAAAATGGTCTCAGAACGACAATATTATCGTTTATCGCGATAATTTCTTGGACAATTTATCGTCCAGCAAAATTTGTTATCATGACAGGCCTAGGGCTGCGTTCCTGTCCAAAATTGTCATGCCCTTCACTCGCTTACTTCCCTCCGTCTCGTTCACTCGGATATACGTCATTGCTTACGTTGCATGAGTGCCCACCACTGGCAGAATCTTTGCAATAGGCCCTGTCCCAAATGGCACCCTAAGCACTCGTGGTCTTCCTATGAGTCCACACTTTCGTGACGTAATGCCGCTTTGACTGTCGGGAAGAAGTCTGCTGCGGAGCCCGCATCAGTGTGGGCTCGGCAAAAGTGCGCATCGAGGGTGCATATCAACCGCAGAGGGGGGGGCTCGCGAGCACCCTTCTCAACTCAACACAACTTTTATTTATAAAGCACTTTCAAAACCATTAAAATGGACCAAAGTGCTGTCCATAAGTAGCCTAGTAAATAACTCTAAAATACATAGAAACATAAAATTACATTAAAACATGACACCAACAGAATCAAACAACAAATCACCCACAGTTCTCAGACCTAATCAAACGCCAAAAGCTTGATAAAATAAATAAGTCTTTAATTCCTTTTTATAAATATCCATGACAGCGCGATCGCCACTACGCCTCAAGAGAGACCGTGGGACGGTTAGAAGCATGTTCTGAGAGGAGTGAAGGTGACGTTGAGACCGATAAGGGATTAACATGTCCTTTATATACTCAGGAGCTTGATCATGTACCTTATGTACACCTTATATTGTAAGAACAGGTAGCCAGTGAAGGGATATCAATAAAGGTGTTATGTGATCCCGTTTTCTGGTATTTGTTAAGAATCTCGCTGCAGCATTTTGGACACGCTGAAGACGAGTAACCAGTGATTCACTTATGCCTAGATAAAGAGCATTACAATAGTCTAACTGGGTTGAAACAAAGGCATGCAAAACAATCTCTAGACACTGTTTAAGTGTCCAGACACAACAGGAACTGAACATAATGAAAATTAAACCAAAACAGTGCATAACAGTTATGGTGTTCCTACCTCACAATAAATAAAAGCTGGCCTTCATAAATGCTTCAAAAATGTGGGTTTTATTTAAGTTATTATTCCTTTTTTTCCCCTTCTTCACAAATTTCAATTCAGGCAAATTTCAGTTTCGAATAACTTAACGTGCAGATTCCAGACTTAATGCTTCCCTATTTAGACTGAAAACGTGTAAATTGTAATTTTCCTTCAACTTTTAACACTATTAAGTTCCTGTCTTGCAAGCACTGGGATTCATGAAATGCATTTAGTTAGTTATATAGCCTACTCTTTTTGTAGTTAGATTTAGAATTATTGTAACAGGTAAATGTGCAAATTTAAAGTCTAGAGATGTATTCTCTTATCGCTGTTACGAGTGGGTTATTGACTTTGTCACAGTTTGGTATCATCGTTGTTAAAGAACTGTATTTTGGTGTATTCTGGTGTGTTTTTCCTAGCTGTGAAATCGCCCCCTATCCCCTCATTCACTATTCCTACATTATTGGGCATTGTTAGTTCAGTGATTGTTGCGTGTGACTCCAACACTTATTGTATAGTTTAAGTGTGGGTTAACATTTACATGTTTGTTTCTTTGTTTGCCTACTAGCCACCTTAATGGTTGTTTTGTTTCTTTTCTCTTATGGAAGCTGTAGGGATGCCATTTTTGTTGTATCCCGTTTTTCTCCTGGTTTGTGACCAGGTAGGGAGTTAGTGTATATTTCTGTTGTTAATTTATTTTTCTTTGAGCAGTTTAGTTAAAGGATTTATTTCCAAGGCAGGACTCTTGCCTGTTTTGGCCTTGCCTTCTCCTGAGGCTAACATGCACTTCGTATTTTGTTTCTGTTTTACAGGCTGTAACTACAAATATTTAATGTGATCTGGTTGTTTGTGGTGATGTGGCAGGGCTTTGACTAGTGCACTTTAAATCCTTTAATATTGTTGCATCTGCTTAAACCCCTAGACTCTTGTAGGACATAACAAAATGTAGTTTTAGATTTTCAAAACATTGTTTTTAATGATTATTGCATGGAAGGGACATCTCAAACTCTTCATAAAACGAAACCTTTTCCAGTGTTGTGATCAGTCTCTGCACAGAGGCGTTAGAAATCTGCCATCCACTTTCCAACAGTAGATGGAGCTATAACTCTATTCTAGCAGTTGAAATCTGCAACAATTTGAGCCTTTTCTGGTTTTATGTGTGGAACTATCAAAATGGCAAAATTTCTCATTTTAAACCTGTATGTCACATCACATCCTTCAGTTTTCCTCTTACAGACTAGATGGATTTGGGACCATATTAATGATATAGGCTCACTAAATAAAAATTGGGCAAGAGAAGTTAAATAACCGTTTCTACACCCTAATGATTGGAGATGCAGGTGAACTTCAGGGAAATAAACAGTGGGATTTGCCTTTTGAAACTGGGCATGTTTAAAGACTAGGCCTACTTTAAAAATTATAATAGAGAATGATTAATCTTAACAATTTTTTTTATACACACACACACACACACACACACACACACACACACACACACACACACACACACACACACACACACACACTTGTGTGCCACTTAGAAATGACATGCAGAGACATGAGACACATATTGGCAGTGACACTGGTGATAATGGATGAACACACAGAAGCACACATTATCATTGTTGTATATGATCCCACCTCCTATTTCTGCATGGCTGCCAGGCCCGAGGCTGATGCCAGGCGCTGATGGCTGGCAGACTGTCAGTAATTTGTGTTAATTGTGGGAAGTTTCCATTGCTGGCGACCAGTCAGCTGGCACCACTACAGTCTGGTTTCCGTGTGGCCCAGAAGCTCATTCATGCTTTCTGCCCATCTTCTTTCACTGCTGATCAATGATCAGTGTCTGTCACTAAAATATATTGGGTATTAAAAACATTTACTTAAACAGTCTCAGATCAACATGCTGCTCATTTGAAAATCATCTGGATATACTGGAAATGTGCAGGCCTGTCATATATTTTCATTTTTTAACTCATAATAAAACGCTAATATTATTATTTTATTAATTGTATTTCAGATATGCTCATGAGAAAGTAACACACATAGGTAATAGGTGATAGGTACTATTAAATAAGAAAAAAAAGATGAATGGAATTTCAAAGGAAAATATACTCTGAGTCAAAGTTATATTAATGAAATATAAGCTCATTAATTTCTCTTACAAGCGATTCATCTTTTACCGGTAGGTATTTATCATTTTTTAACTAACCACAATTAAGTAATTACACTAATTAAGCTAATTAAGACCAATAATGAAGAGCTGAGAGTCACATGAGCATCTCTCTCTCTCTCTCTCTCTCTCTCTCTCTCTCTCTCTCTCTCTCTCTCTCTCTCTCTCTCTCTCTCTCTCTCTCTCTCTCTCTCTCTCTCTCTCTCTCTCTCTCTCTCTCTCTCTCTCTCTCTCTCTCTCTCTCTCTCTCTCTAGACTAACCACATTCCAGAATCATCATAGATGCCCAGAAAAAAAAAAAAAAAAAAAAAAAAAAAAAATCACTAATGCCTCTGGAACAAAAGAAGTAGATTGTTAATGGAAGATTTCATCAAAAAATATCAGAGAAGAGACAATCACACAAATGACGGCCACTGCAAACAATAAGCAGAGAATTCTCATAAATGAATTCTAGAAAAAGTGTTGTAATTATTGAAGTTGTATTGTGGCACGTGAAATTGCTAATTATGTCAACAATGTTGCAATAAAATTGGCAAAAGATTTGCGCTTGCTTCTTAACCATTCAGTGTTTTCCTTTTTTCGCCCGTTTTTCAATGAATTAATTAGGCGATCACTGTAATTACTGTTTATATTGTTGTTAATGAGCCCAAAGGCAAGCGAGCAGTACTCATCCAAATTACACTCACTAGGCACAGAGCCAAGGAGGAGTCCAAAAGAGAGCAGGGGGAGAATAACATGCTAAATACTCCCCATATCTGCCTAATCATCAGCCGGCAAACTGCTAACTCATGAACAAATGCACCTTATTTAACATTTATCTGAAAAGATGCTACGGAGACTGAAAGGCCAAAATCTTTTTAAGTTATTTTAGATTTGAGAACTGTATAGGTGCACAATGGTGTGCAGTTGTTGTCATTGTATGACATTATACAATTATCATTGTATCAAATAATTGTGTGGGGAAGACAACATTTTCTTTTTCTCTTGATTTGAATGTCTAAAAAGAAATAAAAGAAAATGAGTTGGTTCAAATGTCTGAGACCACACTAGGGTTCAAAAAAATCTACAGGGAATAAAAGGAAAAATTATTTAAAAAATATTTATGATTCTGCTCTGAAGTACATAAGTTTGCATACTGTAGACCTTGCAGCATCTGAATGGTTTATTGTTAATATATATATATATATATATATATATATATATATATATATATATATATATATATATATATATTAAACAGGATGATTGGTGTAAATTGTTATTTTGTCTTATATGTAAATATGTAGCTTCTGAAGGGTACTAATTAATAATAAAAAAAATATATATATATATATGTTATTACATTTACTTGTATAAATTCTGCAATGGTTTATAAACAGTATTTCATTATCGAAAGTCGACGACCAAATAAGCATATTTGTGACAATGAGCATGTGAAATTCTGAAACTCGTGTCATTTTTATTTCAAATCATTTTATTGATTTTGTTAATATAAATTAATTAATTTATGAAGTATTTGTAAATATACAATTATAGCCTCAGGATTTTGGACCTTATGCATTTTTGGCCAAATTTACCTGAATTCAATTCGTGCACATTTCATAAAAACTCTAAAAAACAGAATAAATGTTCCTGAATGCACATTTCATATAGCTATTGGAGTCTGTGCTCTTTGTTCTCGGTGTAAAGGTGTTCTGCTCCATTTATTGCAGCGGTAATGAATTTATTCTGTGTGCTTCTCTCTGTGTAACACTCTGTGATTGCTTCAGCTCTACATCTATTGTACTTCCTGTGTCGGAATGGCTTTTTTCCCCCACAGGAGGCTGCCCTTACTGCTCATACTTCCTGGCTTCCTTTCATTCATCTATTAGTCCTCTCTTTTAAAGGTCAGGGGTGCCTTTTATGCTATTGGGTATCGGACAGGAGAGAGACTGTCAGGCTTGGTATTATTGCTCCAAATAACACCAACATGACTAAAGGCTGATAGAAACATTAAAGCGCTGCACACATAAGAAATACAGACACAAGTGCGTACACACACACACACACACACACGCACAAATGATCTCCAGTCTCCCTGGCAACCATTTAGCTCTTTCTGGTCAGGTGAAACAGAGAACTGACCTCCCACACAAGAGACAATAGAAGCATTTAAGATTTTTGCTGATGGATTTGAACCTTGAAGAGATCAGGGGCACAAAAGTGCCCTACAATGTGATACTGCAGAAGATGAGATGAGATTCTAAAGGATGGGAAAAGAGACGTAAACTGAAGATGAGGGAACTATAAGGCTGATTTAGAATTTTATTGAAACAATTGAAGAAAGTGCCGTGGTAAAAATGTCTTTTGACAGATCTAGTTACCTATTTGATCATAGGATGGTCCATGTATTCGGGTTCAGACACACACACACATTCACAATGTCGTACACACACACACACACTCCTATTCACACACACAGCAAGCTACATGCGAGCTGTCAGCTCTTTAATTAACAGTCATTTCCTGTACGTTCTCTCCATGTGGCACTTTGACCCAATCAGTGTTGCAGAGGGAACATTGCAAGTGCAAGAGCAGGAAAATGTGTGCAAAAAAAAAAAAAAAGGCTTTAATACAAATGCACACACCAGGAAGGAGGTAAGAAGAGAAAGCAACACACACTAATGTAGATGTTCTATTTCGCTCAAATGAAAAATTGAATTTAATTATTTTAATCTGAAATATTAATAACTGCCTCACGTTCGCTCACAGACATTTATCTAAATAGAGCGTCTAATTAATGTGTCTGGCGCCCTTATTATTCTTCGAGGGGTTTTGGAGCAGAGAGGAGAGGCATGGAAGGTCATTTTTAACCAGGGCTCATGGGAAATAAAGATGAGCCAACAGAGAATGGTCATCGTGGTGGTGGGCATCTCTGCTAACCTGTTGAAAACTAACAGTTTACAGCTACATCATTCCATGAATCTTGAACACATTTTAATGGCTATTGTTAGACGTTCCACAAAGCGAATTCTCATTATTCCACTGATTGCACAGCACTGGATTGAGCGTGGGCGAAGTCACATTGTGTTTAGGTCTTAAGATATGTTTTGACATTTGCCATTAATTTAAAGAGATCTGATTGTGCTAAAAGAGAAAAAATATTGCAAAATAATTATAGCAAAATTTCATTCTATGTGTCATTTTTTGAACGAGAAAATAATTCAAGTGCTTATTGAAAATCAATATTAATACACCATAGGAATTTCTGTCCTGGTTTATACAGTAAAAATTTCCATGATGATGGTTTAAGAAAATATTTAGAACATTTTCAAGAATTTAAAATGTAATAGCTCTAAAAATGTTACAGGTTACAGTACAATCACCATGTAAAATCTACAGTTTTCTTTACACTTTGAATACATGTGGGTGTCAGGGAGCGTGAAGAGAGGACTCAAAAGCAGAGGGTTAATGCAACAGTTTATTAGACACTCTAGGGAATAAACAATATCCAAAGTGTAGTGACACACATGGCCATCAAAGGATGTGTGAGAGCTCCAGAGCCATCCATACAGACACTTGCGGACATAGGCTGTAGAGACCACTTCAGGTGCACACCCAACGGGATGGGGAGCAAGACGAGACAGAGGACAGCAAGTGAACGGCCAGCTGTATCTGAATAAACGAGTTCGCGGACGGAACAAAGGCATCGGATTCTTGGGAGGGAAATAGTGTTGGCTGGTAGCCTAAACAGCTCCGGAGGGGGAGACAAACCCGTAGACGAGACCAGGAGGGAGTTATGCATGTACTCGACCATGGTTAATCTGGAACTCCAAGATGACGGTTCAGCAGACGCCACACAGAGCAAGACCCTTTCCAGATCCTGGTTAGCACGCTCAGCCTGACCGTTAGTCTGCGGGTGATACCAGGAGGGAAGACTCGCAGTCACCCCCAGCTGTCGATAGAACTGAGACAAATTGGGGACCCCTGTCAGAGACCACGTTCACTGGGAGGCCATGAATACGGAAAACGTGATCCAAGACAACAGTCGCTGTCTTCCTCACTGAAGACAATTTGGGAAGGGTAATAAAATGGGCCGCCTTCAAGAACCTGTCCACCACAGTGAGGACTAACGTGTTGCCGCTAGAGGGGGTAGGCCTGTGACGAAGTCCACAGCTATGTGTGACCAGGGTTTCGAAGGGACAGGCAGCGGCTGGAGTAGCCCTGCCGGGGGTCGATTGGAGCCCTTGGCCGCTGCACAAACCAGATAGGCCGACACGAACTGACGAGCATCCCACACCATGTACGGCCACCAAAACCGCTGCTTGATTAAACTGCAAGTATGAGTTGCTCCTGGGTGGCAAGCTAGTATGGATGAGTGGTCTCACTGTAGGACGCTAGTTTGGACTGACTCAGGCACAAACAACAGGCTATCTGGGCACCCTGTGGGAACCGTGACTTTGCACAGAGCAATGCAGAGTCTGGACTCCACCCCCCAGATGACCATCTCTACAACTCGATTGGGAGGCAGAATGGTCACAGGGCTTGGGTCAGCCTCAAAGATCCACGAAAGTGTGATGGGCTTACCATTCTTGGCCCCCGGGTGGTAGATGTTGAAATTGAACCAACTGAAAAACAGTGCCCAGTGAATATTTTGCCATTTAGCAGTGCGGATGTAAGTCGGTCCAAACAATTAAAGGGACCTCCATGCCCTCTAACCAGTGTCGCCACCCCTCCAGCGGCAACTTAACAGCCAGTAACTCCCTATTCCTGATGTCGTAATTCTGTTCCAATTGGGTTAAACAATGAAAAAAAAAAAAAAGACACAGGGAAGTATTCTGTAATCAGAAGGTGATCTGAGACCAAATTCCTCCACAATGAACTGACGAGACGGATCGGGAGTGGCAAGGATGGGAGCCAAAACAAAGCGAATCTTTAAGTTTGTAAACGCAGCCTGGGCCTGCGACGACCAACAGTTTTCGAGTGGAGTTGAGATCAGTCAGAGGAAGGGTGACCTGGCTAAAATTCCAAATGAACCGCCTGTAAAAATTGGCGAACCCCAGAAATCAGTGGACCAGTGGAGTGCCCTATGACTATCTGGGGTGGGCCAATCACCAACTGCTTTCACTTTGGCAGGATCCATTCGGATACCCTCGGGTGAAAGAATAAATCCAAGGAACGGAACCAACCGTGCATGAAACTTGCACTTCTCTACCTTGGCAAATAAACGATTCTCAAGCAGCTGCTGGAGCACTCGCCTGATGTGCTAGACATGGTCGAGCTCGTTCTAGGAGAAGATCAGGAGGTTGTTGAGGTAAAAAATAAATAAATACAAACCAGTTGACCATGTCTCTGAGCACATCATTGACGAGTGCCTGGAAGACCGCAGGGGAGTTTGAAAGCCCAAAAGGCATGACCAAAATATTCAAAGTTTCCCGTAGGGGTGTTAAAGGTGGCCTTTCATTCATCCCCCTCCCTTTTCCGAACTAGGTGATAAGCATTGTGGAGGTCTAACTTCGGTCTCCCCCTGAGAGTGCTCGAAGGTCAACGGCAAAGGATAGCGATTCTTCACCGTGATGTCATTCAAGCCCCGATAATCTATACAGGGACAGAGCGATCCACCTTTCTTCTCCACAAAGAAAAACCCCGACCCAGCTGGAGAGGAAGAGGGCCTGATGATGCCAGCTACCTGAGAATCATGGATATACTTCTCCATGGTGTCCCTCTCAGGCCCGGAAAGAGAGTAAATGTCTCTAGGTGGAGGAAAGTGCGTAGGATGAAGCTCGGGACTCAAGTCATGGTAAGCCTCCGCGGAGGAAGAGTGAATAAGGAGAAAATGAATCTCTTCAGCATGATTGCCCGAGAGGGTGAGAGTGAAAGTTCTGGCTGAAATGGGCTCAGCCAGTGGAACCCTCCGCTCCAGAATCAATTAAATCTGACACCTGATGAGCAGCCCCATTAAAGTGCAATAAGGCCTGGAGGAAGGAATGACCACCAAAGGGCAGCAGAGTATTAGTAACACTCACCGTATGCGCTCCCTTGGACTATAAGCACAGCCCCTTCACCGGACAAGTGGCCGCCATATGCCCCGCTTCCCCACAGTAAATGCACAGATTGTTAGTGCGACGATGACGCCGCTCAGTGCATTGCCAATCTGTATTGGCTCCTCCTCAGGCAAAACGAGACGCTGAGAAGGTGCATCACCCCCCACTCCAGAGGCCAAGTTGGAGAAGAGCTTGTGATAGGACATGCCCCTCCGATGCAGGGAACGGAGAGCTATCCGGTTGTCAATACAGATGGGGGGGTCGACTAATCCATCGAGGTTGGGAGGTAATTCGAGAGAATAAATTTCGTCCTTGATGTACTCTTCCAGCCCGTGAAGAAAATGATACCTTGGCAGTACATCTGCATGACGCAGTGAGCGTGCGGAACTCGATAGAGTAGTCAGAAATAGACCGACCTCCCTGTTGCAGCAATGATAAAGCCTCTATCCTCAGAGCGGAGCGGTCGAAAACCTTGCGAAGCTCCTCCGAAAAATCCTTAAATGAGCTGCAACATGAATGTCCATTGTCCCACATGGCCATTTCCCATTCTCTCGCTTGCCTGATCAAAAGCGTGATGGTGAAGGCCATTTTAGATCGCTCCGTGGGAAAACAGGAGGGATGGAGTGAAAAAGTCAGAGAACACTGTGACAGAAAGGAACGGCATGAATTGGGCTCACTGGAGTATGGAGTAGGCGGATTAAGGCGAGGTTCAGCATGACTGGGAATGGTCACCTCAGGTTAGGGTAGAGGTGGTATAATAGGAGCCGTGGGAGGGTTGATCTGGAACCGATCAAGTCGTTCTGTGAGCTGGGTCAGCTGGAGTGACAGCTCAGAGAAAGCACGATGAGAGGCGGTGATTTCCTCCTGCCGCCTTCCCAAAAGGACACCTTGCTGCCTGAGAATTCGGTGAACATCTGCTTCCTCTGCTGAGTCCATGATTGGTCAGTAGATTCTGTCAAGGAGCATAAAGAGAGTTTGTGCAAAAGCAGAGGGTTTGTGCAACAGTTTATTAGAAACTAGGGAATAAACAATATCCAAAGTGTAGTGACACACACAAGGACAACAATGGATGTGTGAGAGATCCAGAGAAGTCCGTACAGACACAGACTGTAGAGACCACTTCAAGTGCACATCCAACGGGACGGGAGCAAGACGAGACTGAGGACAGCAAGCGAACGGCCAGCTGTATAACTCCTCATAGGCGTCCTGGGCACAGCAGCAGACAAGGGTAAGACGTAAAGGTCCAACACAAGAGACGATGCACACATAAATCTACTGACAACAAGGGGCAGACACAGCAGAGAATATAAGGGAAAAGGGAACAAGCGACAGGTGAGGGCAATCACCTTGTGATCTGCAAACACCCGCGCTGATTGCCCAGGTCACGAGCTGCAAAAAATGACAGGACCACACAGACAACAGGTAAGCTGATGAAGCACGCTGAACCGTTACAGCGGGTGTACAAACATAATTTTGAATGTAAATATATTTTTCAAGATAACAGCAAGATCAAATATAATGAATTATTTGTTCATGAATTGCATCTACATGTTGGTTACATTATTCTAAAATATTAATAAGCAGTGAATTAACTATAAATATTAAATATAACTATTTGTATAATAAATAAGAATAAAACATTATGCCAAACTACTTGGGGTTTCCTTTCAAAAATCATTTTTTTAAATGGGGCTCTTTTGATACCTGGACAGTTATATCACCCTGAAATGTTTTGCATATATAGGAGATGAACAAAGAAATGTCGCAAGGGTCTGAACTCTGTATAATCATGACTGCATGAAGGCTGAAATAACGAGGCCTTCAATTAGCAGTGGCCAATCAATGTGGTAATTGCAGTTAGAGGCTGATGTAGAGTGAGGGATTGCGGCTTGCTGCAGTCCCGTATCGATTTACTTAAAGCAATTAGACGCCTTCCCTCCACCATGGAGCTTGAGTCCCTCACCATCTGCTCCAAACACACAGCGCAAAAGCTCGGTAAATATGCTACAGGAAATAAGGATGTGAGGATCAGTGATTTTTTATTTTTTCATTTTCTCTGCAACAAAGATGAATGCAAATACTACACAGAGGACTTACTACACACAGAAAGAGAAAGGAATACATGGGTGAGACTGAAAAAGGCTATGTTCAGACTGCAGGCAAATCAGATTTTTTTCTCAAATCAGACCTTTTCAGACAGACTGTCCGCACTATTAATTGCAAATGATCAAATAAGATTTGTGTGTCCAGACATAACCAACCTATCTGAATGGGATGCTTTGGGAGCTATAGGCGCACTCACGTACGTGACGAGGCTTTCAAAACGAATGCAGGAAAAATGGAGGTGCATCATCTCGCTCTCCAAACAAGTGCCCTGTCGAGTTGTGGTGCAGAACTCCTCCGTAGCACATAAAAAAATAAATAAATAAATAAATAAAAAACCCTCAGAGATAAGTTCCTTCGAGTTCTGCCTGCACGGAAGCCACCCCCCAAAGTGCCAGCAATCGACCTCTAGGTCAGTCCGCTGAGTGGTGTTCTCCTCTTTGTTTGAATATATGTTCAATACATGCCGAAATCTTTGGACATACCGTTTGAATAGCGTATGAATGCTTCCGGCGTTTTCAAATCCGATTTGAGCAGCCAGCGCATCCAGACTGAGACGCATCTGATTTGAATCACATTTCAAAACACCTCCATATGTGGCTCGAATCAGATTTGAAAAAATCTGATTTCATGTGTTTTTTGCTGTCCAGACTTTCAAAAACTCATCTGGATAAAATCTAGATATGCAAAAAAATCTGATTTTTGCTGACAGTCTGAACATAGCCAAAGACAACACAAGAAAACAGTACACACTTTGATGACCATTCACAGTCTGCAGTTGAAAAATATATATAGATATGTTATCCATCATACTACAGGAAATTAGTAGAGAAGGGTGTGCTGAAGATGCCAAACAACATCCCACCTCTTTCTAGTCACTGTTATAACCATGATTACATCCATTTACACTTTATCTGTAATGGCGATAATGGAGAAATGTAATATACAGTAGAGTCTGTACGACTCCCTTCACTTTCCATTACCACTACCATTCAGGACTACACAAACCACTGCTGAGTGCACAATAGATGCTAGCTAATATTGATTCTGAAAGCTTTTTCTCTATCCGAGATGTCTTTTCAGTTCGCCCACAGCTAATCTTCAGGTTTCTTTTAATGCATTTGCCTGCAGTTATAAAGGAGGCACTTGAGTGGCCTGCAATGACAATCCAGCGGTCACTCGGCACAGTTTCAACTGCTATTCTGTGCTTTTGACTGGGAGAAGCTAAATGGTGCTCTAATTGTGATGACGTTCATTGCAAAGGGAACTCCGTAATTGAAAAAAAAAAAAAAAAAGCCCTGAAGTGTGTCCATCTTCAGAAGAGCCTGGAAGGCAACAGAGATAATGAGACAATAAGGGACAAATAAAAGATTATCAAGCAGATTCACTAATGCATTTTGAACAGAGCAAGAATTTATAAGAAGATTCGTCACTGAATAGATAGCATGAGAAATGAAAGATGCATTCTGGGCCCCACGCCTGCCAGTTTCCCCGAGTTCATTTCACCCCCCGGCTGATTATGTCAATGTATGTCAAGATCTGGCAGCGCTCATTTGGATGGCAGTTGTCACTAAGACGGATGTCCATTAGCAAGACCACCACTCCGCTAGACTGAACAAACACAGACGCAGCTCTAGTTCTGCATTTGTCCGTCTTTTAGAACTCAAGAGAAGATTGTTCTAGATCATTGGTTATATAGAGTAAGTGATCAAATCTATCTTGCAAGTAAGGGATAATGTACAGTCTGCCGGTCATTTTCTCAAAATAAACATGGTAAATAAATAAATACATGGACATTTTAATTTAAGTTAAAATTATTTCAAAATTTTACCTGTATATTATCTTAAAGCTTCCACTGAGAAAATTGTTGTAATTACATTGTACAAAACAATTAGCCTAGCAACACAACAATAACAACACAAGCAATATTAATCATATTAAGTCTCTTACGGTCACTAAGGCTGCATTTATTTGATCAAACACACAGTAAAAACAGCAATATTGTGAAATATTATTACAATTTAAAGTATCTGTTTAATATTTTGTTTTATTTTAAAATGTAATTCATTCTTGTGATGTCAAAGCAGAATTTTCAGCAGCCATTATTCCAGTCTTCAGTATACAAGTGTTGGCATTACAAGTAAGCGAGTTATGTAATCTGACTACTTTTTCAAGTAACTAGTGACGCATTACCTTTAAATTTACAACAAAATATCTTTACTTTTTCAAATAAAAAACGCAAGTTACTTTGTTTTCCCATGTATTGACTGACCATTCTCCTGTCCCAATCTTGAAAGAAATCGATAATGAAGTGCAGAGGTGTTGTGTGTGAACATGATGGTTATTGTAGTTCTAGACTAAATGTGAGCAGGCAAATTACTCATCTCACTTGCACAAAAACAGATTCAGTATTCATCAGATTTATAACAAACTCAGAATATTACGCAAACCTGCGAGAATTAAATAACTTCATGCATTTAATCTCACTTTATTATCCAGTGTCAATGCTGCTGACCTTCGAAAATCCAATTCAACCATACCGATGAGCAAACATGTATGAAATAAGAGTGTTGAACTCTCTTCTCCTGCATCCTATTCTCCTGCATTCCAGAATGGCAGCACAGCTGAGAGGTTTGTTTGAGATGCGCACTTTACTGTACAGGCTTTTTTTTTTTTTTTCAGACTGCAGCTTATTCATTTCAGTTTCGGTGTGAAAGGGCCTTTTAATAAAAACTTTTTTTTTTATTATTTATTAAAAAACAAGCAAGCAACCACAGCCCATCAGGTAAGAAAAATTAAAGCAAAATAAATGCAACAGATAACTTTCCATAAAAGTAACTAAGTAACGCAATTAGTTACTTTTTTAGGGAGTAACACAATATTGTAACATTATTTTAAAAGTAACTTTTACCAACACTGGTCTTCAGTGTCATATGATGCTTCAGAAATCAACTTTATTGGTGCATATGAAATATTTCACACTATTATCAGTGTTGAAAACAGTTTTGCGGCCCAATATTTCTTTGAAACCGAGACTTTTTCAGGATTCTATGACAAATTGAAAGTTCAAAAGAACAATATTTATTTGAAATAGGCATTTTTTTTAAACAAAGTAAAAACCTTTAATGTCACTTTCGATTAATTTAATGCTTCCTTGCAGTATGAATTTACTGACTGACTGACCCCAAACTTTTGAACAGTGCATCTGACTGCTGAATTCCACGATTGTCCAATCAAAATGAAGTTTTCCAGAGCGTTTTGTAATAAATTGAAATATTATAAACTGGATAGCATTGCAGGCTGTCATGATTATACTGACAATCTAGCGTGACCTCTTGTACATTATTGTTTATTTTTTTTAAATTCTGATATTCTGCTAACTAAAAACCTCTTTTTTCATTTTTCTTTATAGAGCAGATCTTTTTGAGTTATTCAATCAGGCATTAAGGCGAATTTATCATCCTAGGCAGTCTCTTCTCTCGTCATCAGTACTGTAATTAATTAACACCATCTGAGCCACGTTCATCCCAAAGAGACAGTCTTTACCTCAAATCACCTCAAGCTTGTCATGTCGTCTGATGGTGGTCTGCTTTCAGTTTGCTTTAAAAAATCCCCCGCAAAAAAAAAAAAAAGCCTCACAAGGCAGTCTCTTTATCCTTTAATGGTTTGAATAAAGCAAGTTTATTAATCTGCTGAGAAAGTGAGGGGCGGAAAAGAGACGAAAGAAAGTGGAACGAAAGCACTTTTGGCTTTCATTTTATGTGGGGCAAAGTAAGACGGAGAGAGAGGAAATCAATTACTGGGCACACCTGAATATTATTTCCTGTCCTATCCTTCTCCGCTACCTCCTATTCCAGAAAAAAAAATATAGGGAAAAAAAAAAACTAAATTACTCAGCAAACTTATCGCTTGCCGTAGCAGGGCCGGTATTAAAGAAAACAATCAAGGCTGGTGGGATTAATCTCTGACAGCAGCCTTATCTTTAACTTGCACCTTTGTTATTTTCTGATGAGCTGCTTCTTTCTGTGCTGCCACATTGTGCCATACCTCAGTGCTCCCTTTCATTGGTTCCCCAGGCTGTGGCGGAGGACCCTTTCAGTTTATTAAAAACCTTTATTTGTGAAGAACAAAGAGGAGACGAAGGCAAACAATAAGGTCAGGCAATCTCTTTTCTGCCAGCTCTCTCTCTCCTCTCACCTGATATTTGGAGCATTATCAGAGTGTGTGTATGTGTGTGTGTGAGGTTGCACGGAGAAGGAGGCAGTGACAGCAAACATTCTCCAAAGCGTGATTGACACATATCAACCTCTAGCGAATAACCTTTTCCCTGCTCTTCATATCATAAAGGGCACCACCGTCTCCTCTTGCCACTGCGAGGACATGTCAATGTGAAAGTGCGGATGTGTCACACACAAATATGCAGAAATGAAGGCTAAATAGACAGTTAACGCACTTGCAGTCGTATTCCATGAACGCCAGGGTTGGGAAGGTTACTTTTGCTCCATTAATACTAACACTTTCTTTTATTTTATTTTATAGATCTATTAAATAAAATAAAAATTAAAAATATTATTACGTGTACTGCATTAGACTAAACTGGGAATGGTCAAAGCACTTGCATTTTGTTGTCATATTGTTAGTTTAATTGCTTCTGTTGCTCTCCTCATTTGTATAAGTCGCAGTGGATAAAAGCGTCTGCTAAATGATTAAATGTAAATGTACTTCTAAAAATGTATTCCATTACAGTTTCAAATTACTTCATAAAAAAGTATTCAGTAACGTAATCCAAGCACCACATTATGAAAGTAATGTAATCTGATTATTTTTGGATCCCTTTAAGGTCACATATGTAAATAAAGTGCGGTCAAAAGCAATCATCAAAGTACCTTTATTTAATTATGAATTTGAAAAAATTATGTAAAAAACTAAGCAATCATGTCTTGTTTCACCAACTAGAGATCACACAGCCCCGTATATACATTTATAAAAAGGCTATATAGACATGTAGTGGCTGGTATTGCATAAAAAAAAATACTTACAGTTTATACACAATATTAAATAAGACAACCTACATATTAGTCTATTTATAAAAATACATGCTGATCAAGGCCACGATCTTTCTGAATTTCACTGACTGACCCTGCAGGGCGTTAGCAATGGGAGTTCCTCTTTAATTTCTACAGTTTCCAGCTCATTTTCTGCTAGAAACTTACATACAACTGCGATCATACAAACTATGGAATTTTAAATCACACACAAACACTTCATTTTAGCTAACACGATTGCCGTGCTAGTCGTACTGCTAATGTTTAAGTTGGATGTTGAGTCCTTTGATAAAGAAAGCGTCTTCATAGCTGGAAGTCATGGTTTGCGCTATACAGCTATGTTGTTTAGTTTTTTCTCTTAGAAAACAAAATAACTGCGAAATTTCCAGACATGAAAACGGTTTTCCCCGGAAGGGAAGCATCATAATTAATAACTTAGCTGCGTCTGAAGAGAATGATTGTAGACAGGTGTTATTTGCGTACGCATCTGCTGGTGGCTCACGTAAGTGGCAACAGAACCAGGAACTATAATCAAGCAGCACTTAATATAGCGTTATTATGTCAAAATACTAATTTATTTAGTTTTAAATGAAACCATTGTAATCCTGATAGTATTCCAATTTTTTACAAAATGTAACTGAATTCTGATTACTTTGTATTTTGACGTAACTGTAGCGAATTACAGTTACCAATTTTTTGTTTCCTGATTACGTAATGCCGTTACCAATTTTTTGTATCCTGATTACGTAACGCCATACAAGCCTCCTTGGTAAGCTGTCCTGGGTGTTGAATGTAGCTGGGCCTCCTCTCACTTTACAGTTGTCATGCTGAGCCCTCCGTCCTCAGAGCTCGACCAGGCAATACTGCTGAGTCGTTAGGCTCTCTACGAGCCTCCTTGGCCACTGTTTGTTATAGGAAGCATTGTATGGCTGAGGCCTCTGCCTTCCAAGAGCTCTGCTGGGATAGCATTCAGGATAGCACCTTGGAAGGTGTCCTGTGTCTCGCTTATAGAGTTTCGGCTGAGACCTTGACCTCCGCCTGGGGGCAGCAGTATCAAGATGTTAGGTGCTCTGTACACCTCTTAGCGTAGGACATGGCAGGCCTCCTCTTGTTTGAGAACGTCAGTTGAGGCTTCTGTCCTTAGAGATTGACTGGGCAATAGTGCTGAGTTTTTAGGCTCCCTTTGATCCACTTTAGCTGTTTTATTTGAGCATTGCTAGGCCTTCTCTCTCTAAAGAATTGTTTCTGAGGTCTCCACTCCTCCAGAACTCTGATTGAATAGCAATTTCAAGTCGTTAGGCTCTTCTCAGCCTCCTTGAAAGCTGCTCTGAGCGTAGAATGTCACTTGGCCTCCTCTTGTTTCAAAGAGTCAGCTTCCATCCTGAGGCCTCCATCCTCTGAGTCAGCTAGGGACCAAGTTGTTAGGTTCTCTGTGAGCCTCCTTGGTTACTGCTTGAAAATGGAGCATCATTTGGCTCCCCTGAGCTCTGTCTGCTATTAGTATAGGCATAAGACACAGTGCCAAGGCCTTCGCCCTTGGTGCTAGGGTAGGTTGCACGGCAAGTTGTCAGGCTCTCTGTGAGCCTCCTTGGCCACTATGATGATATTCCCTTAAGGTGATGATACACAGGGCAACTTTTTTTTAACAATGTTGCTGGACAATGTTGCAGAGTGATGTTCCTTGGGCACTTTCCCATTGAGAATGGGCAACAAATTTCTATCTGGATACTTTAGATCGGTCGTGGGCCCTGTGTCTCACCTGGTTGCCCATTGACGGCAACATTGCCCAAAAAGTTGCTCCGTGTATCATCCCCTTTAAAGGTGTTCTTATGAATTCAAAGCTCTTGAGAATTGCCTAGCTTGTGCTCTGGCCATAGGGAATCAGTCATGATAGCCGTTGGCGTGTAAACTGTGGGATGCGGACTCCTTTGAGTCTTTGACTTATGTTTTGCACTTATTTTGCACTCATACCTTCAGCATGGTGGCGTGGGTATTCCATTCCCCATAGCGGCCTCTAGAGGTCGCAGCGCAAGTTCTCATTCAAAAGGGAACGTCTCAAGTTACGAATGTAACCATGGTTCCCTGAAAAGGGGAACGAGATGCTGCGTCCTTTTAGCCTGGCTCCGCCCTCCTGCGTACTTCCGCTCAATTTTATTTCCCTTCAGTACTACGTCTGGGATTGTGGTGTATTCTTTGGTTTTCTCCGGCCAAATTTTTGGCGGCCCAATCAGCGAACAGAGGGAGTGGCTGAGAACGATGACGTTGATGTCGTGCGTTAGTTTGAGTTGTAGGGTTACGTCACGACCAAAGGTTAGCGATTGGTTATGGCAGATCGAGTAGTTTTACACTTCAACAGAATACCCGCCTACAAGGAAGTTAACGCTTGTCAATGGAGAGAGGCCAGACTCTCTGTACAAATGAAATGTACGAGAGTCTGGTAGAACCAGGCTAGGATCCATGGAACCAGGAACCATGGTTACATGCGTAACCTGAGGCGTTTTGTTCAGTACTTTGTCCGGTCTCTTTGATGTAAGAGGTTGTGTTTCCGGAGTTTATCCTGCCTGTTTCGTAAGTTATTAAGGTAAAGACTGTAAAGACTGTTCTCTTGATCTATTCATCTCCGTGTGCTTACTTGTATACAACAACTAGTGACACATGCATTTTCATCATATGGAAATGAGCAGCTTTGACATTTTGACAATACCTTTATTTTGACAAGCTCCTTTTATTTTCTAACATTTTCTAAGCTCCTAACATTTTTTTATTATGTTTCAAGTGACCATGGGTCTCATTTATAAAGCGTGCGTACGCACAAAACGGGGCTGGAAACGTACGTACGCCAGTTCCCACGCAAAGGTTGTGATCTATAAAAAACAAACTTGACGGGAGAATGTGCGCACCTTTAAGCAAACTTTGAGCCGTGCGTACGCACATTCTGGAGACAAAGGGAATTGGCGACACCGACGGTGAGCTGGAGTTAAGTGTCTTTTTGGTCACTTTTAGACAGAAAATCTAAAGAAAATTGAACATATACAGAAAGATAATACAAATACTGTATAATTTCACTCACCAAGCCTGTCACTTGAAGCAAATATCCATCCCTTCTTAAATGTCCGCGCCAGCGAGCGCGTTGGCCGTTTAGTGAAACTGACGCAAATAACAGTTGAAATAAATAAAATAATTATTTAAACTATGTTTTACTTATGATATAAACATTTAGATTAAATATGCCATTCAAATTAATGGAGTTAAGCACTTAAACATGAAATCATTACTGAGAAGTTACAACATTTTTATATTCAAATTCAGTCAATAGAAATATTTGTTGTGGATGCGGTGTTTTTGAACACTTCAATTAATTGAGATATCATTTAATTGATTGACATTTTTGAAATATCAATTAAAAATACAATTCGGCCAGTGGAAAAGATTGAGAAAAACTTTCTCTGAAATGTATATTACACTATTTGATTTATGTATTCAAAAACAAGGCAAGGATAGGCAACTACTTGATTTTTATTAATGTAATGTGTCTTGTACTGTTAAACGTTATCACGTGGATGAATAATCATATGCAAATGATATGCAGATGAGGATCTGCATAGTAAAACTAGGCGTTGTAAGCTCCATATATGGTTATTTCGGGGAGGAGACGCACGTGCGCACAATCTTCCGTTGACTGGGATTTATAAAGTGAATTCTGCGCAGGTTCTGGCGTATGAACGGTTTTATAAATCCGAATATTTTTTTGCGTACGCCATTTTTGGCTTTCGGGCGCATAGATATCATATAAAGGCTAGATGTCTCGTCCGCGCTGCTGGCCAATGGAGGTCGACGTCCGCACACGGCGGCCATCTTACGACAGGGTGCTCGCTCACTCGTAACATGGTGCATGTACTTTTAAATAACCATAACTTGCTCAATTTTCTACCGATTTTCAAACGGTTTGGTTTGTTATAAACGTCAGAGATGTAGCTATGAAACTGCATACATATGAAAAATTATACAAATGGACTTCCATATGAAAGAATTATAGCCACGGTAATGACGTTTGTAAGAAACCAAACCGTTTGTAAATCCGTCAAGATTTCACCGAGATAAGAGGATTTGTGTGCATGCTGATCACTCACCTTAATTCACAGAGCCCTGTAGTAAGATGGCCGCCGGTGATGCCGGAAGTGACTCCGCCTTAAGACATCTAGCCTTTATATGATATCTATGTTCGGGCGCACATACACTTTTAGTAAGGCTCCTACGCACAGTTTTATAAATGAGACCCCAGGTGAGTGGATAATAACTAATATTTCAGTAAAATGAAAGTACAAATGATATATGGAAGGTGCATATATACCATCGCTCTGTGGCGATTATGTAATAGGTTGGTGTGCTCTGGGGTTAGATGCTTTCTTAAAAGCTTTATTCTCACCACTGTCATTTTTGTTATGTGTTTACTTTGTTATTGACAGGAACGCACAAAGCACATATTTACATATTCATCTAAACGCCACTCCCATTAGCATGGACGGCATTTGGATGTTCACTAACAGCGTGCTGCTGGTCAGGTATTTCAAACTTCTTTTTACTCCAACCGAAGAATGAAAAATCACTGTCGTGAGTTGCCTATATCAGTACCAGAGGTGACATCTGTGTGGGAACTTTTCTACCCTCAAGCAAAACTCCAGATCACGCACAGATTCCTATTGAAATGACTGGATTTTGCCTTTGAAATTTTGATGACATTAACCCTGACTTTTGCTCTTTTTTAAAAAAAGAAAGAAAAGGAGGAAAAAGTCATGTCCAAATGCTGTTGATTGACTTTAACTTGTATTGAATATGGAACATTTGGTAACACTTTCTATGAAATCCATGCTTATAATGAATTATAGCTCCATTTATACTTATTTATAAGTATTACTGTTGTATAAATATTAGGTATGCACGATATATCGACTGCATATCGATATCGGCCGATAAATGGAATTTTTTTGTGTTATCGTTATTGATCCGATAATAAAATTAGGCAGATATATCAAAGTCGATAGATAGCCTTTTGTTTTTGTATTCAGGCTATCAAAGTATATAAAATTTTTAATTTAGATTTATCAGCCAAATATATCGGTTATCGGCTTTCAAAAGTAAAGAGTTATCGGTATCGGATGAAATTTTCATATCGGTGCATCCCTAATATATTTAAGACCTACAGTATACTGCATTATAAGAACAGTTATAGTTACATTTATACTATTTTTTATAATTACTTTTAAGTCGTGCATTTGCTGTTTTAATGCACATGCTCATACTTATAAATAAGTATAAATTGGACTATGATTCCTTATAAGCATGGACTTCATAGAAAGTGTTACTGAAAATTCCTTTAATATATAGCAGAAAAACTGTTGTTGGTTTGCTGACCTTATGAACATGTTACTACAGTACATATCTTTAGTGAACAGTGCTGTCACAGAGTTCTGCGAAGAAGACCTTACACATTTGGCCACTGCATTATGTCCAGCCACACTCGCGACCATCTTCCCTCCCTCTCTGCGAAATCAAAGCTGGCATCTGCAGTGACAAGTGTTCCTGTTCACCTCTTTCCTCTTATCTTTCGTTCTCCAGCGAGCTCTTTCTCTCTCTCTCCAGGCTTCTAATCTCCCACCCTCCTCCTTCCCTTATGTATTCATCAGACTTGGCCTGTCCACCCGATGGCTCTTTTTATCTGACTGAAGAAGGAAGAGCAGATACACAAATAAAATGGGGAAGGTAGAATCTGATGAATGCAGCTCCCTGCAGTGGCCTGCTCCGAGTGTGCCGTCTTCTTCTGGCCCGTAATGGAGGTCCCTGTTGGCGAAGAGATTTGTCCTTTATTATTCATTGCGCTCTGAGGCCATTTCTTCCTCAGAAGGCATAGATGGAGGAGACAAAGCTAACAGCTCCTGCACTGGGAACATTGCGGTGACTGTGTATTGTTTGATGTCGTTATTGAAGCATGTAGACGGTGCAAACACTTGACACAGTTGTTAAACACGGAGCGCCTAAACGTCTTCTAACTCAACATCAAACGGTATGCTAATGTTGTGCTGCATTAGTGGCGCGTAGCGTAGGCAGAGCGGAAGAGGGTGGTGAGGCAGTTGGGAGACGTGCAAATAAACACATAAGCAAAAACAATCTCTGTACACTCTCTGTACACTCTGGTGGAGTGGAGCTCTGAGAAGTGTTTATAACAATGATAGTAGCACATACTCAGACTAACTAACCAATGCATGCAGGAGTGCTCTCTCATTCTGGGCTAAAGAGTTTCAGATCACTTGATGGAAAGTGGTCCTTAGGAAATGAATTCACCCAATCAGGCAAGCACATAAACACATCTCTGTTATGCATACAGACAGACACAATGCTACAGCTGGACATCATGCAGATCACATTCGAAGCAATTATGCATTGTGTCAGTAAGGATAGAATGAGGTGAGACGCCAAGATTGATTGTTGTGTCTGCTATCATTTTTTACAGGCCTTAAAGTCACGATGAAACATAAGTAGTGACAGATCTTTTTCCATATTGTGACTTACATCCAAGTGAAATTGATTATTGAAAAAGAAAAATGTAGGTTGATGACTTGGTTCTATTCATTGGTTATTGATTGGATGGAGGGAGATCTGAATGTGAGCTTGCAGAATGAAAAGGATGTTGACTAAACAATTGGAGAAGTCTGGCATACGTCACCAAATTGATTCAGCCAAAATATGGCTCTGATCCAATTATATTATTTGATAGTTATATTTCTAAAAAATGCGCCCTTGAGTAACTTTAATCTAGTGAGCTACATGTTGTTTGTAGCTAATAGCGAAGCTGTTAGCGTAATTGCTTTTTCTTAGTCATCATTCATTTAAAATGGACAACTCTTATTTTTTTAATGGAATATTGCAGTGTTTATTAAATGATTTATCCATGTCTTGATTGTCATGATTTGTCCCCTCCAGCATTTTCTCAAACACATGAGATCACAGCATTTAGCAAACAACAAAGATCCAACTAATCGATCGTTTGAGAAATCATTTCACACATATATACGTCATAATAGGGAAGAAAAGATGATCAATGATCAGTTTGTGTTTCATGCTGACTTATAAAGGCCTGTTCACACCAAGGACCATAAATATCCTCAAAGTCCTCACCAAAGCTACTGTGCAGCTAAACCGACGCTGCTGAAATTGTTTTCAGCTCTTTCCCCGCCAGCGTTTAAAAAAAAAAAAAGTTGCCAGCCAGCTCCAGCATTTTTTATCATTTTCACTAAAGTCTCATGGCCCCCACAATATTTTGTTGTGTGAATATTTGAACATGTAATGTCTCAAAATAAAGAACAGACCTAGCTTATTTTAGCTTCATGCATTCTTTTTTATCTACATTTGAATGTGACTAAGTTTCATAAAAAAGCAACATTTTGAGCAAAGAACTGAGAAAATTGCGTTTTAATCAAAGACTACGTCTGGATCGGATTCAGAACAATAATCAAAACATAGATGGAGAAGGCTAGATCGAGTCCATCAACACCCTGAAAGCTTCACAGTCCTATAGCTTGTCCTGGGTCAACATTTCATTCAGTAGCTAACATTAGGCATTTTTCATTTATATGCTGTTTAATGTTGATGTTCGCGTTATTTTACATATGAGATAGCTTGTTTCTGCTTCTTCTTTACCTGTGTTTTGATCAGGAGATTCTGTACTCTTTCAGAAGATGCATAATAGCGGCCCTACCGTATAACAGTGAAATTTTCATCAATGGCGGGGAAAGAGTTAAAGAGCTTGAGCACAGAACATTGTCATCCATTTGTGGACACTGATATAGTTAGTTATTATCATTCTTACTATAGTAAATATACTAATTTGTATCAAAATCATATGACTTGGTGCTTGGAACTCTTTAGTCATAGACTAGATTTTTTAATTTTCTGTCGAAAATGTGAATGGTTTTTCCACATGTGTGAACTGAGCATCCAGAGTACATGCCGTTAGAAAAATCTAGTTATGTGAGTACTGTGCTGATGATGAACCATTGAATAATATTTTAAAATACTTAAAATATTTAATAAAATATTGAACATTTTCTATTGTAATGGACATATAACTATTATAAGCTGTAGGCTATAGCTGAACAAATTTAGATGTTAGATGTATTCAAATAAAAACTTGGCTCTTAAAATAGGTTTCCTGCCATGGTACCAATAATTCTGGCATCCCACTGTTTTGTTCATATGTCATGTCTTGAATGTGGGACACATTAATCCTGAAGATGACATCTGGGCCTCACGTCAATTTATTTTGAAATGTATTAAATAAATGATGTTTTATAGTTTAGTTGGTGGAGATCTAGGACATATTAACTCTGTCCATGAAGATAAACCAAACCCTTCTTAACAGCCTTAAAATTGTCTGTAATAGGAACAAAATGGATCTAATCGCACCTGGAATCTTTCGCTTGCTCTGTTTCTTGCCATAATTTCCTCAGTGCCCCAGAGCTGTTGCCATCATCCGGACGGTTCGTCTGTATGGGACGCACCCATGCTCCTATAATTGTCTTGTGTCCTTTGTTTGAGGGGTAATGAAGCTCCCAGCATGCATCTGTCAGGTGTTTGTGCGCTCTCCCTAAGCTGGTGCATGTGTATGTGTGTTTGTGGGTCCCAGCTGGAGTTCTCTATGTGCTCACATCCACACACGCGCACACACAGACAGGAGGCTTTGGTAAAGAGAGAATAGGGCTCATTATTGCTACCTAACTGTGGTGTAAAGCCTCTCAGACACCTGTCCCATCCATGTGTGGTGGGATAATGACCTCACACCTGACACCAATGGGCCATATACACAGGGCTAATTCAGTCACCAGGAGGTCCAAAGCGAGCATTTACTGCCCGATGACACCCCGCGGAATCAGGCCACTACACCTGGACCCAACACAGATGGATGAAAGGAGAAAGCGAGGAAGGGAAAATGATATAGTGAAAGGACATTAACTAAGCATCTTTACTCACTGTTTATTTTTACAGCCTTAACCGCTTCTCAAAGACAGTACGTCCCATGATCTGGGGGGTGTAAGGCCCAAGACTAAATTAAAAAAATTAAAGTAAAAATTCACGACCACGATTGCATTGCTACAGTATGTGGTTGCTTGGATATTGTGAGTATTTTTTGTGCATTGCTTACTGGTCAAATACAAAAGAGCCAAATCCAAGTCTCTTTAATTCTGGTCTCTAGATATAGCTTGAGTCGCTTCTTCAATATAATCATATGGGATTGTTTTGTAGCTCATTTTTAAAGCTAAAATCATTCAAATGTAGATAGTTTTGATTGAAGAAAGTTCATACAACCAAAATGTATTAGATATTATTTCCTTGTGTTTTAGAACACTGGTAACATTAGTTTGGTTTGCTTGGTTCGTTTGGTCCGGACCCAAAAACAAAAAATTTAGTCCTGGTCTGCTTAGCGTTCATATTGGCAGTTTAACACCAAACCTTAATATACCGAACCTAAAGGCATAGGGATATGTTCACAACCTGATTTGTCAGCTTTTATTACTATATAAAACGTTGCAACGTAGCTTACCGAACATCCAAAACAATGCTGTGTGCTGGGCTAAATGCACTTGTCGTGTGTGCGAAGCCTACATATGATGGTATTTTGATCAGCTGAGAACTTGTGATAAAATGTGTAAAGGAGTCAAAACAGCGGCAGGAATCCCTCCATCACACACACAAAAGAAGATCTGCTGCGAGGAGACGTGGTTCTGATGCTTACAGAACTGTGATGGGCAACATTGCAAAAAACAGGTATGTTTGAGCATTCTGTCCTTTTTAGGGTCACATCTTTTGACATCATGTCCTGTTTTAGGTTCGTTTACATGTCTTTGGTCCGTGTCGCGTTCATTTTTCATTCGAACCGTATCAGAGTTTGTTTGGAAGCGGACCGAGACCCATCTTTTCAGGGGTCTTGGTCCACTTATTTGGTCCTCACCAGGATTCGGATGGCAGCGTTCACACTTATTCAAATGAACCGCACTAACAATCACACCAGGGTTTGTTTTAATTGAACCAAACATGCCATGCGTGAACACACCCTCAACACCATTGTGTTGGCATCCAAACCCTCTTACCAAACAACTCTAAGGTTTTTACACTGGTCTCTTAAAAGAGTGTTAGCAAACATGTATCATAAATATCCAGTTACAAATGAGCTATTAAGTAGAGGAGTAATAGCTTGCCTTAGCATTCACCACTAATAAATTCAGTCTTTCTTCCGCAGCAATCTAAAACCCAGAATGAAATGCAGGGGAGCAAAACTCCAGCCATATGTCTGTCCACTATGATTAATTATGACCCTGAACTGTCATCGGCAATGTGACTGTGTTCAATAGCTATGATAGAACACTGCGCTGCTTCACAAGCCTCAGGACAGTAGATGCTCCAGGATCTCATGGTGTGTCTCACAGAAGAATGCTCTAATTAGAGCCACCCATATGTGGATAATAAGCGTATAACGGCCTGCATTCTGAGCAACCGCTGTTACTAAAAAGGAAGATGCAAAAAGGAGTTCTGCATGTGTAATGTCTCTTTATGCCTCATAAATGACTAATTTGGAATTCTCTATATGCAGCACACACAAAAATAGAGAAAATCATGTGAAGCGCATGAGAGATTTGACTGTTGTTAACATTTCTATGCTAACACCATGATACTCTAAGTGTAAAAATAGATAGCACATACTGTATAATCATACATTTCAGCAGCATTTCTCTGTAACATTTTACAGTAAGGTTCCATTTTTTTACATTAGTTAGAGAACTAGATAACAGAAAAATACTTCTAATCATTTACTCACCTTAGTTAATGTTAATACCAACATTCCTAAAACATTATTAAAATCAAAGGTTAATATGAATGAGCTTTAGCTAAAATACACTAGCAATGAACAGTTGTATTTTTAATATTAGTATTAGCTAATGTTAACAAAGATTAATAAATACTGTAACAAAATGTATTTCACATTTTTAATTAATATTAGTTAATGCATTAATTTAACTAATGGGACCTTATTGTAAAATATTGCCATCAGGGCCGGCCCTGTCCAATTTGCTGCCCTATTTAGGCAAGATTGTACCTGGTGCCACTTGCATCACAGCCCATTCCACCCCATCATTGTGTTCATGATATTATTATTATTTTTTTTATACACAACATCAGGAAGATCATGTCACGTTTTCAGTTTGTTTTTTGATCTGTTTCTCTGTTCTGTTCATGGTTGAGTTTCTTTGTTGTTCTTCTAATCTGTTAATTGGTTCTATCTTCTTCATCCCCCACTTGTTTGTTTCTATGGTAACTAAGTGATTGAGTTAGTTCTGTTCAGGTGTGTCTCTGTTACGATGAGGTAGAATCAAAGGAGGAAGCAGGATCCAAATCCACAAGCAGCACTTTATTAAATAAACCCAGAACTTCACAGATGCAGACAGACTCAAGATCAAGACTCAGGATCAAAACAACATTTAACATCAAGAACCCACAAACACTGACACAAGACACAGGGTTTAAATACAGAGGCAAACAAGCTAAACAAGATAACAAGGGGGTATGGCTAATCAGAAACACCTGGGGTAACTAATCAACATAACAGGGAACTGCTAACCATGGGACAAGACAGGGGAACACAGACATGAATCATAACATAACCCCCCCTCTATGGGTGGCTCCCGACGCCCATCAAAAAAGAAAAAAACAATAGTTCAGGAGGGTGGTGGAGCGGAGGCGGACCCGGGGGCGGGATGGAGGGCCAGGACCGTGGAACGGCAGAGGGCCTGGAGACTGTGGCAGAACGGGAGGCCAGGGCGGATCAGGCTGTGCAGGCGACCAGGGCAGAGCAGGCAGTGCAGGCGACCAGGGCGGAGCAGGCAGTGCAGGCGACCAGGGCGGAGCAGGCGACCAGGGCGGAGCAGGCGACCAGGGCGGAGCAGGCGACCAGGGCGGAGCAGGCAGTGCAGGCGACCAGGGCGGAGCAGGCAGTGCAGGCGACCAGGGCGGAGCAGGCGACCAGGGCGGAGCAGGCGGCGGAGCAGGCGACCAGGGCGGAGCAGGCAGAGCAGGCGACCAGGGCGGAGCAGGCGACCAGGGCGGAGCAGGCGACCAGGGCGGAGCAGGCGACCAGGGCGGAGCAGGCAGTGCAGGCGGCCAGGGCGGAGCAGGCAGAGCAAGAGGAGACGACCCTTCGGGCGGCCAGGAAGGAGACGACCCTTCGGGCGGCCAGGGCGGAGACGACCCTTCGGGCGGCCAGGGCGGAGACGACCCTTCAGGCGGCCAGGGCGGAGACGACCCTTCAGGCGGCCAGGGCGGAGACAACCCTTCAGGGCGCTTCGGCGCGGCCTCCATGGTCCAATCGCGGGACCTACTGCCCCCCCCAAAAAAATTTCTTGGGGACAGCTACGGAGACATAGGCTGGAGCAGGCACCAGCTCAGGAACAGACACCGGCTCAAGAACAGACACCGGCTCAAGAACAAGCACGTCGGCGGCCATCTCTGGTGAGGGCTGAGGTTCTGGCATGCCGGCGGCCATCTCTGGTGAGGGCTGAGGTTCTGGCATGCCGGCGGCCATCTCTGGTGAGGGCTGAGGTTCTGAGATAGAGACAGGCTCAGGACTGGGCAGAACCAGCGGCGGAAAAGTCTCTGTGCTGGACGGGACCAGCGGCGAAGGAAGCTCTGGGCTGGACAGGACCAGCGGCGAAGGAAGCTCTGGGCTGGACAGGACCAGCGGCGAAGGAGACTCTGGGCTGGATGGGACCAGCGGCGAAGAGGGCTTTGAGCTGGGCAGGACCATCACAGACTCTGGCTCGGCGGAGGCCATCTTGTCCAGAGACACTGGCTCGGCGGCGGCCATCTTGTCCGGAGACATTGTCTCGGTGGCGGCGGCCATCTTGTCCAGAGACACTGGCTTGGCGGCGGCCATCTTGTCCAGAGACACTGGCTCGGCGGAGGCCATCTTGTGCGGAGACACTGGCTCCGCAGGGCCGACGTGGAGAAGCTCAGGCTCGGCAGATGCCAAACTCACATAAAAGGGTGAAAACAGTTGCAGGGCCAAGACAATATACTGTTTCAGAGTCCAGCTAGGGTCATGCAATGGCATAAGGTTGTTAAGCGGTTCAGATAGTCCTCCCCGAAAAAATGATCATCAAGCATAACTCTTCAATGCAAGTCTGGTGAGCAAGCTCCAAAAAGTCAACCACGTACTTCTCTATGGTTCGATCTCCTTGACGGAGAAGCATAATTTGTGCTGCTGGATTCATCTTTGGTGGGTTCTTCTGTTACGATGAGGTAGAATCAAAGGAGGAAGCAGGATCCAAATCCACATGCAGCACTTTTTTAAATAAACCCAGAACTTCACAGATGCAGACAGACTCAAGATCAAGACTCAGGAACAAAACAACATTTAACATCAAGAACCCACAAACATTGACACAAGACACAGGGTATAAATACAGAGGCAAACAAGCTAAACAAGATAACAAGGGGGTGTGGCTAATCAGAAACACCTGGGGAAACTAATCAACATAACGGAACTGCTAACCATGGGACAAGACAGGGGAACACAGACATGAATCATAACAGTCTCATTAGTTCCTCTTGTTTGGTGTGTGTTTAAGCCCTGGGTTTCGTTTAGCTCTTTCTCACTTATCAAAAGTTGCTTTCGAAAAAAGTGGCTGCAAAATGAATAAATGTGAATGTAAAATAGCACCTATGCAACATTACAGCCTAAATACAAACAACAAGAGTAATTACATGTAACATTCATGCACAAAATATGCATTGCGCTCTAGCAAAAGTGTTTGTTTTTCAGTAGATGGCAGTAATCTTCCACTAAACTATGGCATTTTTTATGTTTTCACCATGAATGAAACTGAGAAATGATCTTCTTTATTGTGAATTTGACATAAAATGTTGCTATTTTAAATAAACCTGTATATAAATATCATCACTAATTTTGGCAAATACAACTTAAAAATGGCATATATCCCCCCAAAACTGTACAACTGTAGTGGGAAAACATTGATAAAAAAGTAATATTACATGCATTTAAAAAACTGACATGATTGTTACAAAATCACACTGTCTGGGGCAGCTGTTTGCATAAAGTTTAAAGGGATACTCCACTTTAAAATGAAAATTCTGTCATCATTTACTCACCCTCATGTTGTTTCAAACCTGTATGAATTTCTTTCTTCTGCTGAACAGAAAGGAAGATATTTAGAAGAATGTCAGTAACCATACAGTTTCTGGTACCATTGACTTCCATAGTATATTTTTTTTCCTACTATGGAAGTCAGTGGTACCAGAAACTGCCTGGTTACTGACATTCTTATAAATATCTTCCTTTCTGTTCAGCAGAAGAAAGAAATTCATACAGGTTTGAAACAACATGAGGGTATGTATATGATGACAGAATTTTCATTTTAAAGTGGAGTGTCCCTTTAAAGGTGACATATTATGCCCCTTTTCACAAGATGTAATATAAATCTATGGTGACCCATAGATTAATATGTCTGTGAAATTTCCACTCAAAATACAGATCATTGTCAAATTTGCCCCTTTTTGGGTGTGAGCAAAAAAGGCGTTTTCGTTTGTGTCCCTTTAAATGCAAATGAGCTGCTGCTCCCCGCCGCTTTTCAGAAGAGGACCGATCCTTTACACGAGCTTCGGATACTCCGGCAATAACAAAACACGCGAATCTTAGTCAAATTTCAGAAATAACCAGTAGTGGAGTGCAGCCTTACGAAGACACTCAGGAATAGGTTGCAACTTTGAGACTGCACCTGGACGTTACTGAATGGTTAGTGGATACATTAATAGTTGTTGTGGAGTTACATTGATTCATCTAATCAACTTGCATGTACCATCATGTTTAACTTTTACACAAGTTCCCAAGGTCTTTATTAGACAGCTGTGATATTTTGAGGTCAAATAGTGTTCTGTGCTCGTCTGTGCAACCAAGACAGAACAGTTCCCTTACGAGAACGTTCTCTCGTACTGCGTTGCAAACGCTATGGGAAAACTCCTTTTCTCGAGAATATTGAAGCCTTTATTTTAAAACGCATTTGCTACAGCACAGGCTAGAGCATCAGACCCACGTGAGTGAGCTGATAGGCTGTGCTGTGGGCAACTGCACGAACCAATGGCGGATAGACAGAAGCGCGCGAGCCATCCGCCATTTGACAGATTTAATCTCCTTCAGCTCGACTCACCTCGTCGCTGATTTTCTCCGGTCGTAAGAAGCCCTCGTCGTGGAAAAGCCGTCCAGCGGAACAGCTTCGCATCCCGGCATCTCGCCAGCTGAGCGTTTCCCTGTGGCATCCGACGAAAAATTATATCCTTTTCATTGCATATTTATCTAAAAGAGCAAACCGCTGTTTTCACAGCGCGGCATAATGCCTCTCTCCATCTGTGAGAGCTGCGGGGTCTCCCTGCATGCATCCGACGGACACACCCAGTGTGCGGCCTGCCTCGGCCCTGAGCACGCCGAGGCAGCGCTCATGAAAGGCGGCTGCCAATTCTGCGACGGGATGCCTGTCTCCGTTCTCCGTTCAAGGCTGTCTTCGACGGTGACCGATTCCGCCCACCTTCCGTCTTCGGCGCCCCACGAGCCCCGTAGGAAGAAGCGGCGCGATCAGAGGCGTCCTGAGCGCGGTGAGTTTAGCGAGTGCACGCCGGGCCTTTCTCCTCGTGCCTCGCCCACGCCTTCTTCGCCTGTCCTGTTCTCTCGGAGCGAGCAGCGCCCCTCGTCTGAAGCGGCTGGACTCGTCTCTTTCGGCGCATCTCCGGATGACGTCGATGACGCACTTTCTATGGCGGCATCTGAGAGCGAGGATTGGTAGGGCTCCGCGGACCCCGCCCCCCCCCCTCTCAGCTAGAGTTTTCTGATACTCGAGCGAGCATTGACGCCGAACTTCTCCGTGTCATGTCTCGCGCTGTTGACGAGTTGGGACTCGATTGGCTTTCTCCAGCTGAGCCCGCCAGAAGCCGCCTCGATGAATGGTACCTGCCGGGGCGCCAGCAGGCCCCTCGTCAGCGCGCCGCTCCATTTATGCCTGAGGTTCACGAAGAGCTCACAAAATGCTGGCGCGCGCCCTTTTCAGCGCGAACGCGCTCATCCGCCTCTTCTACGCTCTCCACTGTTGACGGCGCTGAAGAGAAAGGATATGTGTCTCTCCCCCCACTGGAGGAAGCGGTCGCTGCACACTTATGCCCCCCCACTGCAGGTAGTTGGAGGTCTAAGACGGTGCACCCTTCTAAGCCGTGCAGAACTACTTCGGCCATTGCCAGCCGCGCATACGCTGCCGCCGGTCAAGCCGCCTCTGCACTTCACGCCATGGCGACGCTTCAAGCCTTCCAGGCCAAACTTCTCCGTTCCATGGATGAGTCAGGCCCGGACCCAGACACATTTAAAGACCTCAGGAGTGCCACGGATCTGGCACTGAGGGCCACGAAGACCACCGCTCAAGCCCTGGGCCGCAATATGGCCAGCCTAGTGGTAATGGAGCGCCACCTCTGGCTAAACTTAACCGAGATCAGGGACGCGGATAAATCTGCCTTCCTCGACTCGCCCGTCACAGCCTCAGGTCTCTTCGGCCCATCTGTCAGCGGCTTCGCCGATCGCTTCACTGAAGCTCAGAAGGCTTCCAGCGCCATGAGACACTTTCTACCAAAGCGCTCCAGCTCAGTCCAACGGCGCCCCAAGAGCACGCCGCGACCTGAGAAAGTGGTGTCCCAGGTCCTCCAGCCCCGCCCAGCGGCTGAGACCAGTAAGCACATGAAGCCAGCGAAACGGTTCCCGTTCCCTAAGCGCCAGGGCCCGCGGCCGAAGCTGACGCTCGATCACGAGCCCAAGAAGCCGTCCTAACCGGCACAAAGAGGGGTCACTGTCCCGCTGCGGCCGGACCAGCCCCAAAAATCGCTCGACTACTGCTCACGGCTCCCTCTTCAGTTCAGGCGGCTGCAGCAGTTCTAAATGCAGCTCATGGGCCCGTCACATGTCACGCACCCCTGCAAACAAACGCTGTTTTAACAGCGACCCACACAAAGCACAAATCGAGCATAATTTCTCACATGCATACATGTCAGTCCGAGCCCCCCACTCTGGGTGTTCCAGATATGATAATGCCTCTAGCTCTGCGGGCTCTAGCTTGGCAAGCTATCCCCGGAGTTTCAGTATGGGTGATGAACATCATAAAGCATGGTTACTCGCTTCAGTTCGCCCGCAGACCACCGCGTTTTCGCACGGTTATACAAACCACGGTAAGGGGCACATTGAGTCATGTCCTCCGCACCGAAGTGTTAAGTCTGCTGGCGAAAGGGGCCAACGAGAAGATCCCCCCTTCTCTGAGCGAGTCAGGTTTTTACAGCCGATACTTTCTTGTTCCAAAGAAAGACGGCGGCCTGAGACCCATTTTAGATCTCAGACATCTGAACAAGGCTCTCATGTCACGGCCGTTCAGAATGCTCACGACCAGACATATCCTGGCGCAGATTCGCCCAGGCGACTGGTTTTTCTCAGTAGATCTGAAAGACACTTACTTTCACATTCAAGTGAACCTCCACCACAGGCCATTCTTGAGATTCGCCTTCGAGGGGCAGACATACCAGTACACAGTTCTTCCATTTGGACTGGCACTAGCGCCTCGTACATTCACGAAGTGCATGGATGCAGCTCTCTCCCCCCTGAGACAGCGGGGAATGCGCATCCTAAACTACCTCGACGACTGGCTCATACTGACCCAGTCAGAGGCGGAGTCACATACTCACAAAGCCTGGCTCCTCAGCCATCTAGAATGTCTAGGGCTCAGGGTCAATGTTGCAAAGAGTGTTCTGTTGCCCAGCCAACGTATCACGTTCCTGGGAACAGTTCTCGACTCCGTACTTATGAGAGCATGGCCCACACCGGCCCGTGCTCTAACGATTCAGCAGCTCACGGCATCGTTCATAGAGGGCTCTCTTGTACCCCTCAGAACGTTTCAGAGGATCCTTGGCCTGATGGCCTCTGCATCATCAGTACTCCAACTAGGCCTACTGCGTATGCGTCCTCTTCAGCTGTGGCTGGCTCCTCTGGTGCCACCCCACGCCTGGCATTCAGGCCACTTGATTATCAAGGTGGACCAGCGCTGTGTTCAAGCCCTGGCCCCTTGGAAAAACGCCAGCTGGTACCAGCAGGGCGTAAGCATGGGGGTAGTTTCAGAGAGGAGGATGATTTCAACAGACGCCTCCAACTCCGGTTGGGGAGCTCTGTACGAGGGCAGGCCTGCCTCCGGCCTCTGGTCGAGCTCGGAGAAACGCCTACACATAAACTGCCTCGAAATGAGAGCAGTTTTTCTAGCCCTAAAAACATTCCTCCCATACCTGGCGGGACACCACGTGTTGGTACGGACGGACAACATGTCGGTGGTCTCTTACATAAATCGCCAGGGCGGCCTCAGGTCCCGCAACCTGTTTGCCATAGCCTCACAGCTCTTGCTATGGGCTCACACCAATCTGCGCTCGCTCAGGGCAGCTCACGTGCCAGGCACGTTGAATACAGGAGCAGACATGCTCTCTCGGGGCAGAGTTCCCCCAGAGGAATGGTCTCTCCACCCTCAGACAGTTCTCCTACTCTGGGAGGTCTTCGGGAAGGCAGAAGTAGATCTTTTCGCCTCAAAAGACAACTGTCAATGCCCAATCTTTTTCTCAAAGAGCAGGGATGCGTTGGCCCACGACTGGCCCAACCTTCCTCTCTATGCGTTCCCCCCGGTCTCGATGCTCCCTCAGGTCATCGAACGGATCAGGAACACGAAAAGCGCAGTGCTATTAGTAGCTCCTCTCTGGCGGACCCAGGTTTGGTTCCCAGAGTTGATGCAGCTGTCTGTAGCAGACCCGTGGCCAATCCCAGTGAGGCGCGACCTCCTGACTCAGGCCAACAGGACAATCTGGCATCCCCGTCCCGACTTATGGGCCCTACATGTATGGCCACTCAACGGGTACCCCAGAACCTCCCAGAGGGCGTCTTGAATACTATAAAGGAAGCTAGAGCTCCGTCTACCAGACGCCTCTATCTCAGTAAATGGTCAGTGTTTTCCAGCTGGTGTTTAGCTCGAGACCTCGACCCATACACTTGTGAAGTACCAAGAGTACTGTCTTTTCTACAGGAGATGTTGGACGCGGGTCGCTCCCCCTCCACTCTCAAAGTGTACGTGGCAGCCATTGCTGCTTTTCACGTATTGGAAGCCGGGGCCTCCTTAGGAAAAAGCGACCTTATAGTTCGCTTCCTCAGGGGCGCCAGGAGGCTTAACCCGCCTCGGCCACCGTCTGTTCCGGCCTGGGACCTCTCCTTGGTCCTGCGGGCTCTTAAGGGACCTCCCTTTGAACCACTTCAGTCAGCTGATCCTAAGTCTCTCTCTCTGAAAACCGCCCTGCTTCTAGCACTGGCGTCAGTAAAGAGAATAGGGGATTTACAGGCGCTGTCTACCAGCGCTTCCTGTCTGGAGTTTGGTCCTAATGACTCCAAGGTCATTCTTAGGCCAAGACATGGATATGTTCCTAAGGTGCTCTCAACTCCGTTCAGAGCCCAGGTTATTTCTCTGTCAGCTCTCCCCTCCTCCGAGGAGGATAGCGATTCTCTCATGCTTTGCCCAGTCAGAGCTTTGAGAATTTATCTGGAGCGTTCGGCCTCTTTCAGACAGTCTGAACAGCTCTTTGTGTGTTTCGGGGGCCGATCCAAGGGCCTCCCGGTCACTAAAACCACACTGTCCAGATGGATAGTTGACGCCATTGCCCTGGCTTACACCTCACTGGGCCTCTCTTGTCCCATAGGTGTTAGAGCTCATTCCACGAGAGGTGTTGCCTCTTCGTGGGCTTGGTCAAGTGGTATTCCCATTGAAGACATTTGTGCGGCGGCCGGCTGGTCCGCTCCGTCCACATTTGTGAGATTCTATAAGCTGGATGTCCCTGCTCTGCAGACATGCGTTCTTTCTGTCTAGACTCTGGCTCTGTGGATCCAGACTAGTTTTGAACCATGGTCACTTGGGTATTCCCATCTATAGCATATGTGCGGCGGCCGGATATCCGCTCCGTCCACATTGTTGAATTATAGCTTTAATGCCCTTGCTTGTAGCTACAGTTCTTCTGTCTAGACACTGGCTCTGTGACCCAGTCTAGTTGATATTGAACACACGGTTTTCACTTTGTGGGCTAAGTGACTGGCTCTGGCCAGATCCGATAAATTATAACTTTAATGTCCCTGCTTTGCAGTTACAGTCTTTTCAGTCTAGACTCTGGCTCTGCTGACCCAGGCTAGTTTGATATTAAACACACGGCTATCACCTTGTGGGTTAAATGACTGGCTCTGGCCAGTCTTTATTACGGATAATTGATGGGCCCGATGTTCGGTCTCTTTTTATCCTGGCTATTCTGTACTTCCCGGAACTCTGGTGAGTCAGAGCGGCCAAAAGATTAATAGCACGGCGTTTTAAATGGAAACGTTCCCATAGCGTTTGCAACGCAGTACGAGAGAACGTTCTCGTAAGGGAACGTACTGGTTACTTTCGTAACCTCGGTTCCCTTAGAGATAAGGGAACGAGTACTGCGTTGCCTTGCCGTGCTATTTTTCTTATGGCAGGTTTGTCGCTTCAGTCGATTATACCTGTCAAATGGCGGATTCTATCTGTATTTATATGTTATGGTCACGTGTAGTTTCGCGCGCTTGACAGTGACAGAGCGCCAAGCGCCCTGATTGGCTCGCGCGCTTCTGTCTATCCGCCATTGGTTCGTGCAGTTGCCCACAGCACAGCCTATCAGCTCACTCACGTGGGTCTGATGCTCTAGCCTGTGCTGTAGCAAATGCGTTTTAAAATAAAGGCTTCAATATTCTCGAGAAAAGGAGTTTTCCCATAGCGTTTGCAACGCAGTACTCGTTCCCTTATCTCTAAGGGAACCGAGGTTACGAAAGTAACCAGTACGTTTGCAAGCATGCTCTGCTCGAACTGTTGCCATTGCGTTACGGTGCGTGTCCACTACAGCGGCAAAATTCCGCTCTGTGCCGCTGGAAACGCTATAACGCCTCCGCTTTGGGGTGTGTCTGTTGCGAGTGTGTTTAATCTCTGTTTTTTACAACACACACACAGTATAATCATCAGCGATGCACGCGATTACATTTAGAAATAGACAAGCTTTGTTTCCAAATGCACCAAGCAAAGATATCCTTTCAATTTTATAAACTTTTATTAACCCAGCCAATATAATCACAATGAACACATCCAAAATAAAATCTTTAACATATATAACAACTGCAAATCATCTAATTTGTAAACAAAATGATTTACGCACTAAATCCAGCATAAACTCCAGCACAATTTGCATATTTTTAAACTCTCAAAACAGACGTCACATTCCGAACCTCACAGCAATTGGCTGCCGACCGCGTTTTTCGCTTGATATTTGCGTAAAGTCAAAAACTGCCCAACCTTTTTGACGCTCTCGGTCGCTCTCAACGCTTTCTCCGGTCCGCTGGCAATCCCAAAATGCACTGCGCGAGCGTGAAGCTCAACTTCCATAGGAATGAATTGAAAACGCTCGTTCCGCTCCGCTCGCACCGCGCCAGTGGACACGCACCGTTAGAACTGTTGTCACTTGCGAAAACCAAATGGCGTCCATGGGTGGAAACGTGCAGATTAAGGGGCGGTAATATTATAATATGATCCCTACGTCAGAAGGGGAGCGGAATCTGATAGTTTTTTTTTTTTTTTTGACATGCTTGCAGAAAAAGGCTTACCAAAACAAAGTTACTGGGTTGTCACTTTTCACTTTTTCTGGGTTGGTAGATGCACCAGGGACTCGATTATAGCACTTAAATATGGAAAAAGTCTGATTTTCATGATATGTCCCCTTTAAGGTAAAAGTAACTGCCAGTAATTAGCGAACATTACTAGTATCTTACTACTATGCAATTAGATAAACTGTAGCTACATTAATTACATAACTTTACCTCTGTCTTTATCCCCTTTTTCCTCTTCTCTTCTTTTTCCCCTTACCTGCATCAGAGGGCTTCGGTCTTTTTGACACTTTAGGCTATCTATGGCAGACCATAATGCTAATTTAGTGTCATGTGAATATTGAGTATATTAAGCACCCTCAACAAATTCCCAACGGTGAACTGATCTCGCGTAACTATTTCTGACGCACTTCAAGCACTCACTGGGCTGGGCATTGATGCGGCGGACTGGGTTGAGTCGGGGGACTTAGTTAAGTTTTTGTGTTTTTGCTTCATTTAATAGCATTCAAATTAGTATTAGTAAAGTATTAGTAAAGTATTAGTAAACATTTTTAGCAAAAAAAATTTGCCGCCCCTATGGAGCAACGCTGGTTGTCATTTTTTCAATAAGCCTGTCACGATGACAATTTTTTATCGGGGTGAACGTGATTTCACCAAGTAGAACATGTTCCTGGATCAACAACTTTGTTCATTCCAATCAATGTAATGCTTACTAGCTTTTGCTTCTGTCTTTATTTGGCTTTCTCTTTCTCATTCTATCTGTCACCTCTATATTGTAGTAGGACTAAGAGGTGGCAGAGCTTGGAGGAAGTTCTGTGCGCCTCACAAAACAGAGTCGGTCTTTAGCCCTCATTAACTTTTGTCTCATTGCAACAGTCATGACTACTGATTAACCAGCTGGTTCTCTATGTTCGCTCTTCTTTCTCTCACTTGTTCTTTCTTTCCTTATTTCCTTCTAAAGAAATAAATAAACTATCACTAATAGAAGCTAGCTAGTTTGGAGTCAAATGCTTCTTTTTTAGTAATTGATGTTTCTATATCCCATCAATTAAAGAAAAAAAAATGTTTCTTACAATAAATTGTGTAACAGAGTTAAATGGTTAAACCTGATGATTCACGGTAAGAGTTGCATGCAAAATGTGCGATACAGCTAAATATTACATGTAAGAACTTAGCCCTTCAGACTGAATGTGCATACAGATAAATATCTAGTTCAGTCATGAAACTCTAGGGTCGGTCCTTTACATGCAATATACAAGCAATCACATCATTACCACATGACACAAGCTGATTGGCCTCTGCTGATCCTGCAGCCAATGAGATTGCTTGCTCAACATTTAAATAGCCTGGTTCAGTCTTTTGCTGTAGAGTCCTGTAACATGCTATCAGATATCCACTGAAACCTTCCACGTCCCCCATAGATCTGCTACGGGATTTATGTAGATCTATTTATGAGCATATCTTACATGCTCACTGCTTCGTGTCTGTGGATCTATTAGCAGTAGCAAGTGTGTTACTGTAATTTATCTTGGTGAGTACTTATGAAAGGTTATATTGTTGATAAACGTTGTCACAGTTAAGTTTTGGATTGCTAGAAAAGCAAATATGTAGATGTACATATCTCTTGGATATGTGTGTGTGTGTGTGTGTGTGTGTGTGTGTGTGTGTGTGTGTGTGTGTGTGTGTGTGTGTGTGTGTGTGTGTGTGTGTGTTGCTACTGTACTCTCAGCTTGTTTACCTCTCAGTCACTGCTAATGAGTGATCAACTTTCCCAGCGTGAGTGTCGCGTGGGTAATTCGATGGCGCTCCATGTTCCCAAATGCCAAAGAGGAGCTTCATTAAAGAGAAGCCCTGTATAATCAAACAATTAGTGCACTGCCTGAGATGAATGCATTCCACTCATCAGTGAAGAATCATCTCTGGCTGCCATGCTTCCTCCTCCTTTAAATCCGTTCAGATGATGAAACCTGACAACTTCAGGCTCTTATACCACACGAGCATCAGCCTTTAAGGAATACTGCACAACAAAACCCTGTAAACTATAACACAAAACTCACAGAAACCCACAAAACTAGGGGTGTAACAATTGATCATGTCACAATATATCGCAATAGAAAAATGCAACAATATGTATTGTGGAAAGTGACAATATGTAGCCTATTGTGTATAGTTCAACCAAAATAAAAATTACTGTGTGAGATAAAACTTGAGTTTTAGTGTCAGTAATATAATGTATAATAATGCAATGGGGGAATATTTGCTGGTCCTGATAATGCCAAATGTTTTATGTTACCAGTAAAAAGTGGCCTACATTATTTTAAATATAAATAGTCAGTGAAAGAGTGTGTGCATATTCGGTTAAATTAATTCTGTATTTTCAGCTTCAGAATCAGCAGAGCTGCATTGCAGTGTCTACACCATTAAAACTAAATATCTCCAATTATAATATGAAGCAGCCCCATTTCTACTGTAATAATAACATATGATTGATCATATGATGTCCTTTAGTGTCTGGTCATTTAATATACATACATTTTATTATTATTATATACTGAAGGATATATATATATAGCCTTGTCCATGGAATTTTTTAGACAGATGATGCAAAGCTAAGTTCAAAAGTAGCATTCCTGTGTGAACAGTGACACCATTCACACAGTATCATTCACTAAACAATATGAAATTTAAACAACAGAAAAGTAGGCAGGGCTGCTGAAAGATGTCATTTTCCCGAGCAAACTATAATCTTAATTTCATATAACAAGCAAATAACCTCAAATCTATTAAATAATACAAGTAATGGAGAAGATTTGATGTTTTTGTAATCATGATGGATCACATTTCATAAACCATACAACCCATCTCATTATTTCCAGAATATGGATGAACCGCGGATATTACCACAACGCTACCTCATCCTGGGGAGCGACACCATGGTTATATGAAAAAATTCCAGAGTTATGAATAATACATGTTTCTCAGCTGTCTAAGCGTATTAGGGATGGACCTGAATAGCTGATGAAATTTACATGTGGCAAATAGAGCAGTGCCTTACTGAGGGGGCTATATTAGACTGAATCTAACCACAGTGCAAATGAAAACAAATTAATAAATATCTGCACTGTGAAATAAATAAATAAGTCAGATTGTTGTGCTGACGTCTGCATGCTTGACTTGCATGAGAGCGTGACAATGGTGCAAGTGTATGAACAGCCACTCCTCTAATAAACAAAGGGGTTAAAGAAACCTTTTGCTAGTCTTACACAGAGAGAGCATATGTGAGGTTTAATAATCAGGATTATGTATTTTGGGGGGTTCTGAAGCACAGGGTGCTGTGGCATAGGGGCTTTTAGTTGAATCAGCATAAATTAGCATTGATGGCACCTTGCTAATATGCCACAGCTGCACTAGTGATCCAAATGCGGTTGCTGGGCGGAGGCCCAGAGGAATCCATGACCCCTCTTGGGTCCATTGAAAACGGGTAAAATGCAGGCATCAGTTTAGCCAATTATCCCGATCCCGCTCGGCTGGTCCCTGCAGTACACCGCACTTTTTTTTTATAAACATAAATGAGACATTTAGAGCCACAACAGATATTATTATCGCCTTATTTGGTCAGATCATTTAAGCAGTAAGCATTTACCACCACATAAAATCTCTTATTTTCTAAATATCGTACACACACTCATACATATTTTTTCTGCCAATGCTAATGGATGATGTGACTTATAAAGAACTGTGGTTCAAGGAACACACACACACATACACACACACACGCATGCATAAATCCACACACGCTCACACACAGCTGTCAGCTTTTCAGACACACAGCTGTGTTATGTCGGACAAGCCTGGTCCAGCAGTGTCTCTTTATGTCTGGACTTGGCGCCGGTCACTGAAGAGCTTGGCTGATAATTGAAAGCGGCCTGATATTCTGTCAACACCTTATACTTGCAAATGACAAACGACAAACTACTTTCTCCACTCATATGAATGGACAGTCCTGGTTTGTACAGTGATATTCTGTATGTGTGCTAAACAAGTATACTAATCTGTCAGCATGCTAATTGATTTTTAAAATAGAGATGTTTTCAAAGAATAATCAAAGATGTCTTGAAGGAATAGTGAAGCCAAGAATAAAAAATTGTCATGTCTCATGTCCTTCCAGATCTGTATGTCTTTCTTTCTTCCGTGGAACACAAGAGGAGCCAATTTTGAAGAATTTACTTCCCTCTGTTTTCCTTGAAGTTACAAGGAATATTGATTAAGCATTTCAAGCTTCAAAAAGGATGAAAAAAGCACCAGATAAGTCTAATTAAAGTTAAGCATTTAACTTATATTCCACTATATTTTACTATATTCCTTATGATAGCTTTGTGTGTTGGACAGACCAAAATTGAAGTCTTTATTCACTTTATTCACCTAGCTCACCTTGGTGTGTTCATGCTAATTTATGTGAGAATTTGGGTCCCATTGACTTAAGACCAGGTTTTTGTTGGTCAATGGCACAGTCTATTTTAGTTGCCTCAAAAAAGCAACGTGCCAACAATGCGCCTGAACACACCTCTTTTTCAGACCAGCACGCCCATGGGCTCACAAATGGGTGCAAATGCATTTGCTATTTAAACAACGTAGCGCAGGATGTGAAAATGATAACTGCTTTGTGCTGAAACTAGCAAAAAAACACTTGCGTTGCGCCTGGCGCTGCATTGCAGCAGGTTTATGATAGGGCCCTTTATGTTCCGTCATGACAACTCTTGGAGTGTTTGGCATGGTAATGGGTATGACAATGTTCATATATTTGGTCTTGGCAGGAAAGATCTGCTTTGCTGCTGCTGCTGTTGGTTATTGTTGCTGCTGCTGTAGATTATTGTTGTTGCTCCTGCTGCTGGTTATTGTTGCTGCTTCTGCTGCTATTGGTTATTGTTGCTGCTGCTGTAGATTATTGTTGTTGCTCCTGCTGCTGGTTATTGTTGCTGCTGCTGTTGGTTATTGTTGCTGCTGCTGTAGATTATTGTTGCTGCTGCTGCTGCTGCTGGTTATTGTTGCTGCTGCTGTTGGTTATTGTTGCTGCTGCTGCTATTGGTTATTGTTGCTGCTGCTCCTGGTTATTGCTGCTGCTGCTATTGGTTATTGTTGCTCCTTCTGCTGGTTATTGCTGCTGCTATTGGTTATTGTTGTTGCTGCTGCTACTGGTTATTGTTGCTGCTGCTGTTGGTTATTGTTGCTGCTGCTGCTGCTATTGGTTATTGTTGCTGCTGCTGCCTGCTGCTGCTATTGGTTATTGTTGCTGCTGCAGGTTATTGCTGCTGCTGCTGCTGCTGTTGTTGTTGTTGCTGCTGCTGCTGCTGCTGCTGCTGTTGGTTATTGTTGCTGTTGCTGCTGGTTATTGCTGTTGCTGCAGCTGCTGCTGTTGGTTATTGTTGCTGCTGCTGCTGGTTATTGCTGCTGCTGCTGGTGGTTATTGCTGCTGCTGCTGCTGCTGGTTATTGCTGCTGCTGGTTATTGCTGCTGCTGCTGCTGCTGGTTATTGCTGCTGCTGGTTATTGCTGTTGCTGCAGCTGCTGCTGTTGGTTATTGTTGCTGCTGCTGGTGGTTATTGCTGTTGCTGCTGCTGCTGGTTATTGCTGTTGTTGCTGCTGCTGCTGGTTATTGCTGTTGCTGCTGGTTATTGCTGTTGCTGCTGCTGCTGGTTATTGCTGTTGCTGCTGATTATTGCTGTCGCTTCTGCTGCTGTTGGTTATTGTTGCTGCTGCTTTAGTAGTGTATAATTGATGAACAAGCACATCACATATAGCATAGAGAGTTCAGATTCATTAAGTATATTTAGCAGCTGCAGCTGCTGCTGTTGGTTATTGTTGCTGCTGCTGGTGGTTATTGCTGTTGCTGCTGCTGCTGGTTATTGCTGTTGTTGCTGCTGCTGCTGGTTATTGCTGTTGCTGCTGGTTATTGCTGTTGCTGCTGCTGCTGGTTATTGCTGTTGCTGCTGATTATTGTTGTCGCTTCTGCTGCTGTTGGTTATTGTTGCTGCTGCTTTAGTAGTGTATAATTGATGAACAAGCACATCACATATAGCATAGAGAGTTCAGATTCATTAAGTATATTTAGCAGCTGCAGCTGCTGCTGTTGGTTATTGTTGCTGCTGCTGGTGGTTATTGCTGTTGCTGCTGCTGCTGGTTATTGCTGTTGTTGCTGCTGCTGCTGGTTATTGCTGTTGCTGCTGGTTATTGCTGTTGCTGCTGCTGCTGGTTATTGCTGTTGCTGCTGATTATTGCTGTCGCTTCTGCTGCTGTTGGTTATTGTTGCTGCTGCTTTAGTAGTGTATAATTGATGAACAAGCACATCACATATAGCCTAGAGAGTTCAGATTCATTAAGTATATTTAGTAGGCATAAAAGCATGATTTTCATTTTATTATTTATTTTTTATTCATTTTATTGATTTATCAAGAATCCATTTTGGAAGAAAAAAACAACTGGATGTTGCTGCTGTTGGTTATTGTTGCTGCTGCTGCTGGTTATTGCTGCTGCTGCTGCTGCTGGTTATTGCTGTTGCTGCTGTTGGTTATTGTTGCTACTGCTGCTGGTTATTGCTGCTGCTGCTGCTATTGGTTATTGTTGCTGCTGCTGGTTATTGCTGCTGCTGCTGCTGCTGCTGCTGCTGCTGTTGTTGCTGCTGCTGCTGCTGTTGGTTATTGTTGCTGTTGCTGCTGGTTATTGCTGTTGCTGCAGCTGCTGCTGTTGGTTATTGTTGCTGCTGCTGCTGGTTATTGCTGTTGTTGCTGCTGCTGCTGGTTATTGCTGTTGCTGCTGCTGCTGTTGGTTATTGTTGCTGTTGCTGCTGGTTATTGCTGTTGCTGCTGCTGCTGGTTATTGCTGTTGCTGCTGATTATTGCTGTTGCTGCTGCTGCTGTTGGTTATTGTTGCTGCTGCTTTAGTAGTGTATAATTGATGAACAAGCACATCACATATAGCCTAGAGAGTTCAGATTCATTAAGTATATTTAGTAGGCATAAAAGCATGATTTTCATTTTATTATTTTATTTTTATTCATTTATTTGATTTATCAAGAATCCATTTTTGGAAGAAAAAAACAACTTGTCATTGAAAAATAGTTCTTAAACATTATAGGGTAAAAATACAACCACTGACATGCAACTAATGAAGAACATATAGTCAAGTTCTGCGAGAATCTAAACCTTGGCATTTTCTCCACTTTACTGTACGAGCACATTAAAATGCTAAATGAGAGATTGGTGGCTGAGTGGGCCTCATTTTTCACTCCAGCTGCTGCCAGCTTTAGGGATCTTTCATTTCCTTAATACTAATGAGCTAGAGAGAGAGGAAGAGAAGGAGACAAACAGACAGACAGATAGAGAGACGGGATGGTTAATGTGACAGCCCATCTACCCTCACTCCAGTGAAGATAGTATGGTGGCCGATAGGAGCCTTGGAGACCGCCAATGTCCTCCTGCGTTCAGATATAGCCTGTGATAACTCTGGAGAGCAGTGGAGACTGTCGCCATGCCACCCTGACAAGCCAGGCCAAGATGAGAGCAGAACAGCTGGCACCTCTGCTACATCTACTCCTGCTCTAATAGAGAAAGGATTATGGGATCCACAGAACCATCCTGAACTGTGCCTGTTTGTCCTCTGAGCAAAACACAAGATCACTGTATTCAAATAAAATCACAGATTCAGTGGATCTCGTGCCAGCAAATAGCATACAGTGATTGCTTTGTGTATTTTTAGGGTTGAGTTCTGTTTCAGATTTTCTGCCCAAATATTTGGGGTCAGTAAGCTTATTATTATCATTAGTAGTAGTAGTAATAGGCTAGTAATAGTAGAAGTAGTAGTATTGAAAGAAATTAATACTTTACTTTTATTCAGCAAGGATGCATTTAAGTAATCAAAAGTGACATTAAAGACATTTATTATGGCATAAAATGTTTTATTTTAAATAAATGCTGTTTTTTAACTTTATATTCTTCAAAACAGCAAATCAGCATATTATGATATAGGCAATGATTATCAGCATAATGCTGATAATGCAAAATATTATCAGCATATAATGATTTCTGAAGGATCTTGTGACTCTGAAGACTGCAGTAATGATGCTGAAAATTCAGCTTTGCCATCAGAGGAATAAACTACATTTTAAAACATATTGAAATAGTAAACAGTTATTTTAAATTGCAATAATAATTCACAATTTAACTGTTTTTATTGTATTTTCAATCAAATAGGCTAACTGCAACCTTGGTGAGCATAAGCGACTTTTTTCAAAAACATTTTTACATTTTTAGACCAAAACTCAAACTTGAAATATTAGTGCATTGTGTACATAATTCATCATTTTTAATCCTGATCAATATTATAAAAAGTTGTGAAAAGTGTTTTTGTAATTTATTCTTGTCATAGATTTGTATAATAACTGAGTCTGTAAAAAGTAGATAGATCATAGATCAAGGTTTTTAAATAAAATGAATGTGGGAGGAGCTTCCACAAAAATTACCCAGTCAAATAAACATTTACATAATTCAGACTGTGTCCATCTTAATTAAGTGTGAGATTATAAGAGGAGCCAAATTATTACTTTCTTTATTCATGAGCAGCACTCATTTGATTACTTAATTTACGAGCATTGACTGGATGCATTGAATGAGCTTCTTGAGTTTACTAAAACTGTGTCATGTGAAGATAATATTTCACAAAAGTTTACAAAAAATGGGGCCACATAGGGAGAAAGATTTTTTTTCAGATCATAACATGCTTTTAAATTATGATAAATGCCTGATTCACTGTCACAAATTATATTTTATTATAGCATCCCTGGTGTTTATGCATAATCTTGATTCTGAGAACTTTTTGCTGTTATTGTTGTTGTTGTTGTTACATTCCTCACTGGTTTGCTGAAATGACACCCACTGATTTGAACAATACTGTGGTAAAAAGAACCACACCGAGAGTTCTGTCCATGACAACCTCCAGTTACCACAGTGAGGAATGTTGTTGTTATTGCCAGCGCTGGTCATATCATGGGAATCCCAAACACACAAACAACCATGTTCTAATGGGCTGCCCATCTGGCCAATAATCCTGAGTCAATGAAAAAACCTTTTTAAAGTGACCTCTCAACTGGAACAAATTAACGTCTGAATTAGGTGCCAAATTAAGCAGCCCGGGCAACCCATAAAACAGCACAAAGTCATAATGTTATAGATCATGCAGTCATCATTCCCAATATTAAATATATTTTTTCTTTTTTATTACTATAAATGTATAATATAATATAATATAATATAATATAATATAATATAATATAATATAATATAATATAATATAATATAATAAATCAGGCTGTCATTTTTTCACAAAGACAGATTCCATTCAGATATAAAAGCATATGTTGGGCAATAAATATCTTTTGAGCGTTGCTCTGATATTGTTTCATTTTATAGACGTGACGAATTGAAGTCTACTGTTATTGGACAGAATGCATCTTCTAACTTAATACAGTTGATTCATGAACAGAAGGTTCCATTTATCATTCTGGGCCGACGGATGACGCTTCTGTGACACGAATCCCCTCGGGCCACACCAACTCCACATCCACACCGAGTGCACTTTTCTTTAACGTAATTTCAGTTACACATTAGCTTAGTCTGAAATGAGCTTTTTTCCACTAGCAGGTGTGATTGCATATATATCACTGCCCATTCACGAAATTTGGAAAGATGAATATCAAAAAAAAAAAAAAAAAAAAAAAAAAAAAAAATATATATATATATATATATATATATATATATATATATATATATATATATATATACAGTATGTATATACAGTATGTGTGTGTGTGTGTGTGTGTGTGTGTGTATGTATGTATGTAAAAATCTGATTTTTTTATGTTTTTGAATTTCTTAGGCTCAGCAAGGCAGTATTTATTTAAAAATATATATTATGAAATGTTTTGTGAAATTGTTTTCTATTTTAATATATTTTAAAATTTAATGTATTCCTTTGATATTAAAGCTGAATTTTCAGCATCATTACTCCAGTCTTCAGTGTCACATGATCCTTCAGAAATCATTCTTATATGATGATTTGCTGCTCATTTTTTTATCAAGTATTATTGGTGCTCAAGTATTATTAATGGTTATTATTATTATTATTATTATCAATGTTGAAAACAACTTTTGCTACTTTGTTGATTGTTCAATTAATAGAAAGTTTATTTAAAGTTTAGAAAGCGTTTATTTAAAATGTCTTTACTGTGACTTCTAGGCTAATTGATTTGTGTCCTTGCTGAATAAAAGTATTAATTTCTTTTTTTAAGTGTACTTACTAGCGTATCACAGTTTCCACATAAATATTAAGCAGCACAAACTTTTTTGCATTAAATCAGTATATTAGAATGATTTCTGAAGGATCATGTGAGACTGAAGACTGGAATAATAAAATGCTGAAAATTCAGCTTTGCCATCACAGGAATAAATGACATTTTATATTAAATTAGAAAAAACAATCTATTTATTTCAGAATATTCCTTTTTTTAATCTGTATTTTGAATTAAATAAATGCAACCTTGGTGAGAATGAGAGACTTCTCTTCCAAACTTTGTATATGACTTTCAGTTCACAGAAAGAACACCCTGAAAAAAAAGAAAAAAAAATCTATCTCACAGTACCACAAGTGGTTCAGCCCTTTCATGTCAAGCATAATCAGCAGGCGTATGAACATGGTGCCAAGTGTCTGTGTGCCAGGAAACCTGTGGATGTGGCCCTGGCACCCTGCACCGGCATTTGCTGTGACATATTGCCCGTGTGATCATTCCACCTCAGGGTCGTGTTCCTCTAGCACGGCTGGCGTCCCTTCCTGACAGCAGTGATCCAGATCCCTCACCCTCCTCTCTAATCACTCGTTCTCCAGGGATAGAAGGGTGAATGGGGGGAGGAGTCATTTGAATGAGCGGCAAAGGCCCTGGCATGGTTTACAAGGCTCATTTCTGTAATTCATTCTCCGTCTCTCAGGACCTGAACGTTGGCAATGAATCTACCCGAGCCTTTTCTCTTTCATTACTTTCTCTTTCATACTTCGCATCCCACTCTTTTCTATTTGACTTTTTCCTTCTTTCTTCTAATCATTTGTCCACCTATTTTCTCTCTTCATTTTCTTTCTCCTCTCTGGTATGATTATTCTGCTGCCTGGCACAATAAGAAAAATTGATTTTAAATAAATGAGGTGTTTTGGCGGCTGAAAGAAACATGCTCACAGCATAGGCCTATTTTACTTACAATCAGACACGCAAGCCCTCAGAGTGCTTCCATATGCTGCTGCATAATGACTTAGATTCAATATCTATATCTATATTGAACCAGTGTGCTTTATTTATAAAAACTCATACTTGTCTTAAATGAATCAAGAGGCTTTTGAGAAGCGCCTTTCAAACACAAAATTACCGACCACACGTCAACCTCACAGACCGTAAATACGGCTTGAACACTGACTGAATCCAAAAACTATTTTTCAACACTAATGGCAGAAGTTGAGCTGAGAACAGCAATGTATTGTTAATTTTTATTCAATTTTGTATTCAATTTCAATTTAGCAACCTTTTTTTTATATTTGATCATTTTGTTTAAAATGTTTTTTTATTATTATTAATATTATTTTCATTTTATCCACTCATATGCTGCAAATAAAGCATGTAGTATAAATCTTATGTTACTGTATATGGCTTTATAGTAGCAATTGTTTTATTTATGATTTGTGTGTGTGTGTGTGTGTGTGTGTGTGTGTGTGTGTGTGTGTATTTCATCAGTCAGGTGTATCTGCCACAAAACCAATGAAGATATCAATTCATGTCAATTCGTGTGGAAACATTAATTAAACTAAATGCAATTAATATATTTATAATATAGTATATAGTATTTTTCAGTGCAAGGAACTAAAGATTTTGCTACAAAAACACATTGAAACTATAATTTATTACAATTTAAGATATAAAAATTAATTTATTAAAATAAATCAGATAGATAGAGAGATAGATCTTGTTATTGGAAAATATATAATAAAAAAAGAGATGAGCTACCACCACACTCCTAAAAAAAAGTCTTTTAACAACACTGTAAACCCGAATAAGTTAGCAGAACTCAATAAATTTAAGGCAATCGATTGCCTCAATTTTTTTAAGTATTGAAAATACCATTATATTACACTTAATTTTAGCATTTATTCTCCCATTCAAGTGCCATCAGCAAAGCATGCTGGGAAATCGACATCCCAGCCGTTTCAGTTAAACTTAAGTTTGTTTAAATTCAAATAAATCATTTCATAAAACTCAAAACAATGAAACAGTTTAGTTTACTTAAAATATATCAGTTCTGTGAACTTGAAAGAAAAAGAAAGTGCTAAATACTCATAAAAATTTATTTGACTAATTTAAGTTTGTCCTACTCAAACCAATTAATTATTTTGAGCGTTAGGGTTTACAGTGAAGTATTGTTTCTTTTTGTTAGTTACTTCAATGCTGGTAAATCGGTATTCTAATCTTTCCAAATGTAAATCATCTTTCCATCTTGCCATATTTTCAGGGGCCAGATCTTGTCTTTGTTTATGAGTGAGTGACTGCCATTGTGTGCTAATAGCTACTTTAAATAGCACCAATTAGCCAGAAGCCTGAGATGTTCAATCACTCTGAGGCTATTAGCCTGTAATCAGGTGCTGTTCAGGACCCGGCGTGTTCTGCTCCCTCGCTCCATCTCTCCCTCGCTCCCTCACTCCCTGTCCATTTCTCTCTGTGGGGGGTCAAGGAAGCTGGAGGAGAGCGAATCAAGCCCCTTGATGACCATAAAATGAAGACTAAATGTTCATGGTTGAGAGGAAAATCGTATAGGACTAGATTGCGTTTTAGTCTTGATAGGCTGCTTTAATGCAAAAGGGGGTGCTAACTGTTTAAATGGCTGTTACAATTGGGTACCCAAAATGGGAGGCACTGATGTCTAGATATAATGGCGTATTTACAACCAAATTAAGTTTGGACACACCATGCTTTTAATATTTATTATTACTGTTTGCCATTTAGAATAGTAGTATATCTATCAAACTATGAAATAACACAAATGAATTGTTTACAGCCTTGCAAGCTCTGGACATTTTCCTTCTCTTCAAGATGTTCATGCTGAGATGCTTATTAACAGTATTAAACAGCTTTTTAAACAGTTCCAATATTTGCTTCATTATCTTTTCTATATATTTAAACATAAGCAAATAACTAAACATTACAAAATAATCACTTTCATAATATACAAACTGTAATTGAGTGAAACATTTTAAAATGATGCCAAATCTTTTTCTTTTTTTTATCATGCCATCAGTTTTTCTCCTTCAGAAATCATTCTGATTTAATGCACAAGAAATAATAATTATTTTATGTAAAAAAAAACAACAACTGCGCTGCTTAATCTGTGGATATACTTTTTTTTTTTACTGTAGAAATATTTTTTAACATTAGAAATAAGTAATTGAATGCATCTTTGATGAATGAAAGTATCAATGTCTTTAAAAAATGATAGATCATAGATCATTTAAGATCATGAGCAACATCAATCCAGTCGAGCGTGTCCGAACGTTAGTTACAAGAATCTTAAAAATATTGATCTTATATCTAGTACTGGCCAAACTGTTTTTCAAATGATGACTTTTATTATTGAATACAGTTTGAAACAGACAGATGCGCACACACACACATTTACCCACACGCGCACACACAATGTCATACTGTCTCACACCTGTTCAAACAATCCCGACTTTACAACAGCAGCCCAAGCTGCTTGTTTTGATAATAACACCGTTGGCCGAAAACATTTCCAGACCACTGATCCTTGTTTGACTGCTGCTCTGTTGAGTTTGACCAGCGCTACACGGAGGCCTATTCTTATCAAACAGGATGTGATCATTTTCCACAGTTCCCTGTTCACTGCGTAGAGCCAGACAAGACGCCACCGATCAAACAAACAGAGTAATGCAGACTTGCAAACACGCTTTCCCACTTGCTGATGGAAAATTAGTATGGAAAGTAATATGACGATCAAATTACTGTTTAAGTGGAAAAAAAGGAAGCGAGCAATGTTGTGATGTTTTCACGAAATATTCTGGAATATCAATTTAATGAATCTGTTTAATTGACTAGAATCAGTAGCTGATCACAGACCAGATGATTGACAGCTCGGGGAGGTGTGCTCGTTTGTGCTACACCCGAACAACACAAGTAAGTTGAATTTGTGTGTAGTTGCGACACAGGTGCATTTTGTACCTGCTGGGAATGAGGGGCCCTCAGGAGCCTCTATTAGTGTGCGCGGTGGCAGCGGGTCACATCTTTTTCTTTTTTTTTCTCTCTCACTCAATATTCCCCTGCTCTTTTGGAAGTTTTCATTCGGGTGAGGCTGAAAATAGCTGAGAAACACAAAACCTGAGAATCTGAGAACATGTGACGCTGTGACCCCCAGAGCATGCTGGGAGAACGCTGCAAATCTGCAGGCGGTATCCCACGGACATCTACGGGCTCCGTTGTTTTTAACCTTGAGAGGGATAAAGAGAGAAAAGGGGGAATTGCTAACTGTGCAAAAACGCTTGGGGTTTTCCTTTGTCGGAATTGATTTTACTATGCAAACAATGTTAGCAGAGATAAAACGTAGAATAAACTGCAGAATCTGCATATTTGGTTCAACTGTCTTATTGTTTTTTTTTTTTTTTTTGCATAGTCTACTCTAGAATAGATCAGTCCATTAGGGGGCACAATCAGAGAAGAGACTGCAGGCTCAAGCGTAAGAGTCCACAGATAAACAATGAAAGATTTTCATTATCATTTTATCATTTCATCTCAAATAAAAAGATGAGATGGTTTTGTTTTTCTATTGTAGTTTTCCTAAACAGTGACAAATATTCAGATCATTTTATCTCTAATATAATATTTGACATTAGAACATACTATAATATTTTTGTCAATTTATCACCATGTTTTTTGGGGATTCCTGTGAGTATCCGTGTTCTAACAGTGAAGGCCGCCATACAGTACCTTAAGTGAAGTCTGATAAAAAAATACAGGGCAAGAATTTTTTTTTAACAACAGAAATAAAAGAAATAACAAACAACAGAACACCAGATCCAGGACAGAGAGAGAATAAGCCGAAATAATGTCTTGTTGAAGACATTTTTCATTCCCTCAAGCGTTATCTATTAAATTCGCATAAAGTGTGACTGCTAAGCTACAGAAAAAAAAGGTAACCTAAAAATGTGCTTCATCTAAATTAATTGATTTTAACCCACTATAAAAAGTTCTATTTAAAATGACTGAATTAACCAAAATATATTAGGTTACACCAACTCATTTAAAACAATTGCAGGTTACCACTTTTTACAATGTATAAAACTATTTAAAAAATAATGTTTCCGTAGGCAAAAAGCTCCAACTTGAATGGGCACATTTGAGTTAGAAATGAAAGATCACACATAAAGCAGCGATTTGAGATGTTCACCTAATTGAATAATATATTCTGCACACATTTAGGCCTGAATTATGCATGCTATGAAATTATTTTCCACCTTTATGGTAAACAAACTCAGTCTCCATTCCTAAAATTGAAGAAATGATGTACAATTTGTATTCGAAACAGGGTTTTTGTAAACGCCTTTATCTTTTGCCTGAGTTATTGTTTAGAAATGTTTTCATTTATTCGTTTCAAATAATATTCTATATAATAATATCCCAAGCCTTCAGCAAAGCAGCGCTGCAGTGATGTTAACTGATTTAAATGGTTTCTACCACACACAGGAATCCAATACCAGTTTAATGTATGTTTTTAGTAATTGCGCTCGCAGCTAATTTAATGCACAGAAAACCGAGCACGAGCAAATCCGTTTATGATGTGAGACCTTTATTAGCAGAACATCATGTAATCATTCACTACACTTATGTGAAAACACAATATTTACAGAACGAAACACTTTCGATAAAAAATATTTTAGAATAATTACAATCAGCTGGTTGAACATATATTCTCTTACACATACATTTATAGAACATCCTCGTTGTTATGTACAGCATTATTTAAGTCAACACTTATCGTAGTTCTTTACAATATTAAACAGCAGGGAAATCCCTGTTCAGAACAAATCACCTGACAATAGATGTCAGATGTTTACATTTTCATTTTGAGTCATAAATCTTTACAGTCTGATGGTTTTAGTAAAATTAGATGCAGGTTTTTTATTCATCTATCTGAGGTGTCTTGTTCAAATTCAAATTTCAGTGGTGTGAAAGGGGGTTTGGGTGGATGATTCTCTGTCCAAATTCAGCGTTTCCCCCGCTGAGAGAGAACAGAATGGGCACAGGAGAAATCTGGCTGGCTTCACCGCATCTTTGACAGCTGACGTTAAAATGTTTACATATTATGATTTAGTAGCTATTAGTTTCAGTGCTGCTCCCCTGCGATTGGGCCTGGTGTGTGTTGGATTCCCTGGTGAAGCTGGGCTTGGCTTTGGATGGGTTCAGTGCACACCTGTGAGAGAGGAATGAATAGAAGGGGTGTGTGAACTGTGTGCTCCAGACTGACTGGCGCCACCGACAAAACAGAGGGCATGCTTGATCAACAACCCAAAACAAACCAGGTCAAACAACAAGCGCAGTGCTACACGGGGCCCGGACCGCTAACCTCACACACACACACACACACACACACATATGCACCCGCTCCAATGCACAGCTGCGGGCCAAACGTCCCGACGCTTCGGTCTGAAGCTACCAACAAACCCCCCTGTTAGCAAGACCGCCACAAGATGGACAGATATTGCGCAACGCACAGCTGGGTTCGAGCGGCTGCCAGAGTTACAGTCCAGACAGACTGTCACAAAAAACAGCATTCATACTAACAGGGATATTATGGTAATAACTTCCATCTATGAGGTTTTTACTGTCATGACTCTATTAATAATAGCCATCGCAGCTGCATTAGAAGTCTGTTACCCAATTATCCTGACAGTTCAGCCCTGTTCTTTAGCTGTGGATTCTGGGTAATGAAAAGCATTTTTGTGGCTGTTCCCACTGCTGCATGTGTTCAAGCTTGTCTGAAATAGTCTTAATGCGGGATGATTAAAATACTTGGTGTAATTTAATGCAGGGTTGCATCAAAAGGAAAGTGCCAAAATAGCAGCTGATTTAGCGACAAAAATGTGGGAATATTTTGCCAGCAAAACTCTAAATTGCAAATTATTTTGTTTAAAAAATAATAATGGTGATGACATAATTGATGAAAACCAAATACAGGACTACGAATACGAACCCATTTTCTTTAGACCCAGTGAGAATTCCCCAGTGTGTCGGAAGAATTATTATACGTAACCGCACGTGAGACATGAAATGAGCCCTTTGAGAATATTTCATATTGAACTTTTATGTACTCACCGGTGTGCAACATTTCAGCGACACAAAATCGAGTCCTCCTTATTGACACCCGTCGTCCTCTGAAAGCAAAGGAAACAGGTGCGTTCATTCTTACTGCGGATAATGGTGAGGTGACATGAGGGCCACAATAACCATCAGTAAGCTATTGTACATGGAGTCAATTAAAATAATAATGATCATAGAGGTGATCGTATATCATAAATATACATAGATTTACACACACATAAAGATTTAGATGTAACACAATATGCATTCATATCTCTAAGATGATATATATTTTACATAAAGGCTATAAATAAGATTAGATAGAAGAACACAATTGAACACTAAGAAGACATTAAATTGTTTTAACATTTTGGCAAAGAACACGGAAACACAGGCCTCCAGCAGTCTGGTCAACAGCATCTTATGTGGTTTGGTGCAGTTAGAAACACACCATTGTCACTTCCGTGCGTAATGAGGTTACTGTGCCTTTATCAGTGCCTCCTGTATTACACAGCCATTATCAGCACAGTTTTAAGTGAATGTTTCGGGTCCTGCTGCTTACCTGCTCTGTGTTGATCTGTGTGAGAGGGGTCCGTGTGGAGGCGGGTGGGCTCGTCTGTTTCAGGAGAGACGGGTGCGTCTCCAACGCCAGCTGCAGGTCCAGGATATAGTCAATGACATGCTGGAGGATCTCCACTTTACTGACTTTCTTATCCTGCGGAATAGTGGGCACCAGGCGCTTGAGTCGGCTGTAGCAGTCGTTCATGTCGTACTGCAGACAGAAAAGATCCTCCTCTTCCATTTTGCATCGGCTGCGCTCCGTCAAATAACGCAAGGGGAGCTGAGTGCAGCCAGAAGAAACCTTGTGAGGGCGAACCGGTGCGCTGGCCTTCATTGTAATAAATAAAACCACAAAGAGCTAAACGAGATGGGGGAACGAAAACAACAAGCGTGCGCGGGACGCAACAAGAGGTTTCGTGTAAAAACGCAATTTGGTGCACGCAAGAAAAGAAGAGCAGTTCTATCCTGACCACATCTCCTCTCTGAGTGTGAACGCACTGTGTGAGACAGCGGAGGAGTTGAGGCTGGTCATATATAGAGGAAAAGGGGAGGCGCCACCCGCTCGAGCTTTGACAGTCACTGCGCGAGGAGAAACCGGTCAGTCACGAGCTCCCGTGATGATGGAGCAGCGCGCGACCTGTAACTGCGGAGGGGCTCGAGCGCACATAAGAGGCTTCTGAGTGAAACGTTTGTGTGTGTGTGTGTGTGTGTGTGTGTGTGTGTGTGTGTGTGTGTGTGTGTGTGTGTGTCCGCGTGTGGATTTATGTGTGTGTGTGTTTCCAAAACAGCAGAGATAATGAAAAAGATACAAAAAATGTTCCTTCGCTTAATGAACAAACATCATTTTCATTGTGTGCCTATGGTGCTTTTAAACACACGGGGCAAGTTGTCATAAAGGGAAAATGATCCATAGAAGTGGTTTTGTTGGCTTAAATGTTGATTTCATCCACCTAGTTTAAAACCCCCCATTATTGTAAGGCTATTATAATTATTGTGGATTCAGTTCCTCAAGTTAAAATGTTATATAGCTTTTGAACTAAACAAGTGAACACATTTTAAACTTTACCATTCAATCAAGGGGCAACTAGATAATGAAAGCAGATTTTAATTGAAATTGCTAACACTTTACAACAATGGGATAATAATAACACTTTCTTTGTTAACGTTAATACAAATACAAACTGTTCATTCTTAGTTCATGTTAGTGCAGGTCCATTAAAATATTGACTTATACTATTTATTTTAATAATGTATAAATGTTGACATTTACATAAGATTAATACATACTTTAGAAGTATTTTTCATTGTTAGTTCATGTTAACTGTAGTCACGTAATGTTACCAGATGGAAACTTACTGTACAGTGTTACCTTGAAAGTATGAACTGTGTTCTCAGGAAAGAGATTTTCATCAATCTCTAGTCAGGCAGTTTTTATTTGGGCAAGTTGTGTGAGTTTCCCTCACACAGATAAAGAATGACTGATTGATTAGCTGTGTTTGATGGGTTTCTGTATGTTTCCGTGTGTGTGTGTGTGTGTGTGTGTGTGTGTGTGTGTGTGTGTGTGTGTGTGTGTGTCTGTCTGTACTGTATGTGTGTGCATTTAAAAAGAAAGCATGCTTTCCATAGAAAATAAAACGTAATTTCATGGGAATAACATTTAAAAAGATTTTCATTTGAATCCTATTGCTTGTTATGTTTATTTGCATGGTCAGTGTCTTTATGGGTTTTTGGTTCTGTCGCTGATGTAAGCTGTAAGCACCATTTAAATAACTGAAACAATTTGGTGAAGTGATATGGAAATGTAATGTAGTCAAGGCATGCCTGGAACTACTTTAGCAGTGTGCAAACACACCTAATGTTCATTAACCAATCAGAATCAAGCATTCAACAGCCCAGAAGTACATGTTTATAATTGAACATAAAGTAATGGCCTGTTGACAACTATTATAAAGTGTTGCCATACATTTTTAAAAATATATTTTTTTTATCATTAACATGATTGGAAGTATGGAAGCAAAGCAAATGAACTGAAAAATCTCTCTAATTACAGTAGGAAAGCAATTTAGTAAAACATTTATACAAAAAGGAATCAGTCAATATTCATTTGCAAAATTCTTGTGAAGTGCTCAAACACTTCACTTCACATTGAAGCACTGAAAGAGCAGGATGTTGTTGATGTTTATGACAACATCCAGTTGCTCATAAAGGCTATGATTGGTCATGGAGTCATGAACATTAACATATTCTACTGTAGGCATCTTTCTTTCAAGCATTCTCCAGAAGAGGTTTTTGTTTATGTAGAGTGAATGAATCACTATTTAGCCTAACTCATTTAATTAATTTTGTGTGCCAGCCTTGCCACAGTGCAGAGCCATATTCCCATAGTCTTTATCGGAGATTCATGGGTCTCGCACCACAGACGGACCGGCGCCGTGATGTCACTTATTCACAGCAGCTCACTTTCAAATAGTCTCACATCTGTGGCAAGTTGCCAAGGCGATGGAAATGCTTCCCCGCTGCTGGCAACAAGTTAGAATCCGCTTTGCCTTTCCTCTCACTTTGATGCATGGAATCGTGTAGCGTTCTGCCTGGCTAGAATTTGTATGTGTGTGATATGTATTAGGTAATCATGAGTCTTTGTCATGAAAAATTCTACTTGCCTTCTGCAGGTGGGTTGGCCAAACACCCTGTGCAGCTTAGCAGGTGCAAAGAGTTTGCAAATAGCGCTATCCGTCATGTTCTGAAAAGGAGTCCTCAAAACGGAGCGCTGGCGTCCTCCTTTGAAAACAAAACCACTTACGATGCATAAAGCTCTGCAATTAGCACATCACAACAAAAATCCTCGGCATTCTATTCTTGTTTAGTCAGAACTTGCTTTGGTAATGCAGTAATGCAATATTAACATTCAAGTAACTACTATTAACAAGAAACTCTGATTAACAAATTGGTAGCGCTCAGTTGAATGTGCTAGTTCACCATTAGCTAATCAGTCTACTGTTTTTCATACCTCCCGGAGAACTACAAAGAACTACTGGTCTACAGTTGTTAATACATAGGTATTAATACGTAACTTTCAAAAACACAAAACATACTTTTTTTATAGTATGGATGTATCTGCAACATTTAAACGTAGCATTATTATGTTTTTACAGCTACAAAATGTTAAAATATTTACAAATCTTTCATATCATAAAGATATATCTGTATAATTTCCCTTTTACCATTTTATAGATAAATGTAAGACCCTACTTCCAAACCTAAACATACCCATTTTTATACAGAATATTAAAAAAAAAACCGTAATGGACAGAGATGTGTAAGCAAAAGACAATTTTAGTAACAATATAGTAAAGATATTTTGAGCCGCTAAACCTACTAAAACCCCTAGCCATTTCTTAAAACTACGTAAAGTTATGAAAAAAAAACACAACGGACAGACAAGTGTAATCACAATCATCTATTTATTGCGAAATGTCAAAAGTGGTACCAAAAGTTGTTCACATGACGATGTGTTGCAGTCGTAGTCCTTATATAATAGTTTTGTATCAGGTACAGAACAGAATTTAAAGTCCCCCTGTAGTCAATAATTTGATCCCTTAAAACTCATCTTTGAGTTTTGACTAAAATTTCCCTTGAAAAAAATTCTTCATGCCTTAAAATAGCTTGAATGTAACTCCACACCCTTGCCTCATTTAGTATACGCGGTTCTATGAATATGCAAATTAGCCCCGCCTCCACGCACTCACACAAGCTCAGAGATCCACTCGTAGATGATCACATGTTGACGTGATTGGTTACAAGGTAGTTTGTGACGTCAGAAACACCAGCGATTTCAAACCGCTTTTTTGAGACTGTCTTTGGTTCACTTTCACGTTTTAAGGATAAAATACTCAGCAATGATTTTGACTTATGAATTTGTACATGGTTTGTCTTAAAACATATTTAAAAAAAACACACTCTGTGAAGGCGGGCATTTCCCAATTTCAAATGTACATCAAAACAGCATGTCACTATCTTTGACGAAGCAAGCACAATCACTGCCGTAAAACATGTCGTAACGCTTCCTGAGGACATCAAATTGATTTCTGAAGACATCAAATTTATGTCTTTTGTGAATTTATGTTGTGTTTTGGTGTATTTAATGGTATATTGTCAGTCGCTGTATGGAAGAAACACATTCTATGAGGAGAAAATGCCTTTTGTGTCTCATGGCAAACAAACAAAATATTACAAAATGGTTATGTCATTGATATGACAATTGAATACAATAGAATCAAAACGTTAATGCCACGATTTTAATATGCATAAATAGGAATAGTACAAACGTCGGGAAAGTTGTTCATATGTAAATAATTTACGTTTTAGTGCTGTCAAAATGTCAATTTTATACGTTCAATGTGTATGAAAATTAACCAACATGTGGTAGAACTACACTTTAAGTAAAAATACACAAGCATTCACGTTGACATACTATGTACTTATTATAGTAATCACAATAACTGGGTAATAACTAGGTACTAACCCTGAACCTACCCCTAAACCTAACCTTAACCCATGAGGTTACCTTATATTCAGTACTTAGGTAACTACACTGTAAGTACACATAAGTGCATGTAATGTAAAACAAAGTGCAACCGAACTACTAAACAGGTTCATAATCAGAGTAAAGCACAATGTATAATTAATTCTAAAGTAAAGATCATGGTAACGTACTAGTAATGATTTAAGTATTACCAAATCCTTTTGAAGGAATTACTAATTATTTGGAACAGTATTCTAAAGTGAAAAGCATGATTCCTCCCTAGTAATGACTGAATGACTTGTAAGAATTTTACGTTTTTGTAAGGTTTTGGATAGTAATGACTCATGTTACTACATCCTTCTAAAGGAATTACTGACCAATTGGAACAGTAGTTTAAAGTGAAGATCATGGTAACCCACAAGTAATGATTCAAGTGTTACCAAAACCGTCAGAAGCAGTTACTATTCCAAACCTTAAAAAACTCAAAAGCTTAAAATGACTTCAGTCATTCGGAAGCTATCACGCTTTTCACTTTAGAATACTGTTCCAAGTAATTACGGTAGTCATTCTTTCTGAAGGATTTGGTAATACTTGAGTTATTATTAGTAGGTTACCATGATCTTAACTTTAGAATTAATTATTCATAATGCATTATCCACATTAATTACCTGCATAGTTCTTAGTATTTCTCTGGGAGGTATGAAAAAATGATTAGCTAACAGTAAACTACTGCATTCAAGTTCTAAGTTCGAGTTCTATTACTTACTAATTCGTCAACTGGAATTTGTTGTTCGTTAATAGTAGCTATACTAGAATGTTAATATTTATTTTATTTTATACTAGAATGTTCCTAGTTATTTATTAATGAAGGCACATTATCCTCAAGTGTTACCAAATGTCATGTGGTGCGACGCTCTAAAACATAATGATATTTATGAATTAATATTCACATTTAATCATTCAATTAATCATTACTGTGGACACTAATTAAAATACATACTTTTTACTTGATGGTTACACCACATGACTTATAGTCATGTGTCATTATATGTAATTCTTTCATGAAAATAGTATGAATGTACTTGGCACACTTTTAAAAACACATTAATCATAATATCTTTGAATGCATGATTCAGATCTCTTTAATATGCTAATGTTTTGGAAGACTTTTTAACCTGCCTACATTTTGTGTTTTGTGTACTGGTAGTTATTTGGCATTATCCCTGGAGGGGTTTGTGTCCATTCAGGTGAAGAGAACAGACATCTCACTATCTTTTTCAAAGACAGCTCTTCAAAAGAGACAAGTGTATGAATCTTTGATGGTAACCTTTCCCAGAATACCTCTCCATCTCTCTTTCACTCTCTATTTCAACCCCCAGGCAACAGGATACACTGTAAAGCTTGATGTCTGCAGGCATCGTTACAGAACTTATCAAATGTGTCTTTTCATCCTTTCATCAAACAAAATACAAGTTTCTTTGCAAATTAACCTCTTGAATGCTTAAATGTCAATTTTATTGTAAAATTGTACATGTATAATGTCGGCACATTTGTTTTATTTAAAGGTGAACTGCGTATTTTTTTTTATGTCAAAACACTTTATACCAACTTATTATGCAAAGGCAATTAATTAATAGCCTGATTCCACCGAAAAGTGTAAGCACTGAATCTGTGGCACTATCAAGTATTTTTATTTGTATGTGCATTCTGACCAGAGCTTGGGGGCGGGTCTATGTGTTTCATTGCAGAGTTTCATTGGCTATGTTTACATGCACACCTTTTGTTTCAATCGGAATGATCTGAAACATGAAACTGATTAGGAGACGACGAGCACATGAACCGTTATACCTTCCTGTGCTGCTCAAATTTATCAAACAGTAAAAACGCCTCTTCCCGTACCCAAAATAAAGTGTAATATAGTATGAAGTGAGGACTGATGGGACGTTGTTCTGCTCCACTTCACAGACTATGAGTGGTAGGAGAATTTTAGAATAACAGAAGTTATTTAACAACAGCTGCAGCTCATTCTGTGCTTCATACGTCATTACGCCATTGCTACGTCATGGCACATGCGCAGACCTTTCCAGTTTCAGTTTTCAATCCAATCAAGTGTTCACATGTTCCCTCGATCGGATTAGAAATGGAATAAAATACCCCTTTCAATCCGATTGAAATTTCAGTTGGATCGAGCTCAATCGAATCGATTAAGGTATTTGCATGAAGGATTTCAGTCCGATTGATTATTTGTCAATCCGATTATTTGTTTGCATGTTACCATAGCCATTGTTATTTATTATTATTTAAAGGGTTAGTTCACCCAAAAATGAAAATTCTGTCAGTAATTACTCACCCTCATGTTGTTCCAACCGCGTAAGACCTTCGTTCATCTTCGGAACATAAATTAAGATATTTTTGATTAAATCTGAGAGTTGTCTCACTCCTCCATAGGCTTTCAGAGGGACCGAAACTTGCTGGCCCAGAAAAGTTATTAAAGAGATTGTTAATATAGTCCAAGTGACTACAGTGGCTCAATCTTAAGTTTATCAAGCGACGAGAATACTTTTTGTGCGCAAAAACAAACAAAAATAACGACTTTATTCCACTATTGATTTCCTTCTCTATGGGCCTCTAGTTGGTTCACGTAGTGTTTTTGCGTAGCGCGTCTGTGTTACACGTCACCACGTAGGCTCACAATTGGCCGAAGCGGGTCATGTGTGTGATGCGTGATGACGTGCAACACAGACGCGCAGCGCAAAAACACTACGAGGCCCAGAGAGAATGAAATGAATAGTGGAATAAAGTCGTTATTTTTGTTTGTTTTTGCGCACAAAAAGTATTATCGTCGCTTGATATACTTAGGATTAAGCCACTGTAGTCACTTGGACTATATTAACGATCTCTTTAATGACTTTTCTGGGCCAGCAAGTTTCGGTCCCTCTGAAAGCCTATGGAGGAGTAAGACAACTCTCAGATTTAATCAAAAATATCTTAATTTGTGTTCCGAAGATGAACGAAGGTCTTACGCGGTTGGAACAACATGAGGGTGAGTAATTACTGACAGAATTTTCATTTTTGAGTGAACTAACCCTTTAAGCCATCTGTTTCAGTTAGTTCCTTGTCTTGCATTGTTAATATTAAGTCCAACTAATCTGTCTAGAACAGCAAGGAAGAACCCTCAAGGACCACAAAAGGACATCATTTCCCGACCGCTCATTAAAGGTATTTTACCACACCAGCCTTAATGAGCAGACGAGGGCATGCCTGCCCATTGATGGGCCTCGGGGGACCTTTGCAGACTGGAGTGGGTGCTGGCCAGATGTGGATCCCAGTTCACTGTCGGCATAGCGGATGAGTCCGCTCCAGTGAGAGAAATTCCCAAGTCCGCTCCAGTGAGAGAAATTCCCGAGTCTGCTCCAGTGACAGAAATTCCAGAGTCCGCTCCAGTGGGAGAAATTCTCTAGTCTGTTCCAGTGAGAGAAATTCCCAGGTCCGTTGCAGTGAGTGAAATTCCAGAGCCTACCCTTCCAGTCTGCCCTGTTGGGATTGAAGAAGTGGTCTTTACCGTTTATGTTGCCGCTGTTATGTGTGTTTGGACAACACGCACATCCTTTCCAGCCCCTGACCAGAGTCCAGTGATGGCTCCAGCCCCTGACCAGAGTCCAGTGATGGCTCCAGCCCCTGACCAGAGTCCAGTGATGGCTCCAGCCCCTGACCAGAGAACAGTGATGGCTCCAGCCCCTGACCAGTGAACAGTGATGGCTCCAGCCCCTGACCAGAGTCCAGTGATGGCTCCAGCCCCTGACCAGAGTCCAGTGATGGCTCCAGCCCCTGACCAGAGTCTAGTGATGGCTCCAGCCCCTGACCAGAGTCCAGTGATGGCTCCAGCCCCTGACCAGAATCCAGTGATGGCTCCAGCCCCTGACCAGAGTCCAGTGATGGCTCCAGCCCCTGACCAGAGTCCAGTGATGGCTCCAGCCCCTGACCAGAGAACAGTGATGGCTCCAGCCCCTGACCAGAGAACAGTGATGGCTCCAGCCCCTGACCAGAGTCCAGTGATGGCTCCAGCCCCTGACCAGAGTCCAGTGATGGCTCCAGCCCCTGACCAGAGTCCAGTGATGGCTCCAGCCCCTGACCAGAGTCCAGTGATGGCTCCAGCCCCTGACCAGAATCCAGTGATGGCTCCAGCCCCTGACCAGAGAACAGTGATGGCTCCAGCCCCTGACCAGAGTCCAGTGATGGCTCCAGCCCCTGACCAGAGTCCAGTGATGGCTCCAGCCCCTGACCAGAGTCCAGTGATGGCTCCAGCCCCTGACCAGAGTCCAGTGATGGCTCCAGCCCCTGACCAGAATCCAGTGATGGCTCCAGCCCCTGACCAGAGAACAGTGATGGCTCCAGCCCCTGACCAGAGTCCAGTGATGGCTCCAGCCCCTGACCAGAGTCCAGTGATGGCTCCAGCCCCTGACCAGAGTCCAGTGATGGCTCCAGCCCCTGACCAGAGTCCAGTGATGGCTCCAGCCCCTGAGTCCGCTCCTGCCCATGAGCCCGCACCAGATGTGCCAAGCTCCCGTGGCACGGAGGCCGATCCTCCCTGGCTCCCTGAGCTGCCAGCGCCTCCCTGGCTTCCTATTTTGCGCCAATTGATTAGGCTCCTCAGTTCAGGTGTGTTTTGTTAATTATCTACTTAGTTTTTCTCTCTCTGTTTGCTCTGTATTTAAACCCTCTGTTTCAGTTCTTTGTCTTTTATTGTTAATGTCTTTGATACCCCTTTTCCACCAACAAGAACCGGGTGCTGGTTCAGAGCCAGAGCCAGAGCTGGTTCAGAGTTGGTTCGACTGACGAGCTTACTAAGAACCAGTTTGCCTTTCCACCGGCTAGAGAGCCACAACAGAGCCAGATCTTACGTCACTGTATACGTCTCATGTTGCCCAGCAACCGCTAGTGCGGTAGCGCCAAACACAAACACGCCAGGCTTGTTCGAGATGCATCGGCTTCTCGCAGATCGATCGCCGCATGACATCAAAGCACAGCGATAGCGATCTAAAAGCACAAGGAGTCGTATGCTCTCCAAACACTCCCGCAGCTCCGATCGGTCCTTGCCGCTCCGATGCATCTCGAACAAGCCATCAACAATAACGGACGTTGCAATACTATGGATGCTCATGGGTTGGCAAAAATACATCGGAATCCAACGCGTTCGTGCAGCTCGCCGTAACTTACATAGACGGATATTATAATCGAGCTGCTATTAGCTCGACTAGCTGCTATTTAAAAATGGCGGTCACAAGTTTCTATTCGTCTTGTTGGTCACGGTAACCCCGCCCCCAGCCCCTGACGCAAGTGGTTCTTTCTTGGCTCCGTTCTAGACCCTGCAATGATTTGGTGCTACTTAAGAACCAGTTTTACTGGTTCGGAGCTGGTGCTTTGGCGGTGGAAAAACAAAGAACCGATTTGAAACTAGGCTCTGGCTCCGAACCAGCACCAGCTCTGCCTTGGTGGAAAAGGGGTATGAGTAACTTGGTTCTGTTTCTTCTCTGTATTCCCCTGTTTATTTAGTTTATTATTCAATTAAAATACTATTTTGTTTACTTCCTCGTTGTGTGCTTAACAGCCACATACTGTACCGTGACAACTATAGCACATGTAAAGTACTTGATTAAAATGTTTACTGTTATTTGATATTACAATTAAATTAATATATTTTAAATGCACTAAACTCCTTCATCATTACAAGTGTCACATATCACATATCACAAATATGACTAATACATGATAAAGAAATTACATTAAAGTATTGTCAGTCAGCAAGGTAGCCAAGGCACACATAGATAGTAAAACATGCAGTCACATGAAAAAAATGAAGTACTTATGTCTTGGCGATAGATCTGCTGTTTTGGGGGTGTTTTTCCTATCCCTTCCTGTCTCTGGCATCATTGTGCAGATATATCTGCTGATGCAGCAGCTTGTGTTATCACTGAACATCATGTGTATGTTACTTGTATTGTCTATTTCTCCCATTACCATGTGCAACTGTGTAGGGTAACAAATTTGCTTTACAAATGAATAGCAATAGTCCTCTTGCCCACAGCTTTATTGGCATTGGCTGTACAACCTGTAAATGATATGTTTGGATGTTTGTGTTGAAGAGGGCTTGGCCCTTTTCTTTTATTTCCTGCTTTGTTGAAGGGTTAATTCATGTACAGTGTATTACATGTGCAGCAGCAGCAAGTCTTATGAATGTAATGTCTGTGAATGCAAGTCTCGGTACTTGCTCTGCAGCAGCAGCAGCGTAGCAGATCTATTCCACCAACACCGAATACATAACATTGCCATATCCATTAATATGACAATCTCTATTACCATACCAATCTCCAGAGAGTTGTCATGACAGAAGTATATTTATAGTTACCATAATTCCTTGAGTACATTCAGCAGTACATTTTAACCATATTTCAACAATAAAAATAATTTTGAAATTACATATAAAGACATAAGTGGGTTAATAAAGCAACTGTAATACATTCAATTTAATTGCAATTAACATGCAGTAATTATCAGAAAACATTACATTTAGTCACAAAACAGAAGAATGCAGCATACAGGTAATATCCAAACAAGAGGCTTATTTGCAGGTATGCAGAAAACAAGCGATGTGAGCAGGTGAGTAACTGAGTTAAAGGTCTATTGGTCTGAAGATGGCGGTGAATGACAGTTCTTATCTGTTTCAGATGGAGATGGCTGGTGACTGGATCCCTGGAGAAGACGGAAGATGACTGAGGAAGACTGAAGATTAGCTGAGAGGATCGCACAAGTGTCTCTTAGGTGGGTAGTCAGGTAAGTAGTTCAGGCTAGGAACGACGAGACCAGACAATGGTGAACTGATGGGTGACTGCTTAAATAGTGCGTGGGTGATGAGTGAATGCAGGAGCTGCCGATCAGAACTCTGGTGATTGGGTACAAGTGGGTGGAGTGTAGAGGTCTGGTGCTGAGGGTGTAGCTGACTCTGTGACACATTATTCTGGTTCACACCATTTATTTTAAGCTCACTATTTATTTAAGTTTATTCAATAATGTTCACTTTAGTTCATATTTAGTTCATTGGTAATAAACACCAATTTAGAGAATGACAACTGAAATAAATCTCATCCAAGTAAATTGTGGCCAAATGTATGATGACCAGTGTTGTTCCTTGCTGATGTGTTACTGATGTGCTTCATATCCAGACTAAACAAACCATCATCATTTCAGTATAAGCCTTGGCAATTTTGTATGTATTCAATTAAATTTGATCAGTGATGCAAACTGTTGTCATTTGACGGGTGGGTGTTGTTTTTCTGTCTATCATTGTTTGAGAGGGAGTTTACTTAGTGGGTCTGACCGTCTCTTATCCTCCTGCTCGACAGAGCTCTCATCTTCATTTACACAGGTGCTACAGTATTTACAAAAGAGACCTGTGCAAGCAGTTGCTATAATACACTTCCACATTTACATATACGTCTGCAAATACACGCTCCACCCTCTTGGTAAGTTTCCTGCCATGGTGTCAAAGTTATAGCACTTTATGCAAGTCTATCACAGACTCAGACTGTCTAAGCTGGGGTTATGTGATCCTGTGATGCAGAAATGATAGCTCAGTGTTTTCAAAACATTAGGCTGCTTCTGAAGAGGGGCGTGTTTGCACACATAAACCCACACGCATAAACATACTGACATAAACACACCCACACACCTGCACAATAAATGAGCAATGAGTCAGTTCACCTAACTCACCTAAATATCTACATATTATCATTCGCCCTCATGACTTCATTTCTTCAGTGGAACACAAAGGGACATATGTAGTCGCTCTTTTCCATGCAATTACAATGAATGTGAAGTGACATGATGCTTTAAAAAAGATGCAAAAGCACCACAAAAGTATTACAAAACCCATGCACTACTTCTTTCAGTAAGTATTCTGAAGCAATATGATAGATTTGAATCGTATGCTATTTTAAAGGGTTAGTTCACCCACAAATGAAAATCATCCCATAATTTACTCACCCTCAAACTAGGTGTATATGACTTTCTTCTTTCAGCCAAGCACAATCGGAGTTAAGTTAAAAAATATCCTGGCTCTTCCAAGTTTTATAATGGGAGTGAATAGTAACTGAGGGTGTATTCACACCAGGAAAGTCCGATAGTTCACTTGCTTTGGTCCGGATCAAATACAATGTTGATTTTTTTTGTTTGGGACGGTTCGCTTTCACACTGCTCTTTTTGCAAGTGAACCAAAATTTGTAAACAAAACCACACGTGTGCTTAGGTCGTCCATTGATTGGAAAGAGATTCTCAAGCAGGGAAAAGCAGGAAGTGCAAAAACAGGCTCAGCATGGAGATATTTCGTAATGCAATATGTTCTTTTACTGATTTGGTGTTATTCTCTACAAACGCAATATGAAGAAACTAATGAGCATCACATGATACAATGTCATCTATAAAATGTTGTAATTAGGATTATTTGACGACGATATGCTGCAAGACGGTTCCGGCAGAGAGAACATGCTTTTAAAGGGGTCATATAATGCCATTTTTGTACAAGCTAATATGATTCTTTAGGGTCTAAATTAAAAGTTTGTAATATACTTTAATTAAAAATTCTCATTAGTATTGTAAGAAAACACTAATTTTACCTGGTCAAAAACAGCTCTGTTTTCAGCACGCCGTTTCAGTGCATGTGTCTTTAAATGATAATGAGCTTTGCTCACCCCGCCCCTCTGTTCTGTGCGTACACCGTTTCTAACACAATAACCACGCGTTGTTCATTATAAACGTGGGATTATGAATTATATTGAGAAGGTCGTACATAGAAAACATGCCGTAATGTACCCTGAGTGTAAACCTTAGATGCATTCATTGTGAAGCCTGCAGCAAGGTTTGCAAATTTCGCATAGATTATTATAAATACTAATATAAAGGTTAATAAAACATTACACTCACATTTTCTGGAGGTTCAGCAGGAACACGTTGGTACCGATCCGTTTTTTTCTCGTTTGTAAAGCTGTCTGGTGTGAAATGATTCGCGCAAACATGAAAGCATGGACGATCGTGGGGAATCCCCGTGAGGGAATCCCCGCGTCAATCCTTTGATCCTCGCTTCAAAAACAAAACTCTTCAACGGCTCGGATTTAGGAACATCCAAATGACTGCTGTGTTCCTTATTTCATCTAAGAACAGAACACCACAATCGCTTAGACGCCATTCTGCTGCAGCATATCCACAATGGCGGACTACTATGACGGCTGTCACAGCTCACTCAGGGCGGGTCTTGTGTTGCAACACAGCTGTCAATCACAATAGCGGGAGGGGCGTACGATCTTATGACGTCACAATATCGAACGGCTTGATTTCAGAGATGGTCAAACATATAAGGAGATTAAAACAAAACCACTGGATGGATTTTAATCATGATAGGATGGTTGTGTACAGGCACTGCCAACAGACATTTCAGTGCAATCAACTTGTAAAAGTGCATGTACCATTATATGACCCCTTTAAAGCATTTAAGCGCGATAAGACAAAAGAGAACGCTCTGTCTGTGAATGTCCTGATGACAGACAGCGTGCCGGGATTCTCTTTCGCGCTTGAATGAACAATAACACACACCATTATGCCAAAATGTCCGTTTTGTTAAGTATCCTCATAAGAGCAGTCAAATAAAGTCTTAAAGGCACAGTGCTTTCTGTATTTGGGTCGGTTCATGTTCACACCGTAAACGAACCGTACCGAGCCCACCTCTTCAGCTGGGTCTCGGTTCAGTTGTTTGGTCCGCACCCGAGTACGATTGCTGTATTCACACCTGCCCTAAAGATCCGCACCAAGGGGGGAAGCGAACTAAGTTCGATTCAATCGAACCAAACAAGGCAGGTGTGAATACACCCTAAGATTTTGAAACCCAAAAAAAGCACATCCATCATAAAAGTAGTCCATACGACTCCAGGGGGTTAATAAAGGGCTTCTGAAGCGAAGCAATGCATTTATGTAAGAAAAATATCCATATTTACAACTTTATACATAGTTCCTACATGACGTCACAACATACGGGCATTTGCCGACCCGGCGCCATTTCTGTGGGCATGTTGTGGGCAGAACATTAGAAGAAGAAGCTGAAATGAATTAATTTCATGATAAAAAGTGAAAATGGTCATCTCCTGCTGGGTCAATGGATGTTCAAATCGTGCCGGAGGTTCAGTTAAATTTGGATTTTACAGTATACCCGTCATTAGACATCATGAATGTGAGAAAACTAAGCTTTTGTCAGAACAACGACAGAGGTTATGGCTGGCGAGGATAAACAGAAAAGAAACTCCCTCAAAACACGCAAGAATTTGCTCAGAGCACTTTGTGTCAGGTGCACAATGTTGTGTTTTATTGCGAGTATACACAAATATAAGTTAACACTTTGCAGTTTGAATGATGTCCTGTATGAACAAAATGACAAGGTATTAAAAACAAACAAAAACAACATTGTTTCCACTGTTCGATCGCGCCCGCGCCTCTCTCTCTCTCACTCACACACACACACACAAGGTTAGCGCATACGGATCCACACCATTTATGACTGAAATTTTCGCATTGTACCTCTCTCTGTCTTGTGTTAATAGAGTCTCTTTATAATCTCTTTATAGTCTCTGTCACTTTGTCTCTTCATGATTTTCGTAACATTATAAACAAAGAAATATTCTAAATTTGCGCACTAACCCCCCAACCCCCACCCCCAAATCATTCTTGTCGGTTATTGGCTGGAACACAGTTTGTTATGTTTTGTGGTCCAGGCTGGGCCAGTTTGTTTTTGTTGCCGTTTGTAGAGCGTGGGCTGTCTACAGAGACCGTGTTTTTTTACAGTGTGTTCAGGGGACAGGCAGATAGCGGATAGTGAGGAGATGTTTGCTGTATGTGACAAAAAATGTTTTGGCCTAAAAAACACGTGACATCGCTGAGAGCTAAGTAATCAGTCACTAATTCTCATAATTTTCCCTTTGCAGCGAGCTCTTAACTGTTGTGACCGGATCATGGAGAACTAGATGAGTCCAGTTTGTGAACAAATCATTTAGAGTGTTTTTAAGAACTGGATTGCCTGGTCATTTGGAAAAAGTTCTGATGAATGATTTATTTACGAATCTGATAATTGTTTTCAGTTACTACTTTGCTTCTGTTTCAGAAGAACTTTCTGGAACTCTTTTTGAGTTATGAAAGCATTCGTCCATGTTTATTGTAATTGCATGGAAAAAAGCAACAAAGACACCCTTAGTGTTCCACTAAAGAAAGTCATGCAGGTTTGCAGCAACATGAGAATAAGTAAATTATTATAATTGTTGGGTAAAATATCCCTTTAACTCTTCAAAACTACTCCTTATATGTATTATTTACACAAACTGTCTACAAGAGCAGCACAGAAAAACAGGTCCCATTTGTTATTTTTGCAATGCTTTTCCCATCTCAGCTTATGATAAATTATGTTCACAGCTTGATGATTTAATTCTGGTAATTTTTCCATCTGTTTTAGCTTTGAGGAAAATGAACACTTTACTTTTTCAAGAAGCTGCACCTTCAAGAGAAAATGTTGGCCATTTTGTCTAAACTGAGTATTATGTGGCATGTAGACAAGTTGTGGACTAAACTGTAGTGTCAATGTTGAGGATGAATATTGAAAAAGGTGTCTGGAAAACTATTTAGAAAACACTTTAGATCAACTGATGGGTCGCAATCCAAAAATGAGTCTCAGATCTGACTTGAGGGTCACAAATGGAAGTGAATAAAACACTGCTAAATGGAAATCATAAAATTGTACCAAACATATAATCATTTTTGCCAGCTTATGTATTCATGGGTCAACATATTTTGTTGATCCTGGAACAAAATTCCGGTCCAAAAATTTAGTCCTAACCATATCCCTACCCCTAAACCTAACCCTGCCTATTAGTTATCCCTAAAATAAGAGGGAATGCAATGTGAATATTACTGATGTTGAAGCACCTAACCCTGGTTATAAGCCTAATTTTGACATAAACTGTACGCTTGTCCCTCAAATCTGATTGGTTGTTTGGAACAAAGCGCTTGGTGAAATAAGGTTCTGCGGGACTTTTCACTGTTTGTATCAGTCCACTTGTCTGCACATTCCAGACGGCCTGTTGGACAAAGCTGCTTGTTTTAAACTTTTTTATAAACAGAAACTAGGAGTGTTAGTTTATTACATAAATGAACCACAATTAATTTGGTGTTCTTTAATAAAACAATAGTTGTTGAGGGGAAACATAAAAAATAAATATTCAGCTTACTTGTGTATTTTAAAGTCATACTGAAAAAGTCTTGTCCCTTCTTTTCTCTTTTTAACTCTTTTCTTTTACTGAAACTCCACATTCTCTGGAACCAGTCTCCTAAGAGAACACGTTACCCTCTCGAAGAATTAATAGCTCTCAATGATCTTACCATCTGCTAGCGAAGGTTCATACCTACACACTGGTACGAGAAAGTGAAAATGGGCATTAGTTAAAGAGAGCTCTTTCTCATATAGTTCCGTGCGTCCTGTGTCCTGAAAGAGCAGGGCCCTCACTAAAGGCCACCATCTGCTGTTCCTTTCTTTCGAGCAACCCCTGAGTGCTGCTGACGGCCTCTTCCCAGCTCTGATCCCGATCCTAACACCACTGCCGCGCCGAATGGAATGCTCGGCTGATTCTAAGAGAAGGAACGTGGGAGGGGGGAGAGGGTGTCTATATGAACATCGCTCCTTTAGAGAGGGAGAAAATGGCGAGTTGAATATCATTGTTTCTAGAAATTCCGGTCATATCTCTTGTTTCTCCAGTCAGTTTTTTTCCCTCTCGCCACCTCTTATCCTCAGTTTTAACACACACACATACAGAGATCCACACGCCTTCTGCCTTTCTCAGAGTTTGCGAAGGAATGTTTTTTAAGGGAACAAAACAGCGCACTTGTGGGAATGGTGCAGGATTAGTAGTGTGGGTTGTAATGAGTGTGAGAGGCCAAAGCCTGATCCCTACTCATTAACTCATCTTCTCACCCTCATCCCCCCATCCACAGTCTTTCATCTGATTTCCCTTTTAATCCCTTCATTCACCCGAATTATTCTCCGGTGTTCAGAGATTGCTCCTGTCCTCTTGGGCAGAGAAACGGCCATGTCCTAAATCAATATTTGCTGTTTTGTCAGTTGGCAAATTGTCTTTCTGGTTTTTAGCAAACTTTTCAGCCCCAGCATTGAAAGTTTTAATAAAGAATCCGCAGGAACTTGAAAGCAATGCGAGTAATTCCAGGTGTTGAAGAATCTTGTAAAATGCTTCTACAAATGTGTGAATTGTAAGTTGGCAGCAATGTGTGTGTGACATCTGAGATCTCTGTAGGATTACATGGAACAAGAGATTTCAAAGTGTTTTTTTAAAGTTTTTTTTTTATTTTTTATTTTTTTAGAAATAACAGGTTAAGGTGAAAATCACAGAATAAAAAAACAGCGCAGGCTCATTGGAATAACGTGCCAGTGTTGACATTTTTGCAAAATTATATTATGCCGCTTCTTGGAGTGTTCAAGTTTTGCGACCCTTTCAAAGTGGGATTGAGTGATGCTGAAAGTGCGTTCAGTTTTAATGTTCAGTTCTGTACCTGGTGAGTCACCGAGCAAGTTTAATATACTTTAATAGCCATATGGAGATGGCTTTGTGATGCAAACATCAAACTGTATTAGTCTGCAAATCATGCACTACGGTAAAAGTGTATTGAGGTCACAAAACAGTATTGTTCAAGGAAAAACAAAAATAAGTCTTTATTAATTAATAATCTGCCCCTGTTATCATAACTTGGTGTATTACTGCCAGTAGTATGTAAGAAGAGGCACATTTATAAGAAAAGAAAAAAAACTCACCCAATAATGTCATTTCTAAATTCATACACATCTGTTTATTAAATACATAAATATATCATTAAATCAGACTAACCTTTTTTTTCTAGGTCATGGTGAAATATTTTCTTCCCTTTGTGCAGAGGATGGATGGCACAGATGGTTGGATTCTGAGGCACTTTTCCTTCATAGTGCCTTTATAAAAGAGAGAAGCCCCTTTCTTGGCTAATATTTAGCTCCTTCAAATGCTAATGGCTTGGTTCCCTTCTCCAAGGTTAGCATAACAATTATGGGAATGCTTTAGATGTGGGACATTTGTTTATGAGTTGAAAGGGGTGTGTAGAAGCATGAAGCAAAGGGGTCTATGCTATTCACATCCTCCATGTGAACCTTGAGTCAATTTCAAGGTACAAAGCTGCACCGTTATTACAATTAGCAAGCTAATTTTCATGTGGTGCTATTTGCTCTAAAGGATGAAAAATATCTGGCATATTAGAATTGTATTAGATTTTATTAGTTTGTAGAACCCTGTATATGTAATCATGCCTCATTTACATAAAAAGTTGTATGTCATAAATATATATCAGTATAAATAACCAAAGAAATACAACAAATGAGTTCAAGCACGTACAGACTTCATTAGCCATGCAAAAAAAGTACGAAGTTATAGAATATATATTTAGAGAATCTAGAGGAAATCCATCATTTGTGATAATAAATAAATTATTGATTTTCACCCCCTAGAGAGTTTTATATTTCATTTATATCTTGGAAGGAAAAAATCATGTTAATATTCTAATTTCATGGAGTAGATCAAAGTTGCCTGTAAAACGATATATTAAATTGAATGTGGGCTCAACAGTTTCACCTCATTAACCAAAGTTGTGAAATATTCAAATAGCCAATACAGCATCAAACACTCCAAATGTTATACGGCTACACAAGCCATCTCATATTGAGCAAATAGGATTAAATTGATCTCTACTCCATTATCATCTCACTGAAAATTCAATTTTCTTCTTTTTAACTGAATATAGGTAAATAGAAAGAAGTTCACAAATAAAAGATGACCGATCGCACCTTATCTTATCGCACCAATCCATCCATCCATGACTTTGTTGATTTGAGATCCCTTCTAAAACTCCAGAGAAGTGAAAATCACTGGTGTGTTTTATCTGAGAAGCAAGAGACATAGGCAAAAGTCTCAGATTACTTTCAATTTTATGTAATAGCTGTCAAAGAGAAACAATCGAGATATTAAAGCAATCTCATTTGTGACTTTTCTGTCCTACAGGGAAATGTGATGTGTAGCTAGAAATAGGATAAAAAAATAAATAAAAAAAGGACTCGAAAAATTCCCAGTGTGCTTTGCTAAAAAATATACCACTATTCCTCCAAGGCTTTTCCATGCATTATTCACCTGTTCTGTTGCCAAGAGAGCGCTCAGGGGAATCGTTGAGACCTCATTGCAATATTTATGCGGATCTCTGTATTGCTTTACTTCCAACCTTATTAAACTCCATAATTTTCTCAGGAGAGCTTCACTGTCAAATATATTCATAAATATGCCTAATAAACAAATTAGCATATTCATAGTAAATGCTTATGACAGTCACTCTGGGTTTTATTTCATACACAAACAGATTTTTTTTTAGATTTCTGTGAATTGTATGGTCTCTAAAATTAATAATTATGGTAGTTTTCTATCCTACAGTCCTATTTATTTTATAAAATAGCCCTGTTTTGCAATTTAATTGCACTTTAAAGCATCCATTTGATTACATAAAGGCTCTAAAATCAGCCAGGGCTGAGCATCTCCACAAACTCATAGAAAATAACCAAAACAACACAAGGTTTTTATTTACAGTTTAGTACAGTTAAATAAACAGATATCACCTGAACTAAATATTCCATTACAGTTTAGCAGTAATGACTTTATGAATTTCATCAAAAAACATCAGAAATACAATTGTAAATGTACATCCTTTGACAGCGTTTTATGATTCAGCCTCAATTATCACCCCTAAACAACAATTGCAGTGCTTTACGTATCATTGAATCTAAACCAACAACATGCTTACTAGATCTGATACCCACTAAATTACTGAAAGAGTTGAAGACCTTTCAAGCTGGCTTTTATTAAGAAGTAAGAAATCACAACTATCCAAATTAATTGGCAAATTACAGACCAATTTCAAGTCTTCCTAGTTTTAGTGATTGTTCAATACTATAGATCATGATATACTCTTAGATCGAGTATGCATTACAGGCATTAAAGTGGTTTAGATCGTACCTGTCAGACTGTAACCATTTTGTGTATTTAAACAGGGAATTATCCAAGTTAACGTCAGTAAATTACATAGTGCCACAAGGGTCTGTTTTAGGCCCTCTTCTATTTTCAATATACATGCTGCCTCTTTGTAATATTAGTACAACACATTAAATTAGTTTTCACTGTTATGCAGATGATACTGGGTTATATATTTTTTCATGACCAAATTAAATCTCTAAGTTATCCAAGTTATAAAATACTTCTATTGAATTTGGATAAGACTGACTGAGGTATTACAGTACATATTGGACCAAAAGTCTGTACACAGAATCTCTTTGAGTACAATTAGCATTTAGAAGGATGTAGTGTTATTTCATCCACTACAGTAAAAGACCTGGCTGTTATATTTGACAGCAACTTGTCTTTCAAAAATCATATTTCATATGTAACAAAAACAGCCTTCTGCCACCTCAGAAACATTGCTAAGCTACGGAACGTTATCTGTTTCTGATGCAGAAGCGCTAGTTCATGCATTCATGACCTCTATACTGGATTACTGTAATGCACTACTAGGTGGTTGTCCTTCATCCTCAATAAACAAGCTTGATTTCTTACGGTCAAGAAAGGTCAAAAATATATGTCCAATCCATCACAATCTTAAAGGTCACAAAACTCTTGACTTTTGGTAGTACCTATATTTAAGTCCACTAAAGGAGGGAAAGCGTTTTAACATTTGGCTCCTAAACTCTGGAATAGCCTTCCTGATAATGTTCGGGGCTCAGACACACTCTCCCAGTTTAAATCTAGATTAAAGACATCTCTTTAACCAAGCATTCACATAATACATCTCATAACCTTGTACTCCATTTATATCAGATCAAATGTACATGATGGAATTTTTATTGCAATTTTGTGAACAGCAGCTACGCTAATTATTTTCCATTTGCTTTTCTGTTTCTACCTCGGGATGCCCAGTTTGTATCCAGCCTCTTATGAAGATTTCAGATGACCCAACACCCGTGAAGAGATTATGCTGACCCCTGCCAGGACCCTCAGATGACACCAACTCTGAATCAACATACCAGTACACAACTGCCAAATTTTTATATATTGTAATCATTATGATCACACCTTGTAATAACTGCTTTAATGAGATCATTGTTTTTGCCTAAATAAATGCTGATTGCATTGCCTGATGTTAGCTAATGGCATGATTTGTATTATCTTAGAACTGCACATTTCTGGACATATGGACATTACTGGACACAGTCACCTCTGATAACAAATTACTCTTCATTGTAATGTAGAAACAAGCATTTTCCGTAAAGCTGCTTTTAAACGATATGTATTAAATAAATATGAATTTAATTGTATCTTTGGAGCTTTTTAAATTGGGGTAAAATTTTGTTTCCCTAATGAAATTCATGAACGAGCTTGCCAGGGAATTGAAAAGACTGAAGGGTCACTTGATCCAATGCGTTTATGTGGTTCCAAACATCCAAGCCAAACATATCATTGGCTAATCAAGGTAAATCGAACTCCTTGCATCCCTACAAAGTGTTTGAAGGTCAACCAGGCATATTCTCCAGTTCCACACCTTGCGGCAGAGTCAGAGATAGTTTTCCTGAGAGATTGCAGAGCATATGGCACTGTGGCATTAGTTAAAATTTGCTTGTTCATCATCCAGAACATTCTTGAAACTCTGGTCACAGACATTGGCTTCTGAAGTTTCTATACATTAGCGAAGGTCCACTATACCCGGCTATCACATCTGTTTCAGTTCTTGTCCTCTAGTAATAGAGAGATCACAGAGTGGAGAAATGGCATCGCACCATTCTTGTCATCATTTGCTGAATGTCAAGTATTAGATGACCATCTGTGCATTCCAGGAGGTATGCTGAGGCAGGTGAAGCGATCTCTCTGTGTGCGAAATCTGAAATTAAACCTTCCTCTGGGGACTTTCTGAAACATGCTAATTTGGAAAACCTGTGAAAAAAATTTTTGTTTACATTATATATATATATATATATATATATATATATATGAACAATTATCTCTCTATACACATATTCATAAATGTGTGTGTGTGTGTGTGTGTGTAAAATATATATTACTTTAAAATGAATAACTTTGTTAACCCTTAAACGCATACCTCGGGTCTTTAGTGACACGGGATGTTTTCACTACCCTCCTCATTCATTCAAGTTAGGCATCAACCTTAGTATTCCTCAATCAATTCTTTATAAACAATTTAACAAGAAAAAAAGAGTACAATTAATAAAGAATGCCTCTTTTCCATTCATTGTTTGTAAAATTTGTTTAGGGTCACTAACGACCCGAGGTGAGTAACAGTGTAAGTATATTTTTCCTGCACAACAATAATTTAATCGTTGACGACAGAATAAGTGAAATGCACCATTATTCCACAAGGTGTTAATGTCTGATACACAATGATGAAGTGACATTTCACTCATAGTTACCGCAGGCAGAAAACAAAAGAATAGGAAGTTTCATCAGCGATTTACTTCAGAGCAAGAACTGAACGCAATCAAATCGTGTCACTGTCATTTGATGGTGAATCTGGTAAAGAAGCTGTTAGTGATCAAAATATTGATTTTGAAGATGTTGAAAATGATCGTTTTTAGAAAGTGTTTAAGATCACGAATATGAGCCAGATGCTGAATGTACTGGGAAGTTAGCTCTGACGAGGACAGTGATGATGGTATAAAGAATCTGCTCAAAATGAACTCTTCAAAGCTCCAAAAAGGTAATAAAATATGCTTTATTTTATTCTTCTGTTACTGTTACTCTAATACTCTAAAGAGTTTTATATTATCAAGACAGGTAGAGATCCATCCGTGTTAGATGTAGATCCGGGTCGCTAAACACCCGAATATGTAATAATAATTGGCAAAATATGCATTTAAACGTACAATTTGTAAAAAAAATTCGCCGCTTGGGGTCAGCTCAACACGCGACGCAAGTCCCGCGGATATAAAAGGAATATGGACTAGAGATGCGCGGATGGGCTATTATTTCATCCGCAACCGCATCACAAAACTCATCACCCGTCCGTCATCCATCCGCACCAACGTTTTTGACCAATTTTCAAAACCGCACCCGCCCGCCATCCGCTGATTGGGCGATGCAAGGCGCTGCTGATGACTTGGTTCAACCGCCCGCCACCCGCCCGAATTTAATTAAAATATTATTTTTCGTCACGTCATCCGCCCGATCCGCGGTTTATCCGCGGCTGTAACCGCGGCTGTAACCGCCAACCGCGCATCTCTAATATGGACATTTCGTTCTACCGAACTACACGCAAGTGCAGAATTACAACTCACAGGTCAGTTTATTAGACAAATTAAACTTGTGAGGTAACGCAGCGCTGTTTCACATGGTCTAACATTACACTAGCACACTAAACTGCATTTGAATGTGTTGAAATTTATGTTATTCTATGTGTTAGTTTGTCTGTATGAGACTAGCAGTAAGCTAGATCAACATTAGAATAACATACAGATCATATTCTAACATTTTATCATTGTTGAACTATATAAAATTGATTAGTTTTATGTAAATGTGCTCACCTGTTTAATAAAGTACATGTAGGAGCGGTCGAAGTCTCGGACGTGGAGCTCTCGTTTATATACTGTCTATGGGAGCTCTCGGCATCTCGAAAACACCGCGCTGATATTGATTCTCGTTTTAGTTCTCCTTTTTATCCAAAGTCTGCTTGCCATGGTCCATAATGTTTGAACAAAACAACAACAACGGCGTGCAGATAGACATTACGAACTACACAGTGGTCCACGTCTGTCACTTTGTTTACTATCAGAGGGCTCTGGTTCATAGCTCTGGTTGCTATGGCAGTACAAGCGGAAACCAGGGACAACGCGGATATGATGCCATTGACGGCGACAAAACGGAAATAAAGAAACGTGACGTGTCTTCAAATTAAATTACAAATTTCTCCTGGTTTGAAAGTTGTTGGAAACAGTCGGGATAATGTAAGTACACAACAAAAAATATATATATAGATATAGTGATTTTTGCTATTTTTAAAGCAAAAAAATTACATATTGTACCTTTAAAGGGTTAGTTCACCCAAAAATGAAAATTCTGTCAGTAATTACTCACCCTCATGTTGTTCCAACCGCGTAAGACCTTCGTTCATCTTCGGAACACAAATTAAGATATTTTTGATGAAATCTGAGCCATTTCTGAATCCTCCATAGGCTGCTATGTGACCGAAACTTGCTGGCCCAGAAAAGTTATTAAAGAGATCGTTAATATAGTCCAAGTGACTCCAGTGGCTCAATCTTAAGTATATCAAGCGACGAGAATACTTTTTGTGCGCAAAAACAAACAAAAATAACGACTTTATTCCACTATTCATTTCCTTCTCTCTGGGTCTCGTAGTGTTTTTGCGCAGCGCGTCTGTGTTGCACGTCATCACGCATCACACACATGACCGGCGTCGGCCAATAGTGAGCCTACGTGGTGACGTGTAACACAGACGCGCTACGCAAAAACACTACGCGAACCAACTAGAGGTCCAGAGAGAAGGAAATGAATAGTGGAATAAAGTCGTTATTTTTGTTTGTTTTTGCGCACAAAAAGTATTCTCGTCGCTTTATAAACTTAAGATTGAGCCACTGGAGTCACTTGGACTATATTAACGATCTCTTTAATAACTTTTCTGGGCCAGCAAGTTTCGGTCACATAGAAGCCTATGGAGGATTCAGACATGGCTCAGATTTCATCAAAAATATCTTAATTTGTGTTCCGAAGATGAACGAAGGTCTTACGCGGTTGGAACAACATGAGGGTGAGTAATTACTGACAGAATTTTCATTTTTGGGTGAACTAACCCTTTAAGGGTTAATAAATGATGTGTATAAATATATGATAAAATATTATATAATAAAAGTAATAGTATCGGCCCAAAAAGCACGTCAGCCCACCGGGAAAATGCCCGATATGCCCAAAGGCCAGTCCTGCCATGATAATAAGGTAAATAAAGAGAGCATATGGCCTTGTGGCATAAAATGTGCAATGTTCCACTATCTCTGGCTTAAATAATAATAATAATGTTGGACAAGGATGTATTTACCGACCTGATCATCAGTGCAAACATTGTCAACATCAAGAAGGACAAGCTGTGCCTGCTCATCGACATCTCGATCCCAGTGGAACATAACATAGGAGAATGACTATCACTCAAAGTGCAGAAGATCGTGCTTTGTGGGACCACACACATCCTACGCAAATCCTCTCTTAGAGAGGAACTTACAAGGATTCTGGCTGAGTCCTGGATAGTGACCGAGAGATTCTTGAGGAAAAATAAATAAATAAATCTTAATATAAAAATATTTACTTTGTATAAATTATATAACACTTTATTTCAATGGTCATAAGATACATGTCTCATATATTTACGCTACGCCATGACGCACTATCCGACGGCACAATTTGTTGCACTTTAGGTGTAAGTATTACACTAAAAGTATAGATTATAGATTATTATAAGAAGTCAAATAAGTAAACCAATTATATATATTAATAGCAAAACCATAAACAGCAAAATATACCACAGTATTTCACAATTTGCCAAAATATACCAAAATATGTGACCAAGCAAAACCTATGTCTGTGTGTTTTTGTATGTATTATATTTGTGGCGTGTGTGCGCCCATCCTCCTACATCCGCAGAGACACTGTTCCTAAACCCTGGGGTTTTTGTGCACCTTGATCAGTCTCATCACCGGGTTCCCATGGGGACCACAAAACCCCTGTTGTCACGGTACCCGTGTCCCTCGGCAACTCAGCCAGGCAGCCGGCTCGATAAGGGAGTAAGGGACGGCGGGATGGATGGGAGGATTAAGTCTTCTCTTCCAGGATAAGAACCTGTCTGATTGAGGCTTCACTCCTGGAGTGGGTTTGATCTTTCCACCCATATCCCCTCATCTATTTTCTCATTCGCTCCATCCCTATTGTGATATCCCTTTCCCCTTCTTCCACTCACCCTACTGAACTATAATCCAATGTGACATAATTACAGATGGTCTGTCAAAGCCAGCGTCAGTGGTTGCTCAGCATCAGGGGGCCTCTCGCCACGCCGCCATCCTGGATCTGTGGGACCGGGGGCCTCATACAGCATATGCTTTGATATTATAGAAATTAGACATTTAGATGCGGTAAGTTGGGGGTTGTTGACACTCGAGAGGTTGCATATACTGAAGAGATATATTTGTAATGACAGGTCATTGAATGCGAGGAGGAGCTGGTGTATCTTCATACCCTTGAGTTTAATAATTGGACACGCCTGCAGGAGAAGAAACTGCCGCATTTACAGAAATAATAAAACATTTTCATCTTATTACTAATTGGTTGATAACATGAGAATTGTGGCCAAATGACAGAGAAAACTGAGAGCCCACATAGATACAATTAACTCTATAACCTGTAAGTTGATGAAAACCTATTGCGATGCACCTCAGATGCGACTGATATGTCCAACATTCGCTGGTAAAAAGCATCATAACTCCATTTGAACTTGATTTTTGGTAAAATGTTAATAATATAATAACACATGCAAGTGTCTGACCATTATTTAAATATCAACTTTGATTACAGTGTTTAATTACTATGTAAAAACAAAGACAGGTTGTTCTTGTTTTTTCCATTTCCTGACAATTTGCAGTTTTGGACATTTATGTTTTTTATTGGTCCCCCATTGGTCATACAAGCAAATAGCCACATTTTGGGGGGAATGAACTGAGAAATGGCTAAACTACAATTATCTTTGCATATTAAATGGAGAAAAGAGAAGTATTTTAACATAAAAATGACATATTTCAGCTTCGATCTCACCACAATACCAACAGTGACATTTTGAGCGAGTTATTCACAAGCTAATGCAATATTGTTCTCTAGCAGACGACTCTTTTTATATAGCAAAGCAAATGACCCGTTGAGGTGTACTGCTCCAAGGCGAAATGTTCAGCTTCTTGCTTCAGGGCACATTTAGTGAGCTGTCGATGTATCCCAGAGTCCCGCTGGTGAAGTCACACCGGGGTAGCATATTCATCATGTGGCCTCCACATTCAGCCTGATGTTATGAATCTAATTAGTTGATGGTGCCACTGTCCTGTATCACCATCCTGCCCGCATGCCTACACTGAGATCCCAACAGCTTGCAGTCTTTATGCCTTTAATCCAGAGACAAATTCTTTGCATGCACAGGATGAATCTTATATTTGCAATTGTATTATTATAATGACGCAAATAAGAAATTGTGGAAATTGAGTTTTCTGCTTCCTCTGTAAATCCTTAAGTATGTATATAAAGATTTTTCTGAATTGAATTTTCACAGTTTCACAAACGTTTCATGAGATGTACTGTGTAGACTGGATCTGGTTTTGTGTAAGATGTGAGTCAGTCAGAGTTTGATTTATGTGTGCATAAACCTTTTATTGCATCTATTCTTTTAAAGGGACAGATATTAAACTGTCATGTATCATCTGGGCAAATGCGAACCAATGGGTTCTGTTTAAAGGTGTGATATCTTGAAGTGTACACTTTTTAAAATGGCTTTATATGAAATCTTTCAAAATCAAAATCTCCCCTGTTCCTAAAGAGCACTTATTGAAAATAAACTACAAAAATGTGTTTTAAAGTAACTTTCAGCAACTTTCTGATTTCACACAGCTAATGCATCACAACATGATTTCATGATCAACATGAATATATTACATCTCTAAAATAATAAAACATGAGGTAGAATAAATCAAATGTAAGGTGAATTTCTTAAAGGCACAGAGGCAAGACCAGTTAATTGTCAGAGGAGAATCATCATGTACTATATATATATGAAAATCATGAATTAAAATATATAATTTGATCCTGACAGCTCTCCTTGTTAATGTGCTGCATGGAGGAGCAGAGGAACTTCACACTAAAGTCACAAGAGTCACCGATTCACTATTTCAATCTGGCATGCTGTACTTTTGGCCAGTCAGACTAGAGCTTTTTTTGTTGCACCTCTGTGAAGAAAAAGATAGCACTGGATGAAATTGTATCAATTTACATGCTCTTGTGAGAGGAGTTTCAATTGTGGCTTTTAGCACCAACCCATTAGCCTGATAATTGAAACCCAAGCTCCGTACGCTGCTGGCTTTGAACAGAACTGATGCTAAAGAAGCACGAAGAGTGTTCTTGGCAAACTATTGACTCCCACAAATCCATAAAATCAGCAGACGTGGTCTGACGTTAATGAACTGCATAGTTGCTTTTCATTATTTACTTTCTCACCTTATCTTGCCCCCTTATCATTTCCAACCTTTTCATTTTCTCTCCCAGTCCGTAAATGATATTTTTCCATTCCTTTACCCTGCAAGGATATCTGATCTGAACACTCAAAGGAGCAAAAAAAAATCATTTTTCTGTTGAATTAGTCCTGGATGGCTCCTTGAACAAAACCAAAAGGAAACCAGATTCTGATGGTCTTGGATTGTGCAGCATGTCTCAAGTGCGCAGCAGTCTTATTAATGCGTGCTGTTATTTACCCCACGCTTCTAAAGCGAAATCTCTGTGTAACGGTGTGTGTGCAGCGTCTGGTATTATGGCAGATATTAACGCACGGTCACACCCTCTCCCTTCACGACACACACATAAAACCCAGCACTCATTAAAGACGGATCAGTGCTTTTTATAAGAGCCAAGACAGCATTGTATGCCTCCGGAAACATGCATAATATAAAATACAGATATTTCTCTATGTGTAGGCAAACGTACCTGTGCTCTTTTGTGAGTGTGTGAATGCATGTGTGTGTAATTTGAGCTCATAATAAGAATGTCTGTCACATTCCTCATTTTCTCACTTTTCCAATTTCATCATCTTATGCTTCACTTTCATTTGTTGCTGCTTTGTTTCATGTATATTAATAGTGTGTATTGTTAAAAAAGTATATTGCACATGAAGAAAAAACATACAGTTAAAATGCTGCTGTTGTTTCATTGACCAATGGATACAACATACATTGTGGCATTGTGACATGACAATCACACCTGACACGTCAACCTTTGAAATATAGATTACTATCGTGAGAAACTAACCGATCAATGACGATGCAGTTTGCTCAAGTGACTTTTATTAACATAGTTTGGTCCGTTTTGAAATATGGCCTTGTGAAATCTAATCAAACCAAGGAAACACTGCATCTCTTGCAATGCAAAAGCAGCAGACAAACATCCTGTTAGTTTGCAAATAAAGCTTTTTTGATTAACAAATGCAACGATAATTTATTCAATACCTTAACATAATAATTAACATTAACATAATTAACATAATAATAATACAATAACTTCAATCCAATCACAGACTGCTAGGTTTGTATGGTACAGTATAAGGCTCATTTTAAAATCCTTCAATCAAAGAAGTTTTGCATTCCTGTGATACCCGAGCTGAGGCCTTCTTTGGTCTCTCTCTCTCTCCTACAGTGGCTGCTGTCAGTCTGGGCTCTTGTCCAGCTCCGTGCCACTCTGATGTTGCATTCTCACTCTCTCTCTCGGTCTCACACACACACTCTCGTATATTGCTGTACCCATGCCAAAGCTCTCAAAGTGCCAGCATGTGTTTCACGTCCTCTGATGCTCCTCGTGTCACCACAGCCTGTCTGAACGCTTCGTAATATCAATAATTGATGCTCTTGAGGAGCAGTAATTAAATTAGTTAATTAAGCCGGTAAAATTACATGTAATTATGAGACTGGAGGGTGTGTTTAGTAAATTAGTCCCGTCCATGCTCGCTGCTAAAGAATGCTGCCAAAATTGGTTCCTTTATGATTAGGTAAACATGATAGTTTGTTCTCGCTCATTTTCTTTGGAATCAAATGTGTGAGAGGAAATGTAATGTTCTGTCCCATTTCTCTTCACAGTTATACAGTACAACAAATGCTTAACATGTTCTTAAAGGGATAGTTCACTTTGAAATTAAATTTTGGTATGTTTTAGCTTACCTCAAGGGCATCCAAGATGTAGGTGTCTTTTTTTCCGCAGAAGTTTCAATTTTGATATTTTTAGGTCAAACCGTTCTTGTCTGACAGTCATATCATGCAGGTCTATGGTCACTGTCTCAAAGAGCATGCACAGAGTCCAAATTAAACAATTCCCCATCGTCCAAATTAAACAATTCCCCATCGTAAGTACACATTGATGGCCTAAGACACGAAACGAGCGGTTTGTGTGAGAAAACAAACAGTATTTATATCGTTTTTAGCTCTTATACACAGCCACGTCCAAGTGATCTGAGGGCGCTCACGCATCCTGGTGTGTGACGTGTGCGCAGACTGGTGCATAGATATATACACTAGATGTCGCATTAAAGACATTCGTTCCTGCCGTAGCCAAGGCGACATCTAGTGTATATATCTATGCACCAGTCTGTGCACACGTCACACAGCAGGAAGCGCCCGCGCCCTCACATCACTTGGACGTGGCTGTGTTACAAGAGGTATAAACGATATAAATACTGTTCGTTTTATCAGACAAACCGCTCGTTTCGTGTCTTAGGCCATCAATGTGTACTTACGATGGGGAATTGTTTAATTTGGACGATGGGGAATTGTTTTAATTTGGACTCTGTGCATGCTCTTTGAGACAGTGACCATAGACCTGCATGATATGACTGACAGACAAGAACGGTTTGACCTAAAAATATCAAAATTGAAACTACTGCGGAAAAAAAGACACCTACATCTTGGATGCCCTTGAGGTAAGCTAAAACATACCAAAATTTAATTTCAAAGTGAACTATCCCTTTAATCTAATTTCTAAACACATAAAACTTTCATTCATCTTCGGAACATAAATGAAGATATTCTTATTCCCTTAAGAATCCACGCAACTATAACATTTTCAAGCAACAAAAATTTCATGCAGACATCGTAAAAGTAATCCATGAATCGAGATGTTTAAGTCTCTTGCACAGACACAATTGCTTTATACGATTAATTGATTCATTTATTTCTTCACATATAAACATTGATCAGCGCATAAAATATGGTAAACAGAAGCTCAACTGTACAAAGGCAAACCTCATGGTTCTCACTTAGAATGCTCCATTCATAGGGATTACTTTAACTGTGTCTATCTATACCTTTAGAAGCATGCACATTTTGATTGTGTAACATTTCAATATATGTAAAAATGAAAGAATATTAAAAACATCTTCATTTGTGTTCAGAAGATGCGTTTGGAATGACATATGGGTGAGTAAAAGATGACAGAATTTTCCTTTTGGGGTGAATTAACCCTTTAAAAGAATAGTTCAGCAAAGTTAACAGTGACTAAGCTACAAAAAAACACCATAAAAGTGCAGTAAAGTTGTTATATACTATATTGTGCCATAAGTCTTCTGAAGACATACACTTTTGTCAGCTTTATATAAGGAAAAACAGTCAAAAATGTAAGAATATTATTGATTAGTTTTGCCAAACACTTTGGAGTGTATTTGAAACTCCCTTGCTGTATTATTATGAACATTGGATGTTGTAATTTATAGATGCATTGCAACTCTAATAAATTGATATGAGATTTCTCAGCCACACTGCAGATTCTTAAGATATCTCATAACGTCTCCTTGGTTTTTAATATTTAATGTGATTAAACAAGTTGCCACATCATCTTTCACTTTTACAGCTCTGATTACTTTAAAAATTCAATTGTGTTTGCCTCTAAATCAAACTCCACTGCAGAGTCTTTCCTGAGTATGGTGCCAGAGAAAAAGAACCTGCTAAACTAAAGCATCATAAACCAGACGTTTATCAAAGGCAAAATTCACATATGAGAACATATTTATCAACAGAGCTACTTTATAGCATTATAGTGGGCTCCTGAAATGCTTCCATATTGCTTTTTGAATTCAATATATTGTTTTAAAATCACAATGTATAGTATCAGCATAAAATGTTGCATTTCATAATTTCTTCGTGTTCTTTTGAATGAATGACAACCTCATTTAAGCTGCATGAACTCCACAAATGATCACGTTCTCCAGCATGATTTGAGAATAATCCAAAGAGCATCTTATGCTTCACTGCAAGCAAGAATGTCTGGTAACACTTTAGTTTATTTTCCGATTCTCACTATTAACTAGTTGCATATTAGCATGCATATTAGGATATTGGCTGTTTATTAGTACTTATAAAGCACACATTAATGCCTTATTCTGCATGACCATATTCTACATACAACCAATTAATAACTATTAAAAAGCAGTAATTAGGAGGCAAAAGTAGTTAATAGTTAGTAGTTAGTTAATAGTTAACTGATAATAGTGAAAAATACATAATAATTCTAACTTATTTTAGCTCATAATGTTACTTCATTTTAAATTTTTCAAAATGAAAGAATGTTATTTATTTCGAGGTTTAAATTAGATTTTAAATCCCAGATTTTCAATGTGAACTTTTGGACCCCCACAATATTTGCCATATGTAAATACTTTCCAAAATATTTTGGATGCAGATTTCAGCACCTTAACTGTAACTCAGATGCTTGAAGCAAATGTTCGCGTCCGACTCCTCCATCTGTTGTCAGTCTATTAAAGCAATGTAAAAATGGCAGTGTGACAAAATATATTGCGTGCATATTTTTAGCAAGTACATTTGACAAACAATATTACATAAATGTTTCACTTTTTTTATTCAAACTCACTAGCTATTAAATCATCTGAAGCTGCATGTTCTTTAGCTTCAGTGTGCAGTCCGGCCCATTGTTAACACTGTGTCCAGTGTTTTCTCGCGTGATTGAAATAGCTTCACGTGTTTAGTGGGGTTGTGTCCCTTTGACTCATAATAATGAGCTACAAGCAGCTCTGCTGAGTTTGATTGACAGCTTGTTGACTGAGTGTGATGGGGAAAACGGGATGTGCTTGTGACAGCTTCAGTCCTTCAGCCCTCTCTCTCTCTCCGCTCAAAGACATTTATAAAGAGCATCCCGTCTCTCTCTCTCTTCCCCCTCACCATCCCTCTGTCTCCTGAGATGCCATACTGAGTTAATTGCATTATTCCACACAGCAGATCCACTCGCTTTTGCTCTCTTTTTCACATACAAACACTCACAAGATCCGCATGTATCAAAATCACACACTATACCTCAAGGACGAGGCAGAGTTTTTGATTTATTTAGAGCGAAAGCTCATCCTAAAGATGGAGTGGGGAAGTTTACACAGTCCTCCGTACGGGGGAGGAAAATTCGATTTGACTGGGGGGTTGTCACGGAGACGCACATGAGTTTTGACAGCAGGGGTAACTGGCTGATTGAACAATACAAAAACAAGCTAGACAGAAAGCAAGACTTCACTCCCCTGATGCTCATTTCTGAGTACTTGGTCGAGACCGCTTTTATTCACTAAAACAGGGCCTGGAAGGAAGCGAGAGACATTTTGAGTTTGGGAGACGGCACGTGTTTGAGTTTTATTCATGAAAATACTTTTTCCCCCCATAATAAATAGAGATTTTGGCTGTATTTTTTAAAGCATAGAGGCGAAAAATTATCATTTTCGTTTTTACAGCGTTTAATAATACTGATCATTGTTCACTTTTTAAATCGAATGATAACATTTGATAACAATATAATACGATTTTAAGTTATATAAATTACCATTAGTTAATGAACTATGACTTCTATTACTTATGATGTGATTATGAATTAACATGCTTTAACAAAGAGTAGTAACCATTTTTATATATTATCATTAACCTAGATTAATGGATGTTATGTGCATTTAGTTCATTAATGCATTAACTAAATGAACCTTACTGTAAAATCTTACTGTAATGGTTAAAAAAATTACATTCTTCCATCATTTACTCATCCTTGTGTTAAAAAGGATGTGAAACCCATATGACCCTCTTTATTTAATTGAAAACACAAAAAGTAATTTTTGGAAAAACATATAAATTAAAATTTAAGAGTCACTTTATTTTCAATACACAAAGTGAATAAAGACTGGGATTTCAAAAGCTCAAAAAAATAATAAAATAAATAAATAAAAATATCCTAGAAGTGGTCCATATGGCTCAAGTCTTCTGAAGCCATATTGAGAAACGAAATGAAACCGAAGTTATTATTCACTGAAAATCTTCACATTTGCCCTTATTCTGATCCAGTTCATAAAAAATTATTCAAAAAAAGAATTAATTCACAAATCAGATTGAATGATGTGGCTAGAATGGTTTACTTACTTGGTCCTGATCTAGTGATGATAATAAACAACTGTCTTTTGACAGGGACTGTTCCAGATTGCTTTAAATTAGCTTCAGTGTCACCGATCCCAGTGAAGCTTTCGCCTGATCCTGCAGTTTACTCAAATTTTTGACCAATCTCCAACCTGCAAAATTATTTGGATAGTAATGGTATTTCTGATATTTTTCAGTCTGGTTTTAAAACCTTACACAGCACATATTTAGGAGATTCGGTGTATCGTATCATTGCTATGCCGATGACACGCAGCTTTACATACCATTTATGCGCAATGACAGGTCTGCCATAAATCAATTGATAAACTTCAAGATTTGAAAACATGGCTAACCAATAACTTTCTCCATTTGAACGATGACAAAACTCAAATTGTCCTGTTTGGGCCTACCGAGAATACTGATCTGAGCAATGCTGACTTGGGTTCTCTCACTCCATATCGATCTTTTGTTGCAAAGAATCTGGGTTTTACACTGGATAGTGGCCTAAAATTGAACAAACAAATCAATCCAGTTGTCAGTTCCAGCTTTTACCACCTCTGAAGATTAGCTAAAGTTAAACCATTGCTAAGCATGAAGAGTTTTGAGATTGTAATTCATGCTTTTATTTCATCACGGCTTGATTACTGCAGTTCTCTGTATCAAGTGCTGCCTGTCTCATCTATTCATCGACTTCAACTGGTCCAAAATGCAGCTGCCCACATCACATCACGCCTATTCTACGTTCACTGCACTGGCTACCTATTCAGTATCGTATTGAATTTAAAATGTAGCTGTTTGTGTATAAAGCGTTAAACAATCTCTCTCCTCAATACTTTACTGAGTTGGTTACTGAACACAAACCAGTCAGATTGCTCAGATCACAGACCAGTTATCAACTACGAGTACCCAGATCCAGACTGAAATGCAGGGGTGACAGAGCCTTTGCAGTAGCTGGCCCCAGGTTATGCAACAAATTGCCGTCATCTATCAAAACAGCGTCCAGTGTCTGAGTTTAGGAGTCTTTTGAAAACCTATTTGTACTCTTGTGCTTTTAATGTCTTGTGAATGTTTATTTTAAATTTGGGGATGGACCTAGATATTTCTTGTGCAGCACTTTGGGCAACCAAGGTTGTTTTAAATGTGCTTTATAAATAAATTAAACTTGAAACTTAAACTTGAAAGATTATAACGGCATAACAACTTGAATTTCGGAAGCGCACAGGCCTTATGGATCACTTTCATGGCACTTTTAATGTTTTTTTTTTTTTTGCATACTTTTTGAGGCTTGAAATCTCCAGCCCTCATTCATTAAAATTGCATGAAAAAGATATTTTTTGCGTTCCACAGCAGAAAGATATGGGAAATTCATATGGGTTTAGAATGACATAAGTTTTAGTAAATATTCATTTTGTGATGAATTATTCCTTTAATGATGAAGCAGTTTTTAGTCTATCTATCCAAAAATACATAATTCTTACTAAATTAATATTGAAAGAAATATGTATATATCATTTTGATGGATAGTCAAAAACAAAAGCTTTAATGCCATTTACAGCAGATTATTCCCTCATTGGCATGATTGTATCAAACATGGGTGTCTAATGTCTATTTAAATACAATATTATGCAGAGGTGATTATCGTTTCTTTCATAAAGATGTCATTTAAAGGGATTATTGCCCTAACAGAGATAAATAAAGACAGCTCAGGGAAGAGTAGTGAGGGGCAGAGCTCAGGCTGAGAGCTTTTTACTCTACATAATCGTCGCACACATATAAAAAAGGTTATTGTGTTGTTTACGAGCATGCAGCTTTTATTCATTACATTTAATTACGCCCATTACACCACAATACTGGGTGTGTCTGCATTGCTTTTTTGACAGTCTCTCTCTCTCTGTCTGAGTACCGTTGATGGGGTTCTCTTAGTTACCATAATATCCTGCCGACATAAGAGCTCTTGACACACTATTACACAACTGAACACACTAACAAAACTACTGCAAGTGTTACATTTATACGTGAATAGAGCTCTGGATCTCTGTTAGGTCAGTGCGTCTTTCTTGGAGCATATATTTTAGGTGGCGGATATATGTCAGCAGTGGCTTTCAAAGATTTAACACCTTAGATAAAACACTGTAAGATGGGTGGGACAGCTTCAGACCAGTTACAGTGTCTGTAATCAATTAAAGTGATAGGTCACCCAAAAATAAATATTCTGTCATAAATGTGCAGTACTCAACCTTATGTCATTTCAAACCTGTATAAATACAAAGTTCTGTCATGAAACTCAAGATTTACATTTATTCATTTAGCAGGAGCTTTTATCCAAAGCGACTTACAAATGGGAACAATAGAAGCAGTTAAACTAACAGTAGGACAACAATATGCAAGTGCTATGACCCTTCTCAGTTTAATCTAATGCAGTACATGTTATTTTTTGTTTAGAAGAGAAGAGAAGAGAAGAGAAGAGAAGAGAAGAGAAGAGAAGAGAAGAGAAGAGAAGAGAAGAGAAGAGAAGAGAAGAGAAGAGAAGAGAAGAGAAGAGAAGAGAAGAGAAGGTGTTAGTATTACTGGATCAAAGTGCTATCGAAAAAGAAGCGTCTTCAGCCGTTTCTTGAAAGTGACTATGGACTCCACCAGCAGGGAACAGTCGTGGTAAAGGTCCGAGAAAGAGATTTTGTGCCTGTTTGAGATGGCACCACAAGACGTTGTTTGCTTGCAGAGTGCAAGTTTCTGGATGGCACATAATCTGAAGTAATGAGTTTAAGTAAAAGGGAGCAGAGCCAGTGAGTGGTTGTTCTGTAGGCAAATGTCAGTGACTTAAATTTGATGAGAGCGGCAACTGACAACCAGTGCAATTTTGTGAGGAGAGGAGTGACGTGCTCTCTTCGGCTCATAAAAGACCACTCTGGCTGCAGCATTCTGGATCAGTTGCAGAGGTTTGACCGTGCAAGCTGGAAGACCAGCCAGGAGAGCATTACAATAGTCCAGTCTGGATAGAACTAGCGCTTGGACAAGGAGTTGTGTAGCATGCTCTGATAGGAAGGGCCTGATCCTCCTAATGTTGTACAAGGCAAATTTATATGACCGGGCAGTTCTAGCAATGTGGTCTGTGAAGTTCGATTGATCATCAATTACAACTCCAAGGTTCCTGGCTGACCTTGATGCTGAAGTTGTGATGAAGTGTTGGATTGGCCGGGACCACAAGTAGCTCTGTCTTCGCAAGGTTTAGTTGAAGGTGGTGGTCCTTCATCCAGCCAGAAATGTCTGTCAGGCAGGCTGAGATACGATCAGCTACTGTCGGATCATCAGGCTGGAATGAGAGGTAGAGTTGTGTGTCATCAGCGTAGCAGTGATAGGAAAAACCATGTTTCTGAATCACAGATCCTAGTGATGTCATGTAGATGGAGAAGAGAAGTGGTCCCAGCACTGAGCCCTGAGGCACTCCAGTAGCTAGATGTTGTGTCTTAGACACCTCACCCCTCCACGAAACCCTGAAGGACCTACCTGAGAGGTAAGACTTGAACCATTGGAGTGCGGTTCCCGAGATGCCCTTTGTCTTTAGGATTGACTGGAGGATCTGGTGGTTAACTGTGTCAAAGGCAGCCGACAGATCCAGCAGGATGAGAACTGAGGATTTGGAAGCTGCTCTTGCCAGTCTCAGAGCTTCAATTACTGAGAGCAGGGCATTCTCAGTTGAGTGTCCGCTTTTGAAACCAGACTGATTGTTGTCCAAGAGGTTGTTCTGTGTAAGGAAGAAAGAGACCTGGTTGAAAACAACTCGTACAAGTGTTTTCGGACAAATGGAAGAAGAGATACCGGTCTGTAATTTTCCAGATGTACTGGATTTAGAGTGGGTTTCTTAAGCAGTGGGGTTACCCGAGCCTGCTTAAATGCTGTGGGAAAGGTACCAGTGTGAAGAGAGGTGTTTATGATGTGTGTGAGTGCCTCAACTGAGGATGAACTGGCTTGAACTAGGTTAGTGGGAATAGGATCAAGCGGACAGGTGGGAGGGCGATTGGAAAGGAGGAGTTTGGAGACTTCTGCCTCTGAAAGTAGAGAGAAGGAGGGTAGAATGTGTGTGTTAGCTGGTGAAATGTGTGTGTCAGTTTGTGGATTGGTAAATTGGCCGCTGATGGTGGTTGTTTTATTTATGAAGAATGTGGCAAAATCGTCAGCTGTTAGGGTTGATGAAGGAGGAGGAGGGTCTTCTTCTGCAATTCTAACAGAAGAATTGTTAATTTTGTTGTGGTAGTAAGTCATTTTAGCAGTAGAGATATTAGCAGAGAAGGAAGAGATGAGGGATTGATAAAGACCAAGGTCAGTAGGATCTTTCGATTTGCGCCACTTCCTCTCTGCACCCCTGAGTTTAGAAAGATGTTCACGGAGAACATCAGATAACCAGGGGGCAGAGGCTGTGGCGTGGGCTGGCCTGGAGGAAAGGAGGCAGAAGTTGTCTAAGCAGGATGTTAAAGTGGAGAAAAGAGTATCAGTTGCACTGTTAGTATCTAGTGTTGAGAGCTGATCAGGTGGAGGAAGTGTGGATGAGACCAGAGAGGATAGGCGAGAGGGTGAGCGTAGGTTACGCCGAAAGGTGACCTGTGGAGGAGTGTGTGTTGTGTTCTGAGACAGGTTGAGGTTGAGAGTGAGGAGGAAGTGATCTGAGGTGTGCAGTGGAGTGACCAGTGTATGGTCAGTGGAGCAGTAGCGTGTGTAAATAAGGTACAATTTGTTACCTGATTTGTGAGTAGCCGCAGTAGATACTCGTTTGAGGTCGAATGAGGCAAGCAGAGTGTGGAAATCAGCAGCCTGAGGTGTTTCTAGGTGGATGTTGTAGTCTCCAAGAACTATGAGAGGAGTACCATCCTCAGGGAAGCTGACCTGGGGGACGATATACAACTACAAAATGGATTTTAATAGGGCTAGATGATGGTAATTGAATGTGATTCAAATGAGCTGTTGTCACACAGAGGTGGTAAATGGTCAAATTTCCAATCATTTGAGATGAGCAGATCAGTACCTCCACCTCTACCAGTCAGGCGAGGGGTGTGTGAGAAAGTGAAGTTAGTGGAGAGGGCAGCCGGTGTGGCAGTGTCCTCTGGTCTGATCCAGGTCTCAGTCAGGGCCAGTAGGCTGAGACCTGAATGACTAGAAATAGATGTAATGAAATCAGCTTTGTTTACAGCGGACTGGCAATTCCAGAGACCAATAGGAAAAGAGAATATAGTACTAGAAGACACCGGAAAGGTACGCAGGTTGTTAGGACTGGACTGCCTCCGATGTGTGACATTTGATTTACGTATGTTAGTAATAGTAGGGATTTGAAAACACATAGTGTAAGAGAGCACAAACAGAAAGATCAGATGAAAAGTTGTGTAGAAGAGAAAGGAAACAATAAGAAAATTAAATAAACAACAAGAAATGAATACTCAAGTGCCTTGTCAGTGTCCATGCTCAGTGGAGTCGCACAGGTATAGTTGTTGGTCTTTACACTCTTTGTCTTCACACGATGAGGGCTGCCGCGGTGCACTAACCTATTTTATACACGCTTAATACCTCGTTATTGAATACAGCAGGCCACGCCCTACTATTTAGCCAAGGAAACTCAAAAAGTCACGACACACAAAAAAATGCCACGTGGGCGCGCGTTTTACCAGAGTAAGACAGTAAATAAACAAAGTTTCCTAGCAACAAAGAGCCGCGCTAAAATCTACTGGTAAAAGTAAACACTCACAGACTGATGTTCTCTCCTGTTGTTCGACTGCTTCTTCAGTCGAGGCGCAGGCTGATAGGTCCTTAACTCAATCTGCTAGCAATCACATCATTCTCTATAGGGTACAGCTGATTGGTTCCTTCTGTATCAGTAGCCAATGAGCTCGCTGCTGAACCTTCAAATACTGGTCACATTTTCTGTAGCAGTTGCAGCAAGCTTTCAGAAACCTCCACCTTTCCCAGCTCCACCTATATAGATCTGCTATGGGTAATTCATGCATGCTATGTTGTGCAACAGCAGCATTGCTCACAGCAGTGTGTTGTGAACTCATTGGCAGTAGTAAGCCATCCTTGCTCTGCAGCAGCAGCAATCCCCTACAACAACAACAGCAGCAGCAGCAACAATAACCAATAGCAGCAGCAATAACCAACGGCAGCAACAATAATCTACAGCAGCAGCAATAACCAACAGCAGCAGCAATAACCTATGGCAGCAGCAATAACCAACAGCAGCAGCAGCAGCAGCAGCAGCAGCAGCAATAACCTATAGCAGCACTAGCAACAATAACCAACAGCAGCAGAATAGCAGATCTATTCCACCAAGACCAAACATATCAACATTGTCATATCCATTACCATGCCAAACGCTCTGAGAGTTGTCATGACAGAACTGTCTTTTGTCTTCAGGACACAAATGAAAATATTCAGAATTTCTTTTTCATTTTGTCCATACAATGAAAGTCAATAGGGTCCAATGTTCTTTTGGGGCCCCACTGACTTTTTTCAGTATATGGGCAAAACATTGAAACATTCTGTGATATCAAAAACATTCAAAATATCTTCTTTTGTGTTCCGCAGAAAAAAGAAAGTCAGAGAATGAAAGAAGGTGGTTTAGAATGGCATAAGGTTAAAGGTATAGCGGAGGATCTTTCCAAATTTTAGATAAGACCCGCCCTCTCCACTTTTTGAAAAGTTTGATTGATTCACCAGAATGATTGACAATTAGGAGGACCAATAGTATAGGTTACCCACCAGGAAGTAAAACATCCTCCGCTATACCTTTAAGTAAACAATGACATATTTGTCATTTTTGGGTGAAGTATTAGGATAGCAAAATAACTAGGCTTCTCAACTTTTAAAAAGAAAGAGTATATATTTTTTCATATCCTACATTGTACAAGTTTACCTGTCACTTAACCCAGAGTTAGTTCCATGTGTTCTAAATCACAATTCTGCTGTTTATGCATTTACAAAATCACTGTATCGGTTATTCTGTTCGGCCTCAGTCTTGTTAGTAATTTTAATTTTCGATTTTGTCGGTCTTATACCGTTCTTAGTCTTTTTAATAGATTTTAATGTTGGAATATTTTTTGTTTATTTTTATACAATAAACAATTTTTTTACTGTGTTGGGCTGTCAAAAAAAAAAAAAAGAAGACCAACACAATCTCTTGACAATTCGTAACTATTTTACGTTTTGGATAATTGGTTGAGGTTAGGGATGCACCTTCATACTTAAAAAAAAAAAAAAAAAAAAAAACATGTCTGCACTATTCTCTTTGTACAAATTCAAACGAAATCACCACCTTGTTACGTTGGTTATTTTTTCCTGTGAGATTGGGTTGGCAAGACTAAGATGCAGTTCAGTGCTGTGACCCACCCACCCACACACCGGTTTTCAGTTACCAGTTAAACGACCAGCTTTAGTCAGGATCTGACTGTTGTTTTGGGCAGAGTAATCTCTCCCCATCTACATCTGCGGTGGAGCAGAGCCTGGAGAGATTTATGGCTAAGAAGACGAACACAGAAACACCTGGTGCTGAGGCTCAGGCTCCCTGCCGTGCCCGTTTACAGAGAATACTGTAAAAAAAACATCAGCACCTTCAGTGGGACTCAGCACTTAAAAATGAGCAAAGTGATGATGTTGTTGATACACGTGAGGCCAAAGAGCATTGCTTACATCCAGTATCATGCTATAGGAACACTTCTGAGAAACAGTAAGGGTCCAGTTAACATACAGGCCATACCCTGTATTGACTCGGTCTTACAGCCACCACAGTCCTTTCACTGACCATCACTGACATATTTTACACAAATTACAAGAAATGGCTAAAATCACACAGCATTTGTTTTTTTCAGAGGTATTTTGTACAAAATTGCAATTAGTACGTATTAGTTTTGGAAGGACAGAAATTCCCCGCAAAGACTACAAATCATTTCCTGGTAATTTCCCAAGTGTGTTGTACAACTGTGGCACCATTTTACCAATGCCAAACTATTTCAGGTGTTTCTTCAACTTTTTCGTCACCGGGGTTGATTTTAATTTAATATATATATATATATATATTTTTGTCATATGAAGGTCACATTAAAATGCCTTGGAATTTTTTAAAGCTGTTTAAATGGCTTAGATTTTGTTTTACGCTTGTCCCAGACTTTTTATATAAAACATGAAAATCCACAATAGAAAAAACATTTTTATACTATGATCATTTAAACAACGATTTAAATAATCATAAAACATTTTAATAATAATAAAAAAGAAAAAAAAAAAGAAAAGAAAAAATAGTTCCACAGTGGTGTCTTTTACATCAAGTTGGAAGTGTTACTTTTCAAAGTAATGCATTACAATATTGAATTACCCTTAAAAGTATTTAATTGTGTTACTAAGTTAACATTTATGGAAAGTAATCTTACATTACCTTGCATTACCTTTTCTCACCTTGGCTGGGCTTGCTTGTTTGTTTTTAATAAAAAAAAAAAAAATCTATTTTGGGCAAATGTTAAGGCCTTTTTACACCAAAAGTGAAATGGATAAGCCTCAGGCTGAAATGCAAATTCACACCTGTACAGTAAAGAACGCAGCTCAAATAACCTTTCAGTTGTGCTGTCATTCTGGATTGCAGAATAGAAAAAAAATAAAATCATATGTGATGTTTATTTAAAGTAATTTTTGCCTATTGGTACGGTTGAATTGGATCATCGAAGGTCAGCAGCAAAGAAATTGGTTAATAAAGGTAGGTTGAATACATAAAGATTTTTTTGTGTTATTGTAGAGTTTGCATTTTGCTGTTTTTATTTATTTTGAGGAATACTGAATCTGTTTTTGCAAGTGAGATGAGTAAATGCCTGGCTACAGTTAGTCTAGAACTACAATAACCATCATGTTCACACAGCGCCTCTGCACTTCATTATCCATTTCTCTCAACATGTAGACAGGAGAGCTGTCAATACATGGGAAAACAAAGTAACTTGTGTTACTTATTTGAAAAAGTAACTCAGATAATTAGTTGTAAATTTAAAAGTAGTTATTTACTAGTATATCATGTGAGAAATGGTGGAAATAATGTTGTGTTGGAAGTGTTCATGATCCTTAAAAAAACTAATTACAAAATAAAATTCAGAATTAAAGTCACCATGAAATCAAAAGGAACAACTCCTTTTTTAATGGAATATTTCAGTATTTATTATAAATTATTTATCTCTCACATCTCCCTCTTGCAGTGACATCTCTTCTCTGATGATGTGTTTGCAGGCGTGAGGGCGGGGCAAGCTGTCACTCACATGACATCACAGCAATAACAAACCACAACGATCCAATCAATTTACGATGGACAAAATAAAGTCCCGCCCTACATTTTTTCGGATATACGTCACAATAGGTTAGAAAAAAATATCGTAACTTCCGTTTCATGATGACCTCAAAAAATAATTTCCAAAAATGACAATGCAATACTGTCAGGCCTGTGATTAAATGTATGTTTGTTTGGAAAGTTCAGTGCATGGAAAATCAGGAGCCACATGAGCTATTTAATATTTAATAAATAGCTAATTTTGCTTTCAAAAATGGAATAACAACCTGGCATTAAGTCACATTTTGAGTGCATAAGCACCATTTTGCAATGTGTCAGACCATGTGCAATACTTACCGGGCTATATGTCCTACAAACTCATTGGTAGCACTTTATTTTATATCCCTGTTCCGCATGTATGCTATGTAGTTATTATAGTGATTACAATAACTGGGTAAGAACTAGGTACTAACCCTGAAACTACCCCTAAACGTAACATTAACCCTTGTAGTTGCCTTATATTACCAGTACTTTCTTAGGTAAGGACGTTGTAAGTACACGTACGAGCACATACTGTAAAATAAAGTGCAATTAACTCTTCCCGTTTTAATATAGAAAACTGCATTTGTCATTGCCCAAGATTAGCCAGATCGTGTTTTCTGATTGTGTTGCTGTAACGCAGGGTGTTTGATTTTTGGAAACACTCCGAAACATGACCATTGTAACAGCATTGAATCAAAGAGCCATTCATAACAAAGATGTGTTAAACAGCAGGATTAACGTCAGCATTTACCAACCTAATACTGGGATTAGAAAGCTTAGACAAGCAACACACCCAAGGGTGTCCTGATCCTGGACTCTTTCAGATGGTTTTGTTTTATATTCTCTGAGTCATATTTGCAGGCACACACACACACTTATACTGAGCTGAAAATAAGTGGGAATCGTGTGTGTGTGTGTGTTGCTCTGACCGTGTCCGGAGTGTGACTGACGTCTGTACCCTTTGACCAGTGTGCTTGATGTGCAGCCGTGAGGTCAAAGTCATTCACTCCAAGACACACACACACATGCACACATCCACATTCCATTAGAGGTGACAGACAGTTGGCCTATAAGGGATCAAAAGCTGCTAAAGCTCACTAAATCCGAGTGCTGTGAGTTGGCGTAGTCCTCACATTTTAAACTGAGGAGGAGCCTGTCAATCAAACGCATAGGTGTGTGTGTGTGTGTGTTTGTGTGTGTGTATTCAGAGGCTGGGTACACAAAATCAACACGGATGTAAATAAAGGCCATTCTTATAGTCAAAAAGAGGAAACGTTCAAACAGTTGGATGGTGTTATCTAAATAGTCTTTAATAAAGTGCACAGGCAACGTTTGTGCAGCTGCTAAAGCTTAGGAGTGCTGAACAGGTTTTGCTTCTGTAAAGCAACTGCAATGTGCTTGTGTCCTTGTGCAAAGAGTAATGCTCTTCTTTCCTGCATGAGGATGAGGATGATGACTGTTGTTATTGTTAGTTGTTCATGTTATCTTAGGTCTATGAAATAATATTAATAGATGCAACTTATGATTTTAATAATGTATTAGTGTAACTGGTCCTACTCGACCCGCTTGTAGGGTGTGTTTCCCCGAAAACATTGTTAGCCAACTATGGTCGCAAGTTCTGCCGGTTTCAGCATAGTTCAACGAGTCTGTGTTTTCCCGAAACCATAGTTCAAACAAACATTCACAAACAGCATCGCAAAGTTGTGTGGTTGAAACGACAGCTTTCGAGTAGTCTTGTTTACATGTCATGTGGACTCAATAAATCCTTATCTTGAGCAAAATAAGCATTTAGGTCTTTTAGTTTGTAAAGAGATTTGAAGCACAGTTTTTGAAGAGTGTGCATGTGCGTACGTGCTCTAGTACATAAGAACGAGCCTATGACTGAATCTGGAAATAAAGCAAAATAATTGAGAAAAATGCAAATTAATCCTCAGAAGACATGTTCATAATTTACAGCAAAACATCTTGCATTAATTCGATCTCAAACAGGTTCATTTAAAGAAGGTATTACTCCACCACGTGCGTGACGTGGTTGAACGACCACTTTGTGACAGTATGGTTTTGGGAAACAGTCGTGACTAGCTAGTTGATTCTTCAACGATGCATCGTACTATGGTTAAGCAGTGAGTTACACCGTTGTATGGGAAACGCATCCCTGAGCGGGATTCAAACAGGGGTTTCTGGCGAGGGAGGCAGACACTAACAAGGACTAAGAAAAGACACAGCCACAAACGCAAGCTACAAGGAAGTGAGGTTTACACACACAATCGACCCCCTAAACATCACTACCATCCGGGTCACGGCACCAAATGCAACTGGTCCTCGACCCGCTCCAAATGGGATTTGAACTGGGGTCTCCGGTGTAGGAGGCGGGCACGGTAACAAGTACTCTAAAGACCGCAGCTGCTAGTGTCAGTCGTTGGCCTACGTCCGTTACATTAGTGAATAATTAAATCAATATAAACTAAGAAGCCGCGCCCGCTACCCCTGCTATCATATCAGTTACCAGCTCAACCTACAACCAGTGTTGCCAAGTCCACGGTTTTCCTGTGGAATTGGGCTATTTTTACAGTGTTGCCGCTGTTTTTTTCTTCTTTATTTTCTTTCTGTTTAACGGTTGTTTTTCGCCAACTGGAAACCCGGGGTGTCGAAATACTATAGGGTAAAATGGCAGTGGGCGCACTCACACAGACCAAAACAATGGAACGGAATGCACATTTCAAAGTAGAATAACTGGCTGTGGCATTGTTTTTAGAGAAACAAGTATGTGAACTGAGCATGTTTCCTAAATATCTGCAAACATATTATGGTATTGTTATGCTTTAGTAAAGTCAAAAATATTACATACAGCACCTTTAACAAAGCTTCCCGAGTTTCAGACACAGACGACACACCCACTGGACAAAGATTGCAGCCCAAAAATGTCCCGAGCACAGGAAAAGAAGAATAAAATAACAAAATACAAACAGAGGACAATGTCTCTTTAGACACAAACACCACCACACACTTCTAGTGGATCAAAAGTAATGACTTAGAGGGATTATTTGAGTCTATACTTTTTGGAAATCCTGCATAGTACACCTCTAAAGGAAAATATGACATTCTTCCAAAACATTATGATTTTGCTTTATCTTGCGGAACACAAAAGAAAATATTTTGAAGAATTTTTCAACAGTTTTCAACCAATGAAAGTCAATGGGGATCGAATTTTTCAAATGCTAAAAGGACATTAGGTAGCATAAAAGTGATCTACTGTATGCAACACTGATGGTTTAAATGTGACATATTATGACCCTTTTCACAAGATGTTATATAAATCCATGGTGTCCCCGGAATGTGTCTGTGAAATTTCAGTTCAATATACCCCCCAGATAACTGATTATAGCTCTTCAAATTTGCCCCTTTTTGGGTGTGAGCAAAATCGCACCATTTGTGTGTGTCCCTTTAAATGCAAATTTAAAATTTGTCAAAATTGTCAATATCAAACCACAGTGGTGATCACATAACACACAAAGACCAATGAGATTTGATGTTAATAACATCAGTTGATTTGGGCTCTATATGCATATATTGATCATGGACTCAGACAACCGAAACATTCTTTAAATATCTTTTGTTTGTGTGTGTGTGTGTGTGTGTGTGTGTGTGTGTGTGTGTGTGTGTGTGTGTGTGTGTGTGTTTCATTTTCAGTGAAATATTCTTTTGACAACTGCAGCACACAGATGTTTTTGGTAGTTATTTTGAAATGCACATGCTTGCACTCAGACATATTTTCAATATTACTTTAATGATTTAATTTTCTTATTAAAAAGAGAATATATTTATCATTAATACTTCAGACCTCTTCACACCAAGATTGTGTGTGTGTGTCATTCACAAAGCAATTTCCTGATGTTCCCCAAACTCTGCCATAAAGCTGCCTCTTCTCTTTTTAATTACAGATCATCGTCAACACCCAAATCTGGTGGCAGATATTAACGAGCGAGCGAGGGAAGAGTAATAGGCAGTTTTTCTTTTAATTAAAAGAGCGGCGTAAATAATCGTCTCATAATCCACCTGTCAGAGCACATCCACAATTCTGTTTAATAACGGCGACCTGCACGGAGTCAACAGCCAGAAACACACACAAACGCTCTAATAGATTCCTACACATCAACACATTTTATAAACAGGAACATATATAGGCTACCAACCCGATCTCATTAAATGTGTCTATGTGTGTAGACACATTTTCACACATTTATATCCTACACATAGACTTATATCATGCATGCACATGCAAATATCTTACCCCACTAACCCAGATGGATAAGCTAATATGCTAATAGTGTATTAATAATTGATGGTCATATAAAAAGCATTTCAGTGTGCTGAATCAGCTGAAACAGAAAGGCCTCAGGAAACTATTTATCTCAGCCATCTCTTGCTACAGCTTCAAAATTCAGAAAAAAATAGTAGAAATCTATTTTTCAGAGAATAGACAGAGGCTGAATCTAAAAGGCAGACAGAAGGGCTCTACGTGACTGGGCTCTACAGAGAAATGCAATGCAGCAAGACCTTAATGCAGATTTAGTTCTACATATTGACTTATAGATTTAATCAGGACAAACCTCATACACAGGAAACACTCACAGGACCGATTTTATTTATATCATATTCTAATCCTGTTGGGAAACAATGCAAATTAGCATGAATATTTATTGTATAACAAAATTTTGCAGCCTTGAGGAACTTTAGCAGGTTATTGGAAAGACTTAATTTTTTTCTATAAATTGGGGGGGGGGGGGGGGGGGGGTGGATGATATTGGTTTTCACTCCGGTAATTTGCCTTTTTTTATTATTATTATTTTAATAATGATGCTAAATGATATCCAGTAAAATATGATATGGAAAATTAAATTAAGAAAAATGCTGAGTTAATAGAAACTCAATAATTTTGCTTTAAGATCTTAAATTATCTATGCTTTACTATTCATATTAATTGTATAGCTCTATACTCTCAATCAACTGTTTTTGTTTATTTGTAAGAACTTTTAGGAGAAACATCTGAGACAAAGTAGACTTTAACTCAGAACTGCTTTAAAAGGAAACCACACTCAAAAATGAAAGTTTTGGCATAATTTACTCCAGTATGACTCACTTTCTTCTGTGGAACAGAAAAGAAAATTTGGAACAAAATGTCTCTGTGTGTTTTTTTTTAACTGTCTGTTTACCAACATTCTTCCAAATATCTTTAGTATTCCATAGAAGAAGAAAAAAAGCAATTCAGGTTTGGAATGAAGATGAGTAAATTAATTTGGTAACACTTTATTTTGAGACATTCAACTAATTATAAGTAACTTTGCAACTACATGTCAACCAGCGGTCATTAGAGTATTAGCAGACTGCCTACTTAATATTGTTACATGTATAATCTGTTTTGTTTTTGTGTTCCTGGTTTCCTTAGTTTCCTAGTTAGGCCTTGTCCACACGAAGCCGGTGCGTTCCCTATCCGATAATTTTTTTTCCTCATTCTAAAAAAAAATTCCGTAAACACGGCGTCGTTTCAAGAAATATCTGCGTACACACGAAACCACTGAAACCGACTGAAAACGGTGTAGTAAATATGCCAGACCAGTATGGGGCGCTGTAATTCTGCCACAGAGATACACTATACATGGAGAAGAAGACTTTGAGCATGCGCATAATCTTGCGCGCTGTATATGAACCAAGAAGAAGAAGACGAAGATTATCGCTTGTTGCTCACCACAGTTGCATAGAAGCAATATATTCTGCTATATATAAAGCTAGTAGGCTTAGTAGCTTCTGCAGCACGAACACAATCATGTAAGTCCGCCATTATTGTTGTTGCTGTTACGCGTGACACAGACGGCACGTGATGTGATGACATCATCGTTTCACAAAATATACGGATTGGCTGTACACACGAAACCGCAAGGGTGTCGTTTTCAGATTTATCCACTTTGGGACCCGGTTTCAAAAAATAGCGGTTTCAGTCTCCCAAAACGCCGGATCCGTGTGGACGAAAAGCCAATACGATAAAAAATGTATACGTATACAGCGAAACGCGTCTCCGTGTGGACGGGCCCTTAGTCTCTTAAGTTGTTAATTAATTCCTCACACCTGAGTCTGTTCTCCCTGATTACCTCATATGGATATAAGCCCTGAGTTTTTTATTTTTTTTTACCACACCAGCCTCAGCAAGAGGTCCAAAGCACACCTTCTAGTGAACGGTCCCAGGGAGGATTTTGCCGCGTTTGTGGAGTGGGTGCTGGTGAACAACAGATCGGCGTTCACCATCTGCCCAGCAGAGGACATCACCAGCCCCACTCCAGACCCAGAGTCCAGCCAGCCACCGCCAACACACTGCACTTAGCGCCGCTGAGAGGATTTGGAAGAGGATATTTCCCTGATTCTCTCAATATCGCTGGTCCCCCCAGGCTCCAAGTATCCTGTGTCTCCGCTGATCCAGCCCAGCTCAAAGTCTCCTGTGCCCATGGTGGTTCCGCACAGCATGAAATGTCATGTGCACCCATTGGTCCCGTCCAGTAAGAAGTCTCCACTGTCTCCAGAGCTCTCCACTAGGTCTTCCAGCCTAACACAGTCTCACCCCCAAACGTCACATACTGACGCGTCTTGACCATACGGCAACATACGACGAAAAGGATACCCCTAAAACGTCCATATGTGACGATTCGGGTTATGGGTAGGTTTAGGTGTGCGTTAGGGTACCACTAAGAGGCGCTGCTGGTGCGCTTATGTCTTCGTCTCATATGGACGTTTTAGGGGTACCCTTTTCGTCGTATGTTGCCGTATGGTCAAGACGCGTCAGTATGTGACGTTTTGGGGTCCGTCAGCCTCGCCTCCGCTGGTTCCCTTCAGCCCCTCGACTTCTCTAGCTCCACTCAGTGTGGATCTGCCTTGTGTCTTCCGGTCTCTAGCTCCACCCAGCCAAAAGGATCCCCTAGCTCCGCCTCCAGCCACTGATCCTGTCACTCCACCTCGGCCCATCGACCTGTCGGCTCCACCATGACTCCTCTGTCCTTCAGCTCCACCTGGGACCACCGTCCTTACGGCTTCACCAGACTCCCTCGTCTCTCTGGCTCTGCCTTGGTCAGACTTTGCTCTGCCTGTGCCATTAACTTCCGAGCCATCTGCTGTGCTCCGTCTCTCCACCTCTTCGGCTCCGTCTTACCTCCGGGTCCACCTCGGGCCTCAGTCCTTTGGCATCCTGGCTCTACCTCAGATGCTCGTCACTGCAGCTCTGCCTCGGTCTCCAGAGCCATTGATGTTGCGTGGGTTCATTGGCTCTTCAGCTCCACCTCCATCAGCTTCGTATCCGTCAGTTGTCCCCCTGGTGCTGTCAGCCAAGACTCCACCATGGCTCCTAGCCCTAACCCTAACAGTCTACTAACACTCTAATGAGAGTTAGTTGACATGCAGTTGTAAATTAATGAGAGTTAAATGACATGTAGTTGCAAAGTTATTTATAGTTAGTGGAATGTCTAAAGTGGACTATAGAAATTTTTGTTTAATTTTAATAGTATTAGAAACTCTTTAACAAACTCTTTTAAAAAGTGATGTACATAGCGCACATCTTTAGGCAAGTATCAGAATATATTTTTTTTTTTAAATAAATTGTGCATTTATGGAGTTTTTAATTTCATTTTTATTTTTGCAGCATCATTACGGTCACGTCTGACTCTCAGAGCTGCACCTGAGAACTTTGTTTGCTTTATCTTTCAAATTTGGAAAGCAGAAAAGAAAACGCTGAATCCACGCCCAAAGGATTTTTATAGTGGAAAGTTCCAGGCCACCAACTTTTATTAATTGTGAGTGTTGTGAGTTTGTTTATTCTGTTCTTAAAGGAGAACGGCTAATTGGAACACCTGCTCTGTTTCCTGCTGAAGAAGCTCTCTCCACCACATTTTACCTGTCTCCAATGACCACAGGAGGTGAGCCTGTGGTTACAGGTACAGTTTCAAGTGCATCAGACCACACACACTCACACATAGACACTAGCACCTGCATCACCCATAGCTACATTCGGTGCGCAACGAATGATAATTCCGCTTTAATATGAGTGATAATGACAAGGTTAGTTTTTTCTGTGAAAGCAGTTGTAACGTTCACTGCTATTTTATCTTATCTCTTAAATGAAGTTTCACACCTAAGCAATGCTGTAAGTTAAACCCAGAGTGAGAATAAACCTGTTCTTCAGCTCAGAGAATGAAATGAATCTGTCAGCACTTCGGTGTACTTCACAAACACAGCTGTGTTACAACTGGAAACTTGCACCGCTCACAAACGTTCATTTTTTGGGTCAATGGCATGATGCTATTTTGCTTGCCTGGATCTAATAATTTTTTTTTTTTTTTTTACTTTCAAATGCAATTAATACACACAATGACTTGAATATACTGCATAAAAGAGATTTTTTGAAGTTGTAAATACAACAGATTATTGGAGAACTATTTCAGTCTTTCTAATCCAAAATTCCATGTTTAATTCAATGTGTTACTTGCACTCCTTTAAGTGAACAGTATTAGTGGAATAACGTAGGTAATAGTGAATGAGGGTTTAGGGGGCGATTTCGTATTCAGCCATTGTCTGGTCTCGTCTCAAGACTGCTATCGTTTGGCTCATACAGGGACTGTTTATGTGTGTGTGTGGATCCTCACCTGCCTGTTCTACATTCACCGTCATTGCATCCTGTTGCTTTCACTCTGCCATAATCCCCATATAATTCAATAAAGAGTTGTTGTTGATACTCACCGATCTCTCCAGTCTGTTCTCCGACAATCACATAATTTGACATATTTATGACTAGGCAATTTGATTGCTCAGACAACAAAGGTCATGTAGCATGACTCCTCAAATGTAATAATGTCTGTGAATTAATAAATCACATTATATATAAAAAAAACTTGTTATATTTTATTTTATTATTTGAAGACAAAGGTCAATATCACATCTACAGTATAAGGCATAAGGAAAATCAGTTATTACTTTTATTTCCTGATGGTCACACCACATGACATTTTTAGAAGTTTTTTGTATACATTAAAAGCAGGGCTATGTAGTTTTGGGAATTTCTTCGCTGTATTCTCTTTTTGCTCGCAGGTTTCTCTATAGAGCTCCCCCTACAGCTTCGGAATAGATATTTGACAACACCGTCGAAAAACTCATCGGCGACTCTCAGATACCAGAGGCTATAGATCAAGGACATCAAAGCAGATGGGACATTCTTTAAAACGTCTTCTTCATTCGGGTTCGAACAGCGTGAGGGAGCGCAATAATGACAGAATTTTAGCCGATTTTTTTGCCGTAAAGCAATTCGTTACATCGCGAGACCTGATTTCACGCGATATTTCACGCTGATTTCCCGCCATCCCAAAGTTGCAAGGGTGGTTTTTCGGCTCACAGGCGCTTGGGGGGTGCGAGACGATCACCATTCAACCCGAAAAAAGTCATAATTATTCCAATGACTCCGAAGCTGTGCGGTTAAGGTAAAAAAGTTACTTAGTTCACCTTTAAGTATAAAGGGGTTTCAAAACCATAAACCAACATGAATACAAAGAATACATTTAAGAACTTGGGATTTTTAAACCAGAAGATTTTTCCTTGTCTTATTGTGGACACTTTTATTTGTCACTGACCATTTGGCATGACCGTGTCCTTAATAGTCATGGTAACAGCCAGTACAAATGTACAAATACACATTCATATTCATGCTCACACACGCACAAATGCACACAGATACTGTCCCATGGGCAACGCTCCAAAAATAGCTTAAGACAAGTTCTAAAATACATTGAGCTGTCAACAGTCAGGACTGGGCTTACTCTGTGCCTAGGAAAGTCCATCCTTTCATTTTAAACGCTTTGAAGAGAACACATGCTGATCTAATGCACAACAAAATATATATGATACAGTGACCCCTAAACATAATAAAGCCACACACAAGGGTATGAATGCCATCACATTAGATAACATATCAAACAATGAGGCATCTGCAAAGAAATTAAGCTAAACATTTATCAAAACTAATTTCATGTTTATGAGCCATTTTTGTAACTTGATTTTAACTAATACATGCATTTTAGTTCATGTAGGGTAGTAAGCCATCAGATCAACAGAACATCTCTTTTATTTCATTAAAATTTCTTTCACAAACATTAAAAAAATCTTACTCATCCCAGACCTTTGAATAGTAGTGTAACTTTGAACAATAATGTTGAATAATTTTAAACAATGTTTTGCTTGGAAAGTGCATGATCTATATTAAGTTATAGTTCTGTCATTATTCACCTATGCATAATTCCAAAACCCATGATTTTCCTTTTTTCCATGGAACAAAACATGAGATATTTGCACGAATCTTCACACGGATATTTTTCATTGACAGTTTCAAGGGACCATGACTGAGAAGCTGCAAATGTGTGTGAAGATTCTTCAGAAATGTTAACCGTTATGTTCCACAGAAAGAATAACAGCATATGAGTTTGAAGTGACATGAGGGTGAGTAAACACAATTTTCATTTTTGAATGAATCTTTTAAAATAAATATCACTTGGTTTGACATTTTGCCATTTAATCAAATGTCATACATACTTAAGTGGCTTCAGTGTCCAAATACTTTTTATTCAGCGAATGTCCAATCTCAAAATGTCCAGAGAGATTAAACGTATTATAATTGCACTGTAAATAAGCCTAATATTTAGACATATTTACCCGTCCAAGTAAATATGCATTCCCACTGACCTGCTAATACCATCTCAAATATCCAACAGCACAGTGTGTCAGCCAGCAGTATTAGTTGAAGTATACAGTAGGAGGGAGTGAGAGTGATATAACCTTATATTGGAAGCTGCGAGCCCAGATCTGTACATTGAGAAAAGATGAGGAAGTGGACTTCATGTCATAAGTCTCTTTATAGCACAAACCCTGTTGCTAAGCTATTGCATCATTCATCACATGGAAATATGCAATACTCAGTCAAAAATGGAAGAAAATCAACGTCTCAGTAGGTTTGATCACAAGGGAATGTGAAATATATCACGGTTTGGTTGTTCCAGGCTGTGCATTTATTCTTAGGGCTTCTCTCGGGCTCTCTCACACATAGAGAATCATGTGACTAATAGAGACATCCATACCTGACTGGGAGCTGGCAGGGTACATGTCTAGGTGGCACTGGGAGCCGACTCATGCCTGGCATCATTAGGAGCTGTGCCAAGCCTCTTGGCTGGCAGCCCCAATCTGCTTCACAGCCTGTTTTCTCATTCTCTCTCACCCTCTCCGTCAGTATCCATGTGTTAGAAAGGGCTCAATTCATGCTTTTACAGCGTAATTCATACGGTCCTTGCCTGTAAGCGATGTGCTCTTGTCGTGGTTAAGTTCAAAGTTATAATTGTACCTGCAAACACACCTGTTATATTGACACTGTTTTACATATTGTGTTAGGTTAAATGTGAATCATGAGATGCTTTACAATAAATAAATTATGTGACAGCCATCATTGTTTATAACTTTTGTACTATTTTGTCATGATATTTTGGTAAAAACTTGGCAGATATGATTTTAGGGGCAACTAAAAACGGAAAACTTTTTATGCATTTTGGCCTATCATTTACAGGACAACAGTGTTTTGGGTGCCTAAAAACGCAAACTTTTGAAAACGGGACTCAAAGTGCAAGTTTTTGAATACGATACAGTTATCGTCTCTGTGTAAAAGGCAAAAATGCAAATTTTTTAAAACGGTGACGTCATGCGTATGTGTATTGCGTGTTTAGTTTATAGGTGTGTAGTGTTTCTTTACAAAGTGACATCGCCAACTACTGGCCTGGCAACAGAATGCAACGTTTGTAGTCGTTTTCGCTGATCCCTGTGAACGGGGATAGTTTTGACAACGTTGTCGCCTGTACGCAAAAAAAAAAAAAAAAAATCGCAAAGGAAAAACGTTTCTAGTTTTTAGTTCGTTGTCGTGTAAACGTACCCTTTTGGAGGTCTCCTTCAATAGGTTTACATGCATCTAATGTCTCTAAACCCCTCCTTTCCGGGCAACCAATTGAGACCATAGACTGGAATTATGCATATTAGTTATAAACCTCCGTAGGTTTGTGAAGAAAGACTGATGACTACTTTCAGGCAGTTCAGATTCTGTTCTTTGTTTTGGGAGACAATAACTCAATTTATTGTGCATTTAGATCTTTGAAACTTGTCAGACCTTTTACATTCACAAACAGCTAAGACACTAAAGATAATATCCAAAAAACCATAATAGGGACTTTAACTGAAACTGGACAGGGGAATTCTAGCTCAAGTCACATTTATTTATATAGCGCTTTTTACAATACAGATTCACCACAGGCATGCTTTTCCCGGGTTGGTTAAAACACTACAAAGTCAGAGGGTAAAAATATTATATATGTATATATATATATATATATATATATATATAAATGTAAATCTAACATCTAACTGAACACGGGCATCTTTGAATCCTCTTTTTTACTGTAAACAGAACTAATGAACATAAGAGGCATTAATAATGATTAGGCTATAGTGATAATAATTTAGAAACACATATTTTGTCAGGCAATCAATGCTCCATCTGTGAGAGTGTTAATATTGAAAAGATACTGATGGCGGAAGAAGCACGACACCTGCATCAGTAATGAGACAAGAGCCCATAACAAACCTCTCTTTTATGTGGAATAGTATTATTTATTAACACCCTGCCTTAAATATTAATCATCAGATAAATGGCTTCCTCTGTTTTGCGTTTTTTTTTTTGCCACCAAGAGGAGAGAAAGGAAATGAAAGAAAAGAGAGAGTGCGAAAGAGTGCGAGCTTTGCTGCCGCATGTGATTTGAAGAGCAAATCATTCTTTTCATTCTTTTCAAGAGACAGATCAGAATCACAAGCACAGGATGAATTATGTAGAGAGCTATGGGGAAATTAAAAGTCGAGAGGTTGTTTTTAAATTTTAATTTTAGTGCTTAGGTAAATGTTAAAGCACAAGGAGGCACTCTTCCTGAATAAATAACATTCATCTCTGAAGTATTGAGGTGAAATACTGAAAGGCCTGTGTGTAGCTCACATTTACTCAAATGTTTACCATGCTGACAAGGTCAAATCTCCCACTCTACCCCTCCAAATACAAGTACTGCAAGTAGTGACGCCATACATAAGAGTTTGTATATAGGTGAAATTGTATTACTGATGCAAACAGATAGTGATGTTATTTTGGGCAATTTAGCCCTACAAAACATCTCTCTTTATTTCTTAATTTTCAGCTCATCTTTTAAATGCCTTACATTTAGAAAATGTACATTTGGCTGAAATAATAGGTGTGCACTTTTGGCCCTGTTTACATCTGGTAATAAGATTAGTTTTTGTCGATCCGATCACAAGTGGACAATGCTAGTTGGACAGGAGTAAATACGTCTAAAACATATTGAGCTTGTCATCCACTTCCAGAGGTAGTCAAAAACACATTAAATTGGATTGCTTTCATAGTGTAGACTCTCGTGGTCCAATACATTCTAACAGCCACAAAAAACTCCCTACTCTCTGCTCATCAACCTTTAGCGGTGGACACTTTTCATTTTATTGACTTCCATTTATACACATGAAATGGAAATGCAAGCTCATATGAATTTTGCTGCTTTCCAAGGTTCAAGTTTGGTAAACTCTGCCATGCAAAATTCATATCACGTGAAAACATGTGACCAATAGAAGACTGCTGCGTCACAGCGTGACCCCTTCGGTGAATTAAAAGAACGCAAACTTTAAATCTTGCAGCTTTGTGTAAAGTGAAGTAGATTGCATGTATTATGGATGTATTATGTTGAATTATTGTTTTTAAAGACGCTGCAGTGTGTAAACTCATATTATGACCGCTGCAGTGTCCATAGAAATTTCACATTCTCAAATAGTGTGGCCGAGGCTTAACATCCTCATGATCCTTCAGAAATCATTCTAACATTCTGATTTGTTACTCAAGAAATATTTCCTATTATTATAAATTCTGTTAAAAATATTGTCCTGTGGAAAAATACAATAATGTTTGTGGAAACCATGATAAAAAAATAATATTTTTTTCATGACTTTTCTGCAATTTGCAAAATTATACAAATTGTAATCATTGTAAAGTGACAAAGAATTCCTAGAATCGGCTATATGGAGATCACTCAACAGTTGACTCGATTAGAAAATGAATTCCAATGCGCAAATGCCTCATGCAACGCATTTCTTTGCTCAAGTCTATCATTACCATCTCATTCTTTTCCCAGGATGATTTCTGTCTTTCTCTCACTCAAAGGAGTGGAAACGCTCCAGCAAGATCGCGTCACTGCAGCGGTTACACAGATAAGTAAAATACCATGCCGTAAGAAAAGACCATCTCACTCTGTCAGTCGTTTTCTCTTTCTATTGTTAGCAGCTGCATGCCTCACCGCACTGCAAATTTTCCCTGTCACACTCCAATAAGCCTAATTGTCCAAAATAAATGAGCTAATTTCTAAAGTTCCAGTTTATATGAGAGAGATAAGCGGCTTGCTGATTGATTGGGGGTTTAATTCGTTTTCCTTACATTTTGGATGTGTGTGTCAGAAGGGTAAGTGTGAGCGTGTCATCTTTGTGTGTTATTCTTAATATGGATTTATTTTGCTTCTGATATTCGTCCATGTTCAGGAAACGGGTTTGGGACCTCAGGTGGGATATTGGGAGCTTTAGGAAGAGGGAGCTTCCCAGTGGACTTGAGCAAAATGGTCACAAAATCTTATTAAAAGTGTTATTTGAGGCAGGTAACCACAGATGAGCCGAAGGGGTTTTCAGTAAAAAAAAGAAAAAAAAAAAAGGAAAAAAGGCTGCATAGAATAATCAAAAGAAATTCAACTTAAAAATGAAGAGAGGCTTAGACCAATGGACGAAGTTCATATGAAGTTGCCATTGTGTGATGGAATGCATTTTGAATTTATGAAATTTATGATGTGCCAGGCAGCCCTGATAACATATTATTATACTGATGTGGTTCTCCTTAGTGGGAAAAGACATGAAAAAATAGTTTATGACAAAATTAAAATTCTGTCATCATTCTCTCACCCTCATGCTGTTCCAAACTTGTATGACTATATGATTTATTCTTATGTTTAATATTAAGAAACCTCATTGTTCTTACATGTCACATTACTTAACATCAAACATGACTGGAACTCATGTCATGGTCTTGTGATATTTGGTATGGGTTCTCTATACATTGCTGACCAATTATTTGATTTGATTTGAGGGTGAATAAACCCTTTAAATTTTGGTCTGTACATCATAAAAAGTGATCGAAGCTGTATGGATAACTTTTATGCAACCTTTTTGGAGCTTGAAACTTTTGGACTCTTTGACTTTCATTGTATGGACAAAAACAGCTGAAAATTCTTCAAACTTTTTTGGACAATCATACGACTTTGGAATGGCATGAGGGTGAGTAAATGAGAGAATTAAATTTTTTATGTGATTTTTTTTTTTGCATTTTTGCATTTTATGATATTGCAGAAATATTTCCTCTGTCCTACCATGTGGCCAACAGCTCTGCAGGATAAACATGAACGGTCTCTTGAAAAACATAAAAAGACAGCATTCAAGCAATATTACAAATTCTTAACAAAACCAGGCCTATGAATTATGCAGTATGAGTTGTAGAAGAAAGCAGCTTTTTAGCTTTTTTAATTCATTCATTGGAGACGAGTGACAGGGGATTGTGGGATTCACAAGTAGAACAAGGAATGAGAGCATTAAAAATGTGAGAAATGCTCAACTTCATGCAAATAAGAGAGCAAAACCACCAATCATGAAGGTGAAGGCAGTGCTATTTGTTATTATAACGATTATAACATATTAGGGCTGTCAAATTAACACATTCATTTTGCAATATTTTTATTTTATTTTAATGCGATAAAAATAAGTATATTAAAAATATTAAAAAACACAATTAAAGCAGCATCTGTTTTTTTCCTGGTATCCTTTGGCTGGCGTTACATTATATGATTATGCTTTCATTCATTCAAATGCTTTTAAACCATTCAAGCGCGACAAGATGCAAAAGAGATCTCAAATAGCCTATAGCCTACTGGTGCAATGTCTGTGGAATGGCTCTCTGTGTTTACTCACCCAAAACAGGCACACAGAAAGCCACTCAAGACAGCGCACCAGTACCACATTGAGTTCTTTTTCACGCTTGAACGGACAGAAACACACAAAATGATGTCGAAATGTTCTTTCAAATAGTCCACAGTGCAGTTCCATGGTTATCAAATCAACACGCAGGGCATCCAGATGGATGAGGGGAAGGTGGCAGCCGTCCAGAACTGGCCCACACCCATCACCGTCAAAGAACTCCAGCACTTTCTCAGCTTTGCGAACTTCTACAGACATTTCATCAAGAGATACAGCTCCATTACCAGCCCATTAAACAACCTGTTGAAGGATATACCCAAGTCTCTGTCCTGGACTCCAGCGACCACCGAAGCATTCCATCTACTCAGGGAGGCATTCATTCGCTCCCCGTTCATCCAGACCCCAGTCTGCCTTTCGTGGTGGAGGTGGACGCGTCAACCACTGGGGTAGGAGCGGTGCTGTCTCAGCAGCAGGGTAATCTGGCCAGACTCCATCCATGTGCTTTCTACTCCAAGAAGCTCACCCCGGCGGAGAAGAACTATGACATTGGCAACAGAGAACTCCTAGCCATAAAACTAGCCCTTGAGGAGTGGAGGCATTGTTTGGAGGGTGCTCAACATGCCTTCACAGTCCTGACCGACCACAACAACTTATAACATCTAAGAGAAGCTAAAAGATTAAACCCCTGCCAAGCCAGATGGCACTCGCTGCTAAAGGATCGATTCTGATGGCCCAACATGTCCAGGGATCCAAGGATCCAGGGTCCAAGGCTGCAATGATTGTGATTGTGCCATCTCCAAGAGCCCATGCCACTTCCGAACTGGCAAGCTTCTTCCCGTGCCCATTCCCAACTGTCCATGGTCACACTTAGGAGTAGGGGTGCACCGATCCGATATTAGGATCGGATATCGGCCGCGATACTGATAAAATAGCTGGATCGGGGATCGGAAAAAATAACAGATCCATGGGCCGATCCAGGTTTGTTTTTGTTTTTTTCCGTTGTCGCAGCAGAACCTACGTCATTCGTCAGCTTCACGCGTATCGCATGCTAGAAGCAACATGGAGCGAGCCAGAGGCCGTTTCTCAATACCAAGTACGCAAACTTCGGACTTGCGTCCTCCTTGGTAGTTCGGACTTGCCAAGTTCGACTCAGGAGAACGAACTCCCGAGGACGAGAGGACGCGAGTCCGGTTATTCTGCAAATGGAACAGCAGCGTTCTTGATCGCGTCACTCAGCTCGCTCTGGCTACTCCGGTAATCTCTTTATGTATATTTTAGTCAACAATAAAACGAAGTATGTTATAAAACACCACTCTGCCTCTTTTCATTTAAAAAAAAATCTTAAACATATTAATGGCCACATAAATGTGGTTCAGGCAAACGCGTACATTGATTATCTTTACTGCATATTTACACGAAATATAAAACACAACCCTGCTTCTTTTTGTTTTCATTTTTAAAAATATGAAACATAATGATCATTAAAACTGACATTTAAATTTGCCATTGCTGATTAAGTGAGCATTCAGGTCATGTTTGTGATGGTGGTGTGACACGTTTGACCAATACACAGTTTTTTTGTTTCCACCGCTACATTTTAATTTTATTTTTTTTACATTTATTTAAAGAAGTTTGATTATATTCTATTTTCGATTTGAATGCACAATTGTTTTTTAAATAAATAAGAATACAACACATTACATACATCTGTTATTTTGTCTTAGTTATGTTTAGTTAGTAAAGTCTGGTGCCTTTAGTCTCTTCAAGGAAGGTATAAGGTGGAAGGTATACAGTTTATTATTAATTCAACTATAGTATCGGATCGGTATCGGGTATCGACAGATACACAAAGCCCAGGCATCGGTATCGGTATCGGGACTGAAAAAGTCGGATCGGTGCACCCCTACTTAGGAGTGGACTTCCTCACTGACCTGCCCCCCTCTAATGGTAACACTTGCATTCTGGTCATTGATCGTTTCTCAAAATCATGTTGTCTGCTTCCTCCCAAGGGACTGCCCACAGCCATCGAAACTGAAAAACTCCTCCTCCACAATTCCTGAGGACATCGTATCGGACCAGGGGCCCCAATTCATCTCCAGAGTGTGGAAGGCTTTCTTCGCCCACCTAGGTGTGACCGTGAGTCTCTCGTCAGGGTATCATCCTCAGTCGAACAGGCAGGTGGAGAGAAAGATCGAGGACATAGGACGTTTTCTACTAACCCTCTGCCACATCCATCAGAACTCCTAGAACATGTTTTTGGGCTGGGCCGAGTACGCGCAGAATTCATGGTCAGTTACCAGCCACCCTTGTTCCCATGGTCTGGGGATCCATCGGATGTTCCATCAGTCGACTACTGGTTACGGGAGAGCGAGAGGGTCTGGGATGCAGCTCACCATCAGCTTCAGTGAGCAGTGCGACGTCAAAAGATCCAAGCCGATCCAAGACCCCTGCATACCAACCAGGACAGAAGGTTTGGCTATCCACAAGGGACATCAGGATGCGCCTGCCCTGCAAGAAGATCAGTCCCAGATACATTGGCCCCTTCACCATCACCCACCAGATCAACCTGGTCATCTACCAGCTTGAACTCCCTTCACACTACAGACTTCATCCTTCATTTCACGTTTACCTGATTATACCTTACCACCCTCCTGTTTCTGCCTCCAAAGAGCCTGGCCCCACAGAGGAACTCCCCCCTTTTGTTGATCCTGGATGATGGCGCCACCTATCAGGTGAAGGAATTCCTGGACTCCCGGCATTGTGGTGGCTCTTTGGAGTACCTTGTCGACTAGGAAGGCTATGGTCCCTCCCGGATGAACATTCATGGATCTCCAGAGACAACATTCTCGAACCCACGTTGCTAGCTGCCTTCCAGGAGTCTTCCCCAGATCGCCCTGCACCCCGTGGAAGAGGACGGCCACCACTACGTCAGGGTCCACAGCCCTAAGGATAGGCCTGTCGCGATAGTCGATAAGTCGATTAATCGCACGATAAAAAAAATGAGCTCGATAATTTTTCCGGCCGCGATAATTCCATTTGCATGCTTGTTTGTTTTCCTCGTCTCTCTCTCTCTCTACCAAAGAGACTGGATGACCACTCTCGGTTCTTTAGCGTAGGAGGAGTGAACCCTCTTGTTGTCAGTTGCATGGTCTTTGTGTGGGGAGGCGGCGGCGCGGCACTTGTCAGTCACATGGTCTTTGTGTGGGAAAGGCGGGACTGTTTGCGGCTACTGCCGGGAGAGAGAGAAGACGCTAGTTGTGAGTTGCGACAGCGAGCCCGATCACATGAAAATGCATATCTATACCACGAATGTTATTTCTCGTGCCATTTATACGCCAAAAATAGTTTTTGCGTGCATATGATACGCTCTTTATGGCGTGTAATACGCACGCACTCCTCACCCCTAATCCTAACCAAGTATTTTCAGTGCGTAGCATACACACACAATAAAGTGCGTCTCCGTCTTCCCGACAGTACACAATCACTTGACAAAGTAACAGGAGGACAAAGTAACAGTGCAAAATTGTGCGATATGGCTTGTTGAGGCTTTTTTTTATTTGTTTACAAAGGTCCTAACTGTCAGTTTTGCCTGTTATGGAATGTATCACCATTTAATAATGTCTAAAGCCTAATGTTTAATATTTTTTGAAGTGCAATTTTGTTTCATTTTATATATTAACAGACATTTATTTTGTTAACAGACACTAAGAGTCCATTGCTTTCATTGTTTTTGGTTGTTTTGTTCATTTTTTTGGATATTTAAAATGTTTTCCGTTTTCAATGTTTAATATTCTTTAGAAATAAAAGTTTATAGATCGTTGAAAAGGTGTACCTGCATTATTATGCCATTATAATTATATTAAATGAAAATGGTCTCAGAACGACAATATTATCGTTTATCGCGATAATTTCTTGGACAATTTATCGTCCAGCAAAATTTGTTATCGTGACAGGCCTACCTAAGGAGCGGGCCATGGAAGAAAGGGTACTGTCACAGACCTGCTAGGCTCTCCACCCAGCCAATCACAGCGCACACTCTCACCAGAATACTGATTACACACACCTGCACACACCTACATCATCAGAACTGCTACTTAAGCATACACCTCACATCAGTTCAGTGCCCGGTCTCATTAAGACATAGAATACTACTTGTTTGTCTCCAGCGATCTACTCCAGCATATATCGCCAGCGTTATTCTCCAACATATATCTCCAGCGTTATTCTCCAACATCTATCTCCAGCGTCATTCTCCAGCGTCTGCTCCCCAGAGTATCTCCCGTTTCTTTCCTCTGTGTGTGTTCTTCATACTTACCCATCAGCGAGGTGTGTGCTCCAGCCATCTGTCAGTTCAGCCATCCACGATCTCCAACATCTGTAAGGAAAAGATTACATTATTATCCATCTCCATTCATCGATAGTCTCATTGCACTGTCTACTCACCTGTTTATGCCATTACACTCTGTGCTGTCAATAAAGATCCAGTCACTGCATTTCTCTGTTTCTGAGTCAGTGTTTTGTACTGGGTCAGTAGAGTAAAAATCCTGATTGTTGAGCCCTGCTATATTAAAGGCACAGCTAACTGTGACATTTATTATGGGTTTATGTGAAGTTCACTTAAATTAAAAGTTATATTGTTTAAAGCCTATTAAATGTTAATAATGATGGCTCTCAAACATACTGTAATGTTGAAAGGCTAAAATTATTCATTTCATCCCTAGAAATTGAGAAGAAAATCAATTAACATCAGTAGCATTCACAGTACTAGTAAAGAGATGCTATTAAGCAAATATTTAAAATATACCTTCTTCCTGTTGTATCTACATGTCAGTGTGAAATTATGCAGTATAAAAATATAATCATAATTCACATTCCCGATTAATTACAAAAAAAATGATTAATTCGGGTTTTTTTTGTTGTTGTTGTTTTTTAATTGATTGACAGCACTAATTTCTATATTTAATGCTGTATTTTTTATTTATTTTACAAGTGAAAATAGCTCTCCTTGTTGGCAAAGGCTATTTTCAACTCCACCCACCTGACAAAATGACAAAAGAAGTATGTCTAAATAAGGTTTTGATGCGACCAACCTGAGTTTGAGTATGCCTTTACCTTTACCTGATCCCGTTACTCTCCCTATTCATATTGCATTTCAGCTCAGTGAGGAGTTTATTCTAAATAAAAATGAAGAAAATATTAGAAAATAAGGTCTTAATAAGGCATCATCCATTTATGATTTTAACAATCATAAAACACTGAATATGTTGTAATGAGTTTATACCATTTTACTGTACATTTTAGTAGACATTCTACTAACTATAACTTTGCAACTACACGTGAACTACCAGTCATTAGCATATTAGTCGACTGTCTGCTTAATATCTGCTTACACTTCATTTTGATGGTCCACCAACAGACATTCTTATGACTATAAGTAACTTGTCAACTTATTCACCTAACCCTAACCTAACAGTCTACTGCAGTCTACTAATACTCTAATGAATGTTAGATGACATGTAGTTGCAAAGTAGAAAGTCTAAAGTGGACCACTGAAATAAAGTATCACACTATTTGCACTTAGTGTAAATAGCATCTAACTATTTACAGTGAAACATGCTAAATTAGTTGTTTTCACTTTAGTTTAATTTAAATTGTAAATTAAAAGTTAGCTTTTTCTCACTGTAACTGTGTGACTATATGAGAACCACACTTACTATATATTTTACAGACACACTTCCAAAGCAGCAGATCTGGCATTTTGGGCGGTATTGAACAGATTTCTTCTGAGGGAATGGACGCATAGGGTAAGAGAAACAGATTGTGGCCCCTCTGCTGACACTGAATAATATGAGGAATGAGCCACATCATGTATTAGGTTGTCTAGTGCCACTTTATGTGTATGTGTGCGCATGTGAGGAGAAGAGGGTGTGGGATGGTTATGCGACTTTAGGGGGAGGGAGTGATGGGACTGCCAGACGCTGCAAAGGTCATTTTCATGAATTATTCTGGACCTGCGCCCAGATGCTAGTGCACAGTTATCTTTCAGGTAACGGGTTCTTTTTAGCTGACTCATCATGGCCTCCCATCTGCGATGCACCGAAGAGAACCACCCTGGGATTGAGAAGGTTACAGTAGTACGAGCATATGTCTATCAGCTCCATGATTCGTACATAAGGTGCGACAAAGAGAGAGAGACAGTAAGAGAAGACGGTAAAAGAGAGAGAGGCTTATCTTTCTCTTTGACCCATGCCAGCTGTTGCTCAGCGGTGCATCGAGGGCAAATACTCATTCATTTCCTCTCAGTCGTACATCTCAATTTACAGTCTAGTCTAGTGTGCTTAGAAGGACACAATGAGGCCTCGCAGACACCAGCATATTGATCTGACCCACTGATCAATTCAGCCGGAAAGAGGAAGAGAACTGCATGACAAATAGCATTAAAAGAGAGCCACTTCATTTAGCCTAGCGGTCAATGAACCACTTGTGTGCTCAGAGCATTTTCTTTGACACCACAGGGACAGAGATTCTATAAAATTTCCCATTTTTGTGTCTCTTCGAGACGTCTTAATCAATGCTGGGAAGAAGAATGCATTTTTTCAGTAGCGTGACAGTCGCTAAATTGTTTTCAAGAGTGTAGCTTTTAGGAGCAAGAACTGTAGTGTACCTTTTGCGGTAATTAAAGGGGTGGTTCGGGATTTTTGACATCGGTCCTCATTTTTAAGTCAGCCCGGTTGTTATTCATCAGTGGAGACATTTTTTAAAAAAAATTATCCAGTCCTTATATTTGGATAGTTAGCCGATGCTAGGCTAGCGTGAGTCAAGGGTAGATGTTAGCCAGCCATTAAAAAGCGTTTTACCCACTCCACAGTGCACCAAACGCAAATCAATTATAACACTAGACTATCGATGCAAATGTCCGTTGAGAGAATAATGTTAGAAATCAAACTTACCTTTCATCACATTGCATTAGTTATAATTTGTTCCCTGTAATCATAAGCCTTTGTCTACAGCAGCAGCGGAGTGATATTGATTACCTAGGCAACCGAGTGAGCCGGTCCACACATGATGCAAGAGTACCGGCATTTACCTGCCGCAGGCACACTGTGTGTTTACTTTTTGCCGCATTACTAACCGGAGCATAGTAAAATTCCGCAGCTGCTGAGAAACTAGTTCCTTTGGGATCATTGAGATGAAAGGTAAGTTTGATTTCTAACATTATTCTCTCAACGTACATTTGCATCGATAGTCTAGTGTTATAATTGATTTGCGTTTGGTGCACTGTGGAGTGGGTAAAACGCTTTTTAATGGCTGGCTAACATCTACCCTTGACTCGCGCTAGCCTAGCATCGGCTAACTATCCAAATATAAGGACTGGATAATTTTTTTTTTTAAATGTCTCCACTGATAAATAACAACCAGGCTGACTTAAAAATGAGGTCCGATGTCAAAAATCCCGAACCACCCCTTTAACTATTTTTCCAATATCTAGCAGTGTAGAATGACTGTTTTTGACATATTATATGGCGAAAATTTAAGTAAATTTTTTAGTAAGCGGCAAGTTCAAACTTGACGGACATTTAAGGGATACGGCACAGTCATATTACACGGCATTTCGCCACACAAATAGTTATGGGGATAAGAGATATTGATTTGAGATGAAACTTTTAAAATCTTACCTGTTTGTTATCTTATAATCCATTACAGTGGATAAAACAAGTAGCAAAATGGCAGCAGCAGTGTTTGTATGAAACAAGAAAGAGAAAGCGAGTCCAGATGACATTATTAATTGTACACAAAATATTGATTTGAGTTTTAATATTTTATTAGCTCACCAAACGCAAAACTTCCACGAAGAAAAACCATTCCTAGCAAGCATAAAGCGCCGACTTCAGTAACCCAGATGAGCCTGTGTTATCAGTTTTTAGCAGTTGTTATCTGGGAATAACAGATGGTGTGATTGACCAATCAGAATTTAGTATTCCACATAGTCAATTATTTTCGGCATTTTATTTCAGTACTTTGAAAGTTTGCTAAAGTGTACTACTTTTTCAAAAGGAGTAGCTTGGCTGCAAGTACAAATGCAACGCTACCAACCATAAACACGACTCCAAAATCGCCCTATCCACAATAGCAGCAAACAGATTCCTTCTCAACCGTTTTGCACATATTTCTACAAAACATTGTCAAAAAACTGTTTTTCTTAATTTTCATTCCCACAGAGGATGTCGGACAGTCTGTGCGCATTTATGAGTCATACAAACACACATGCTCAGACACAGACACATATACTAAGAGGAACCAAGGCCTGCCATCTGCTCCAGGCTAAATGAGGAGTAAATGGAGGAGGTGGTGAGAGGAGTCACACCATCAGGCGAGCTCAAATCTCATCTAACCACACACACACCTCCGCTCTCCTACGTGGATCATCCTGGCACTTTATAGCTGTTACATGTCTCACATAATCTCATACCCATCAAGTGCCTGACTGGAGTTTAAAGAGACGAGGGTTTGCCCATGTGGACCAGCAATTACACACCCAGAGACTGTGCCTTTGGTTTGGAGCTTTATTGATGTGTTATTTCAAAACGAAGCAAGGATTTCACATTTCACACTTGATCTTTTTTTTTTTTTTTTTAATCAATAGTAGTTGTGTTCTGAAGAATTTCTAAATTTATTTCAGACCAGCCACAACGAATCAGATTTGGCTCCATTGCAGACTGCAGATTTCAGAAAACCAGTGAAACGCCCCAATTGACATGCTTCAAACCTTGGCTGCTTTGTCATGATGATCATGATGATGGCATCTCCTCGGAGAACTAACATCTCTATTACCCACAAAGAATTCTAGAATTTTTTTTCTGTCGCCCTCCTTTTGTTAAAAACTACATCCTTCCTAATTGCTATATCAATTGCCTTTCAGTCCTTTGTATCTCCTGTCAGTCTTTTGAAACCTCTTTTAATAAAGACTTGTTGACCTTGGGTCATGAACTTTACTCCGTTTGATAACTCAATTAAACCTCTTTTCAAAAGATCCTGTCCCACGCGAGAAGACTGACATGCAGTCAAATATGTTTGTCCCACAATGACACCCACAGAGAGAAACATTACATTGCCTTCATCACTGTTTTATTCAAAACTCGTGCATAAAAAGACATTTCCACCATTAGATTGACAATTTTTGGGGGGGAAATTAATGACTAAAAATGTTCCTTGATGGACTTTTTTTAAGAAAAAAATAAAATAAATCCACAGCAGTACATTGGCAAAGAGAAGTTTGAAAGAAGTTTTAAAAGAAGTTTATCGCTTAATGAATTGACATCCTGTCTGCTAATCTAATCTTTGTCATTAAATAATTATTTTAGAGTGCTCTAAACTCTTTTACAATAGGGTTAATTACCCACACATATCCTATACTGTAAAAATAAGTTACTGCCTTACATGTTTAAGTACAATCAACTTGGATGTTTGAGTCATTTCAACTTAAATGACATAAAACTGACTTTATTAAATCTTTATTAGTTGAATCTTGAATAACTTATAAAAAAGTGGAAAATTGCTTTGATGAGTTAAAGCAATGTAAAACATGTCATAACTTATTGATCATATATATATATTTAGTGTATAAATTAATCTGTTATGTACACAACATAAATATAACTTTCTGCAAAATGACATGCATGTACAAGTGAGCTTGAAGTTACATGCAAGTCAGAATGTCACATTGTGAACATTGTGTTTCTGTAACTCACTAAAGCTCATCTAAAATACTGCCAATGTTATTACAATGTTATTACAAAATTATGTCTAAAGTAGCACATTAAATCTTACAACAAGGATATATTGTTTATATGTATTTGGTAAATGTTAATATGTTTAAATACATAAAATTATTGAATATTTTGTTTAATTTTTCACTTTGTCAACTTAAATGTTATTTCCATTGACTATAATAGGACACCACTTTAGTCAGAACAAAGTTGATTTTACTAATTTACTAAATTTAAAAGATATGTCCAATAAAACTATGACTAAAAAAAACTCTTTTAAAAACAAGCAATTGCATACCACAACAATGTGGGTGATACATCTATAAATAATCACCTAAATCAACACAAGCTGCACTAAGGGCTCGTTTACACGATGACGATGTACTAAAAATGGAAAAAAAATCCTTTTCTTTTTTCGCGTACAGACGACAACGTTGTCAAAACGATCCTCATTCACAGGGATTTGCGAAAACGACTAAAAACGCTGTATTATGCATGCCAGGCCAGAAGTTGGCGATGTCACTTTGTAAAGAAACACTACGCACTGGGGTGTAACCATAGATATCATATATAAACGCTAGATGCGCAGTCACTTACGGCATCACCGTTCGGCCATCTTGTCACAGGCAGGCTTAATGTAAAGTGAATGATCAGCACGCACACAAATCCTCTTATCTCGCTGAAATCTGGACGGATTTACAAACGGTTTGGTTTCTTACAAACGTTATTAACGTGGCTATAATTCCGAATGCTTGAACATATATGTTATAATTATTCATATGTATGCAGTGTATGCAGGCAGTGTCATAGCTACATCTCTGACATTTATAACAAACCAAACCGTTTGAAAATCGGTAGAAAATTGAGCAAGTTATGGTTATTTAAAAGTACATGCACCATTAAAAGAGTGAGCGAGCTGCCTGTGGCATGATGGCCGCCATGTGCTGACGTCGACCCCCATAGGCCAGCAGTGCGCACGAGACATCTAGCGTTTATATATGATATCTATGGGTGTAACGATTCATTTTAACAACGATTCGATTCGTATCACGATTCGTGGTTGTCGATACGATTCAAGGACGACATTGGTTCATTTAGAACGATACGATCCGAAACGATTCAGTGACTTGAAATCGATTCAGTGACTTTTTAGCCAAAAATTCTTGTAAGGGAATCAGGTATCAATTAATTATGGATATAAACAAACAAGTAAACAACAATTAATGTCAAATGTATTCACATTTTATTTGAATAAAGTAGGACTGCACGATTATGACAAAAAATCATAATTGTCGATTATTCCCTTGAAATTGTAATTGTGATTATTAATTACGATTATCACAACATTGAATGATGTTTTGAATAGTTTGGCCATGGGACCCACATTTCCCCATGGTCATCAAGCCGCGACCCACCTTTTTAGGAATTATATAGGCCTATTATAATACATTTGTTTACACAAAAAATTTTGACACACAAGTTCTGTCCCCCTATACTTGACATACAAATTTTTTTTTAAGAATATGACAAATACTGATAAACAGTGGGCACTGCGAGGTTACGCTATTAAATAGCAGTCCCAAACTAGTTTTTGTTAATACAATCTTGGTATGAGCCACCACAGTCATATAAAAATATACAAAATAACCAGTAAGTGGCATTTTGTTATGGAAACAAACAACAATTAGGCTACCATGGTGATAAACAATACTTAGAAGAACTGGTAAAGAAACATGGAAACTGCTCCTGATAAACAGCAACACACATGACGTACCAATAACGTAATTTCCTATTGGTATTTTACTTTTATTTCTTAACTTATTAATTTACGACAGTAAATCACTGCAGTATAGCAGCTGAGAGGACAGGAAAGTCAGTTTTTCTGAGGTGAGAGACTAGTTTGCGCTGCTTGTTGTCTTTGCGCTGCTGCTGGCACGTCACGCATGGCGATGACGTCACAGATAGGCAGACTGAATCGAGTAACGTTTAACGCCTTTATCATTAAAAGTGCTAAGAAAAAAACATCCATATTAAGTCTGACATGCTTAAATCCAATGCGTCATTTCCTAGTATCGATACAATTGATTCATTACCTTTTAAAACGATGTTAGATCGATATATGTTGTCCGGAAGGCCAACTTGCCGAGCACAGATCGATGTAGCTGGATCATAGGAATATAAATCAATACATCGATGTAGCTGATGAATCGTTACACCCCTACTACGCACCTATAGACTGAATATGTAATACGCATGTGGATGACATCACCGTTTTCAAAAATGTGCGTTTTTGTTGTTTACACAGAGACACTATCGTTTTCAAAAACTTGCACTTTAAAAATTTTTTCAAAAGCTTGCATTTTCAGGCCCCCAAAACGCTGTTGTCATTTAAATGAATGACCAAAACTCAGTTTTTAGTTGAAAACGGTGTTGTGTAAACGGCACTTGAATCATTCAAGACAATGATGTACAACAGCTGCTGATCTTGGATCAGTGAGAACTATCAAGAGGTTGTTATTTTTCTGATCCTCTTCACATCCTCTCAAAGTCAACAAGGTCCCAAACACCCTTGCTGGTCCTCATTTGACTTTGACAAGCACTGAAATCAAGAACAAGCAAAGTGGGTCAATGTTCAAAGGCACCAGAAGTCAGGTCCATGTTAGACATCGGCCTGACAGCCCACCTATGGTGCCATGCTGCGCAACACGGTCAAATTCAGCAGGTTCACACTCCCCGAGCCCTTCCTGGGCCGAGCGAAGCTCTCCGCTGGGCCAACAGATGGAGAGGCATCCGGTGTTGACAACCAAATGCTCTCATGGCAGTTGCTAGGTCAACGCGGTTGCATCCGCAGGTGCGAGTTCTTGTGTGCGCTGATGGCACATGCATCCCTCATTCTCACCTGGTAGGACAGCAGATCACACCACTACAGGGCATGACCAGGAATAATGCTTTTTTTGGAGGTGCTAAACTGGGGGAGGTGCGGAACTTAAATAAATGAGAGAAGAGAGACATCATTTTACATTCATAAACTGTACAGAGTCTGCAGGCATCAAAACAGGGTTGGAAATGAACGGGGCTTGGGGTAAACACACCATTAAAATGAACAATAATGCCCCCGAAATTCAAGATAACGAGGCAAAAACTGCCCCTGCACAATTCAACTAAATGGCTATCATCATTTCATATTAAATTGAATGAAAAGCATTATACTTAGATCTGCTCAAGTTGCATCAGATTTTTATTTTTTTGCAACATTGAAGATTATAACCAATTACACACATTTTTCTTGGGGTTATGAATGCAATGGCCAATGAGAGGCATTTACATTAGTCACTGCTGAATACGTCAAAGTTCTGTTCACTGTCTTGCAAATCCTCTCATCATAAACAAAGTGCAAATACGATATAAGAGATTAATATTAACTTCAGTGAGCGAGAAAGCAGAACTCACGCTAAACTGAAGTCATGAACCGCTTCAGTAATGGGGAACATTCTTGATAAATCGTTAGATTATTCGAGGAAAATAATCAATGGATTAATCGATTGAAAAAAATAATTGTTAGTTCCAGCCCTAAAATAAACAGAAATGCAATGTCAGATACAGCTTCTGTTCCAACTTTGCGGTGTAAAGATGACTTTTGATGTTGATATAAAATTTTGGCTGCACTTTATTTTACAGTGTGTGTACTTACACTGTACTTACCAAAGAAAGTACTGGGTAATTTAAGGTAACTACATGGGTTAAGGTTAGGTTTAGGGGTAGGTTCAAGGTTAGTACCTAATTATTACCCAAATATTGTAATTACTATAATAAGTATACATGGAGAACAGGACTGTAAAATAAAGTGCTACCAAAATTTTATCGGTAGCAGTCTATAGTAGTCTGATTGAATGAAGTATTTGTTTATATTTAACATAAAAGACAACGCCTCTGTAGAAAAGTTCATTTCTGACCCTGTATCAAACACAACGTCCTTGTTAGAAACGCTCTGTAACCGAATCCACAGGAGGGGAGGTTTTCTGCAGGGCACGAGCTGTGTGTAGACAGCAGGTGAAATGTCTGCCGCGTGTTCATCTTCACATGCCATCCACGCCTGGATTTATGAACATGTCAGGAGCAGCTGAAGCCGTGCAGGTCAGGTTGAAGGTTCAAAGTGGGCAGATTGAGGTGTGCTGACCACCTACTGACAGGCACAGATGCACCAGAGAACAATAGGACTGATGAGAAACCACAACAACCTCAGAGGCACGGTGGTAGGACACAACACACGGAAGGAACTGAAGATTGGCACCTCAGAGTCTTTAAAATGGCCATTGATATGAACCCAATGTTTCTTCAAATGTAGACATTTGTCACTTTGCTGCAGAAATGAACTATCCAGTGGCACTGAACATCTGCTGGAGGCGGTTTGAAATAAAGTTCATAATAGCTGTTCTGCCCAGTGAGTCCTAATGGCCCATGTTAGCCACCGGTGTAATAGATAAGTGTTTGAATATAAGTGGATAGGAATTACATTCTTAACAAAGGCAGAGGATTCGTAGGAAAGAACATTCTGCTTTGTGTTGAATATTGAATGGAAAATGTCTTCACAGATTGGTATTTTGAGACTTGATGAGTCTTAATGACTGTGATGTTTGAAATCCCATATTGTTTATATAGCTAAACCAGTAGACCGTGATGCTAGCAATGCTAACGTCATGAGTTTGACTACCAGGAACCTAAAATGTATGCCTTGAATGCAGTTTAAAGTCACATTTAAAATCAACATAAAACTGTCCACATTTACTCTCTCAATGCAAGTGCCTGTTCTTCCGAACAATTCACTAGTGAAATGGGAAAAAATATATAATTGTTCCACCATTGAAACAACTTTTTAGTTCCGCTGGCATTATCAAAGCCTCTTGTTTTTCAACCCTTCCCCTCCAACTACCTGTCATGTAGAGGAAGATGCATTGTAATTTTTTTTAAAAAATTTTAGAGAACAAAAGGTAAAAATGCTGCAGTAAAAACATTTAATTGGTTAACTGTAATGTACCTTATACCATATAGGGTGAAAAGTGTATTTAACATCACATTACATGTAATTTTACTGTAATCTACTGTAAAAATGTGTTTTTATTGCAAGTAAAAGTTACAAATTATTGTCCAATTTATGGTGAAAAGCAGTAAAAGGACATCCACAGAAGTCCCTGCGTTTTTGTACATTGTATCTTATATGCATTTAACAAAGTATGCATACTTACACATTTGCATACTCTCACACCTTAAGAGGTTTTCTAAAAGCAGTAGCTACAACAACTTCCAACTGGCCCAATATAGTGTGGCAATACATTTTGTTTTTACTCACTGAATACTTCTCATTAAATATTCTTTTTTACAGAACAACCACAAAAACACAAGTAAAATGAATTGCAAATGGATTTCATAATGACTCTAGAGTGTCTGACAAATATAAAAGTAAAACTCAGCATTTTACAATGGAACTACAGTTAATATTTGGGTTTATTGTGAGTTTAAATCTAAGTCACAAGTTAAGAGCTCTGACACGTCACTCAAGTCCATCAGTCTGCCCTTCACAAACAGAAATGAGTAATACAAGCTGACATGAAGATGAAAATCAAGGCCTAAGACCCTTCAACTGTCTCACAACTAGAGGAATCCAGCCTGGGAAAAAGAACACAGAATTGACACTCAAAGACAGAAGCCAGCACTCTTCAGATGAGAGCCCTTTCTGGATCCATTGTGCTCGCTCTGTGTGTGTGTGTGTGTGTGTGTGTGTGTGTGTGTGTGTGTGTGTGTGTGTGTGTTTGGGGGGTCTTTAAGCTGAGGGACAGTGTTTGGCTCACTTGCTGGGAAACAACACTTCAGCCCCACAGCTGCAAGCACAAGAGAACTCCAGCGCTCTGACAGAGTTCAATAGCGGAGCGCTGGCAGCTAGAGATATGCTTTCACTGCAGGGATCACACACACTGGGAAGAATGTATTTTAAACTCTCGCTCTCCGTACTATTCTCTCTCGCTCAGCATCTCCCCGTGCATAAACTTGAATAAACAGCCCTTGCTTTGTGGTTTGTTTTCTCATTTAATTCTCTGAATGAAATGCCATCACCAGGCGTTTTATCGCTGTGGTAACTGAGAATTTCAGCCATGTTGAGTTTTCGAGCAGACAATTGCACAGGCTGTGCTTGATTGCCAATTAATGAAATCATTCTTTACGGGACTGCAAAAATACAATGAATGTCTGGATTGTTTTTTACTTCAAGGAATAGTTCACCTAAAAATTACAAAAATTAAATACTCACCCTCATTTCATTCCAAACCTATGACTTACTTTCTTCTGTAATATTTTGAAAAAATGAAAGTAAAAGGTTTGGACCCCATTGACTTTCATTGAATGGAAACGTATGGCTTAAAGTATTTTTTATTTTTTTTTGCAGAAGACAAAACACCATGCAGGTGAGTACACTGTAAAAAAAATATTTTTCAAAGGTTATTGGAGTATTTTACAAGAAAATACTTCTTCAGTCTTTCTACTTCAAAATTTCACATTTAATTCAATGTGTTACTCACTGTTTCTTTGTAATTGTCTGAGTAAAAATTCCTTATACACCTTTTTTATTATTATTGTCAGTGTAAATAAAGTGAATAAAGCAAGTTTTTGGGAATATTTATGTGCACACCAAACATCTATCAAGCGAAGGGCAACCCTTTAAAATAAGGTTCCATTAGTTAATGGAATAGTTAATGCATTAACTAACAATAACTAATACATTTGTATAACAAAAAAAAAAAATTAGCTGTTCACTCAGGTCCATTACATAATATTAACAGATACAACTTTTAATTTAAGAAATGTATTAGTAAATGTTTAACTAACAATAAAACAAATTAAAAGTAGGCTATTTTCCATTGCTAGTTCATTTTGTAGTTTAACTAGTGAACCTTACTGTAAAGTGTTACCAAACAAAGCTACCAGGAGTTGTTTTCATCTGATTTGCTTATTGGGAAACCAATGTATGTGAAAAATGAAGGACATTGCAGCATTATGATTCAACATTAAGGAACATTTAAAACGCAACTCTTGAAATGAAACATGGGTATAGTTCTTCCATCAGTGTTCCAGTATCATTTAAGCAGCATAATCAAACTGTCTTCACGGCTTAGAGATGAACGCTTTGACTGAACAACAATATGCCACTTGTACACATACACATGAGCTGAGACAGACACTGTCCCTCTTGATGTTTGCTAAAAAAAACATGAATCTAATTTTGAATTATTTCTCTCTCTCTTGCTCGCTCTCTTTCTCTCTCTTTGTCTCTCTCTCTCTCACTTAGCTTTGCCATTAGAGCCATTTGCATGTAGCGGAGAAGCCATTAGAATTTTAATGAGGCTGACCCTGGAGGCAGGCCTTTGCTGGGTCCTCAAAAACACACACACATACACACACACAGCCCAGAGGCAGGAGCACTTAATGCTCTCATACATACACACATCTAACCTTACAATCAGCATCACAGAATAGAAATGTGAAAGTGTCTATGTTTTATTATATCATTTTGAAATTCCACTGATCATCTCTCCCCTCTTCCAGCAAAAAGTCCTCTTGACAAGATCAAAACCATACACATCATTGTCTTTCCATATGGGCCTTGTATTACTGACCATGTATTTAGTGAAAAGAAAAATGAACATCGTTTTCATTTGGAGGGGCTGCACTAATGTACCTGATTTTCTGTCTCATTATAACATTAATCTTCAAACCTCTCTTATGTGCTAATTATTCATTTTTGAAAGCTAAAATAATAACATTTAATTGCCTATTGCAGCACCGAGTTGGAAGTTTCTGTTGTCTGAGACTCTGGAGAGACAGAAGGTGCTCTCTCTGCCTAATTAGAATCCTGGGACTGAATGGTGAATGTGCGCAAAGTGAGTTTTGGTTATCTGACACTAAAGACTGGTTATTAAAAACAGGTCATGTGGTTACGTCAGTGGGATTTGGCTTCTGTTTGTTCTTGGGATGTTACGCAACACTGTTACTGGGACGTTTGACCCCTTTGAGAACGTCTTATGGTTGGCATTGACACGGGAGGGTGAATTCAACACAATGACCTAATATACACTCAGTGTAAAAGGCCAGGGAACTTATTTTGTGACCTCTTTGAAATACAATGTTTATGTCAAGGAGGATTTCACAACTAAGCCCTTTTAAAAAAGAAGTGTGCTTAATTGTATTGAATGTGCACTTGTAGCGTACTTCAAATTTTAGGAGAATATTTTGCACACTTTATTTTACAGTGTCCACTGTTTACATACTATAGTATTAATTTAATTATAGTAAATTATGCAAAATTACACTGAAAAAAAAGATATATAAATAACGTTTTTTTTTATATTGCTTTAACTCATCAAAATAAGTTATAAGATATACAAGATTCAACTCATTTAATTTATTTATATTTTAGTGTAATTTCAGTTGAAATGACTTAAAACTTAAAAATTTAAGGCAGCAACTTTTTTTCAGTGTAAATAACCCTAAATCTTTACATGTTGTTAATATTACTCAGGACCTAAATGCATAATTACACTGTAACAAGAATACCTTAAAATAAAGTTTAACCTGAATATAAAAAAACTGTGCTTACAGATAATACAGTATTAACATTAAATAAAAGACTGTTTCTTAACACACTTAAAGCACTTTTAAAAAAAAAATCCTAATTGTTTTAATAATCTTTTGTCAAGGTTTAAATAAGTACACTTACTATGTTATTTTGTGTTGACTAAAATACTAAAGCACTTGTGAAGTAACTGATTATAATTTTATCTGTAGTGTTACTTTGCATTTAAAGTCAAACATCATCATTACAAATGTGTCTAATTACAAATATATTTAAATGCGTAACATTCAAGTTTCAATAGAAATGACATTCGAGTATATTTTAGTTTACTCATTTTCAGTACATTTGGCAGTACACTTTAACCACATTTCGAAGATAATAAAAATAACTATGAGTGTGTCAAAAAAGCACTTGATAGTTCAGCTAATTGCATTGAATGTAAATTTAAACGAATACAGTTTCTTTTAATTGCATTTAACATGCAATTACGTGTCCAAAAAAAAAAAACTAAAGTGTATTCTCGTAAAGTATATTATTTCCATAATAAATACTTGTTTTTTAAAGCATTTCCTAAAGATTTCCTTTATGACTGAAAAATTTGTGTGGTTTTATTTTTCTTTATTATACGCCCTTAATTCATATTGTAGCATATGTCAAGTCATTTAAAGGGACTAACTAGATAAAAGTGTCTGTATTTTATTGTACAAGGCAGGTGTAAGCTAAGCAGCCATGCTAAAATATGAATGACGTGGGTCTGAGATACGCCGGGCTGTGAAATGAAGACGTCTAAGGAATAAAGCCAGAAGGAAACAGAACATAACACTTAGCGCGTGCGAGTGTGTGTGTATGTATCCGGTTTACGGTAGCATATGTACATACATAGTCGTCTCTCTCTGCGTGAGTAAGCCTGAACTTGCATATATGCATGCATGTGCATGTGTGTGTGGATGTTTCAGCTTCAGGCAGAGAGATGATTGGCTCCCCCCTGAGGGCCTCTCTCTCCCTGCAGCATGTGGAAACCATGGCGCGTTGCCAGGATACAAGCCCCCAGTCTGTACTGACAAGTAGACATGAAGAGCAAAGATTAATTATTTACAAGCACACCCCTGTACGCTGTGACGACTTGCCACTTTTCCTGCACTAAATGTCACTATCTATGAAGCCATCACCCTTATTACTTATTTTATTTGGGTATTAATTCTGACCTCCAAACAGCGGCTTTGAAATCGAGCGGCGGATACAGGCCGAACCGTTTTAGATTTAATCCCTTCACAGAGAGCGAAATGTATTATCTGCTAATATATGGCTACTAAATGATTTTTATAACAATAATAGTAATAGCAGTTCTGTATATAGCCTATTGTTCTTTAACCGTATCACTCCACTCAACGATATCCAGAGTTCATATATAATCCATGGCTTTTCTTCTCTCCTAAGTAAAATATGTCCCTTCAGATCCATATTTACCAAGCACATTAAAAAGTTTAACGCTATTTGATGTCCCTTTTCCTGCACGCCAGCTGTCTAGTGAGCCATAAAAAGGCTTTTGTAGTACAGATAATGGTCAAACACACACACACACGTGGTGCCGGCCATGACGTCTCGGCAGGTTTCGTGTTCCGTTCAGCCTGTGATGATTCTGGGAAGTGATGGCATCCGTGCCTCGGTGTGGGCCTTCCCTTTGTTATGCTCTTCCTCGGAGCCCTTACGCGCACAGCGGTGAAGCCTTTATTTGCATTGGCTCTCATACATATTCATGCGAGCGGGGTCAGCTCACGTGGAGGGGAGAGATTTAATTGGGCTTTGGACGGAGAGATTCCTGAGTGACAGGTGGAGGAGGAGGTGGAGTCCCGCTGCTTGCGGCATTACTGACCCTGGGCTGCTTTTCCTTTGTTTGACTCTTTTTGTGTAGAATTAGAAAGCCTTTCATCTAAGATAATATGAGAAATAATGGAATATCAATTTGCAGCACGTGTGGGACTGCTGACAGATGCGCAAATTCGTCGTGAGTTTATGCACAGGATATATGCAAATACTGTATGTATAGAGCAAAAAAAACAGCCTACTAGATAGATAAGTATGTGCAAAGAAATAAAAATAAAATTATTTATATTATTTTATTATTTGTATTATTAATATTGTATGTAATGCATATTACATATACAACTGTCTGTCATGATTCGGTGTGGCTTAACAACACGCACGGCACAAAGAGATTCAAGGAAGTAGTATTGAATAAACTCAACGATCACTTCAAGAAAACCACAGGAGATATAATAAGTCTAACCACAATTAAAGGCCACGGAAGTGCCTTGAAACGCACAGCATTATTCAATGGAGCTGCGTTTCCGTTACCCTCAAAATTGCGCAAATTTAAATTGCGAATTTGAAAATGCGTCAATTTCGCAAAAACTCCCATATGTCGCGAAAACGTTTTTATGCTCGCATGAGGTGGTTTTTCAGGCAATTCGAAAATGGAAACAGTTTTTCCGCATTTACAGGTCACCTGACGTATGTAAAGGTCGATTGTTCTTTAAAGGTGCTCTAAGCGATGTTGGGTGAAGTCACTTCTTGTTGACGTTTGAAGTACTGTCAAACAAAACGGAGGCTAGCTCGACCCTCCCTCCTCCTCATCCCGTCCCCTCCCCCTCTCTTCCGCGCTTCCTGAAACAGGGTTTTCCGATGGAAATTCGTGACTTCATGTGTTCCTTCTCCTTTTCCCTCTTCTTTCCTATTTGTTCATCGGAACGTCGTCTCTTTGGTCGTGTGTCGCCATATCAAAATTCAAGAGAATATAATTCTAAAGTTAGTCGTTGTCGTTGTCTAGGACATCTTTCCCCTAGCTAACTTCCCTCTTCATGCTTCTCTCTCCTCCACTCCCCACACCCCCCTTCATGTGCACGCGACCCCCCAACCCCCACCACCAAATCATTCTTGTCGGTTATTGGCTGGAACACAGTTTGTTATGTTTTGTGGTCCAGGCTGGGCCAGTTTGTTTTTTGTTGCCGTTTGTGGAGCCTGGGCTGTCTACAGAGACCGCGTTTTTTACAGTGTGTTCAGGGGACAGGCAGCTAGCGGATAGAGAGGAGATGTTTGCTGTATGTGACAAAAAATGTTTTGGCCTAAAAAACGTGTGACATCGCTTAGAGCACCTTTAAAGAAGGCATGGTGTATTTGAACAGAAGATGAGACAGAGTTATTTATTAAACTCATAAAAGAATTACAGGAATACTGGATTCTAAAGAAATGCCACAATTTATTAAGACCTCAAAGCAGATTTGAGGGAGCATCACCCAGAAACACCTCCGCTCCCAAGTATAAGGGGCTTTCCTTGCCATTAATGCTTGGATAACATGGCCAAGTCTCCTTTGATTAAAAATAATGACTAGTGCAGTGACTGGTATATACGTAAACCTACCAACATCTGTTGCCATGATTTTTGGAATGACTTATCACGAGAGAAAAAAAATTACAACAAATTTGTTGATGTGATTTCCACTGAAACAGGAAGATAGGGCGGGACATATCAAACAGCTCCTCCCCTTTTTTAAAATAGCCAATAGAGTTACGTTTATATCACAGCTTGGCCAGAGCTGTTGAGCTCGGTAAAGCTGCAGTTTCCTCATAATCTCTAACTGTTTCTATTCCATATCGCTTTAATTAAGCAATCTGTTTAGTATTGTGACACTAACGTGAAACCAGACTTCATTCTCCCCAATGAAAAGCATTTTTACACTGACTAAATTGTTCCATATCCCCTACATAGTGCGCTATGTGCCATTCACCATGTAGATTTTAGCCGCATCTTCAGCGTCTATTCATATTGTAGAGAGCGGGATGCTATAGATTCTAGACAGCATTTGATTGGACAGAAAATATGATGAGAAGCTGATGTCATCAAAATCATTGATCCATTATGGGAGACTAAGTTTTGAATGCCTATATGTTCTAAATGCGAATCCTGTCGTTGTTTTGGAGCACACTAGCTTATAGATAACCTCAGGGCAAACATATTCATACTAAAAGCCAAAAAACTTTAAACCTATGTAAATGAGACCGAACACTGAACAGAAAGAACCCAGGGCTTAAACACACGGGGAGAGGTAATCAGCTGAACAGAAACAGGTGCGTGGATCTAATAACAACCAAGGAAACTAACTAGGGAACACAAAACGCAGGCAAAACGGGAACAAAGTACTGACTGAAAACTAAACCAAACACCTGTGAAACTAAACTAAAAATAACCCTGACAATAACACAAAAGGAGAAGTTTTGTAAAATGTCTGAGCTGCTCTTTTCTATATAATGAAAGTGACTGTCAAGTAACTAAAAAGAAAACTATTAAAACAACTTTTCCGTTAATTGAAATAAAATATAAATATTAGATAAAAAAAAATGAAAACATGAAAATATTAATAAATACTAGTACAATAAATAAATAATAAATAAAACTGCTTAAAAGGAACAAAAAACAACATCAAAGAAACATAAAAAAAAATGTGTTTATCAATTTTGCTCTACATTCCAAGTCTCCTCAAATCTAAACGTCCTCTGGACTAAAAAATAAAAGTCATTATTTTCTGAAAATCTCGTTTGACAACTGTGGTCACCATTCTTCATTCTCCTCACACTCCTTTCATGTTCATTGGAAAACAAAGTCAAACGCATCCTTCATTCACATTTAAAAGACACGAGAGTGAATAAATGATGACAGAATTGTCATTTTTGAATGAACTATTCCTTTAAAGTCTATTGACAACAATTCTTCTTTTTCTTTTTTTTTTGTTAGAAAACAGTCTTATCACTATGACATTTCAAAGGCTCATCCATCTCAATATCTTATATGATCTCACATATGAGACAAACAGCGTCTGTGCAGTGAGATACAATGCTGACACTACTGACCTTTCAGAATGTGTATGTGTGAACATGTGAGTGTGTGTGTGTCTATATAAGCATGTGTACAGTTAAGTAGGCCAAATGCGGAAGAGATGGTCTACATTTTGACTTAAGGGATGTTGGAAGCATGCAGTGTTGCTCTGGTGTGTAATTTGTTATCAAAAGACGGACCTCTCCTCTTCTGATTACTGGCCTCTTGTATTCTGTCAGCCCCCCTATTCCCAGCAGAGATGTAATTGCACTGTTCTTGGTGAAGGACATGAGGCACGGAGAGAAATGTGCTGTTTATCAGGCCCTAGATTGTTCTGAATAATTGAAATTCATGTTGTGAGTCTAGTTTCAATAACATTGCAGGGCTGCAATTTGCAGTTCCAGTGGTTAGTCCTGAGCACTTATTTGTGAAATAACAATCACCAGTACTACCCACAATTAGAATGATTGTGTTCATAATTACTGACATTTCTGATTGAGCAAATTGGTGCAGAAATAATATTTCACAAACTCAGACACGGGGTTAAAATATAAACTTAAAATTCGGTTACTCTCATTGTCATTCCAAAGCTTTTTTTCTGATGAACACAAAAGAAGAAATTTTAATCAATGTTTGGTAACACTTTACAATAAGGTCCCATTCGTTAATGCATCAATTAATATTACCAGTTTTTCTTAATCTAAAAATACAACTGTTCATTGTTAGTTCATGTTAGATCAAGTCCATTAAAACTTTTGATTTTAATAATATATAAATATTGAAATTCACTAACTCACTAATAAACGTTTTAGAAGTATTTTCATTGTTAGTTCACGTTAAATGATGTAGTTAACTAACAAATGGAGCCTTGTTGTAAAGTGTTTCAACTGTTTTTGTCCATTAAATGCAAATTGATGAGTTGCAAAACAACATTAGACACACTGACTTTCATTATGTGGACAAAAAAAACTTTTTGGACAATTTTCGAAATATCTTCTTTTGTGTTGCACAGATGAAAGAAATGCGCACAGGTTTGGAATTACATAAAGGAGCATAGAATTTTCAAAGCATATATTTTATTGTAACATTCTAAACATCCACGGTGTGATTTTAATCACATTCGAATTTTTCGGCACTTTAAAGCGTTCTCTTCCTTGTCTCATGTCCACTAGCGAAAAATCACAAATCTTTTCTCAACCTGTCATACATTTCCTGTCTATAGTTTGCAGTATTATGATACAGACTCGAGGCAATTTCATCCGCCCACTTCCATTCAGGCTCACGCAATTAGCAGCCAACTCTGATGAAAGAAAAATCTTTAAGGAGCGATTATAGCGATGGAATTTTATATTGGTTTTTAAAATCCAATTAACTTCTGAAAGCGTGTGACTTTTCGACAAATGATGTGTCGCCACAGTATTGTTGAAAAACACTGTGCGCGGTGATAATTGGCAGCTGTACAAAAAGCCTCTGACAGCTTCAGAAACGTCTCTGTGAGGAATCAAGTGCCTAGCGGAGAGAAACCTGAGCTTGAAATCTATAGCCTTTTTGTGTCACTCGGGAACGTCTCTTCGTTTAGGCATTCAGGAGCCGCAGTGCATTTTGTTGTAGGCCAGTGAAGTTTTCATTATTACCTATCACAATGCAAAGCAATACTGCACTACAAGTTAGTTTATATTTGACTAGTTTAACTTAAACTTTACATAGTTTCAAACAACCTAATATTTTAATGTAAGTATTGTAGTCCCTTGTGAAAAAGAAGTGTGCTTATTTTATTAATTGTGTGAATGCGTACAAAGTTTAGTTTACTGTTATGAGATAAAAGGTCATTTAAGTGAGTTCACTTTCATGATTATGTTTCTTAACATGCTTAAGTAAACTGCACTTTGTAATAATCGTGTTTTAAAGAAGTGCACTTATTTTGATAAGTGTATATGTAAAATACTTGATAATTTTAACTGTACACTGTAAAAAAAATAAATGATCAATTTAGTTATGACAACGTTTTTACTTTGCTTTAACTCATCAAAATAAGATAAGCAATTTTCAACTTTTTTAAGTTATATAAGATTCAACACATTTTTTAACTCCGTTTAATGTAATTTAAGTTTAAATGACTTAAACATCCAAGTTGATTGTACTTAATTTAAGAAGCCACTTTTTTTTGTATAACGTACTGTAACTGATATTTAAAGGTATGTTTTAAATGTACTAAATTGCAACTTCATCATTACAAAAGTGTAATTACAAAAAAATTTAAATACATAGTTTCAATACAAATGGCATTAAAGTATATTTTAGTTCAAATGCTCGTCAGTGCATTCAGCAGTATTTAACTATTTCACGAACAACAGAAGTAACTATCAAATTACAAATAAAGATGTACTTAAGTAGGTCAAAAAAGGCAGTCTAAATTCAGCTATATTGCATTGAATATAAATTTAAACTATAATTTATTTTCATTTAATTGCAAATAGCATGCCATAAAGTGCAGGCTGCATCAAAAGATTTGTTTCAAGTGTATTATTTCTGTGATTTTTAAGTATGCTGAAGTGTACTTTTTTTCCATAAGGGTAAACCTGCTACAATAAGGTTAAATTTGATAACATTAGTTAATCATAACATAAGTATGAACAGCAGAGCATTTATTAAGTGTTCATTTATAAATGTAGGCTACTATTGTTCTTTGTTTATTTATATCCATTCATAATACATTATCTAATGTTAATTTGTACAATTTGCAAATATAGAAATGAATCATTAGAATGAACCTTACTGTAAAGTGTTATTCCTGTTGCTGTACTGATGGAACTACAGTAGAAGGGGAGCACAAATACAAATAAGAATATATCTTAACTGCAGGTTACTCTGGAGAAAAGCATCTGTCAACTGCATAAAATGTAAAAGTCAAAATCAGTGTACAACTGTATAATTATTCTTAAATGACCATTCTCAGCAAGCCAGTTTTAAAAGGAAAAGCATAAGTGAATCATCTCTGCACATTGTTCAAATGTACCATCATGATGGTGAAATTTAGACGAGGTGCCACTTAGTCTCCGAAATGCATTAGTTATGAATGCCAGTTTCTGCACAAAAGACAAAAGATAATATCTCTTACTAAAAAGTGATGATGTGTGACCTAGTTAGAAGGTGTCATGAAGGATGTGATTCAGAAATAAAAATATGTATTTCCTCCATCTGCTTGACATCAATTTCAGCACAATTAATTCTGCAACAACACTTAATTGAGGTTCGTCAAATGTAACAAGCAAAACACGCTGGAAAAGAAGACAGAAAGAGAAATCTAGTGACCTTAATGAACAACACAAAGTTTTGCTGAAAGAGCGACAAGGACATGAAAGCTGTAATCTTTTTTGTTTGGCTCTTCTCTTCATCTGCCTCTTTCATCAAGGCATTACAAAGGAAGTCGGTAAAGAAAAACAACACATCAATAAAAAATATCAGTGGTAAAAAACAGTTAATTACTACAGCCTTGTAGTTGTACTCTCTGGAGTTGTGCTGTCAGATTTTAGCAAGTTCACCCCAAGGCATGAATGCTAACATCAGGAATAAAAAATTAATTTCTCCTGAAAACAAGCGCAAAAGTTTTGTTAATAAAAGGTAATAGCATTATTACCAGCATTTTGAGGGACATAATTAGTGCAAGATAAATCCATTAGAGAATTAAAGTGTAAAATTACAACTTTCTTGTATCTATTTTTATCTATTTTCATTTTGAGTGAAGTGTTTAATTAGATGTTTCAAAGTTAATGTTATATTTATATAACAACTATCTTATATAAGTTGCAAGATTCATGATTCAATGCAAGAACTCATTCTTTAGGCCAATTTAAGTTGAAATGACTTAAACATCCAAGTTGATTGTACTTAAATGTATATCACAGTATATATAAGTATTCAAATCATATATATATTATATTTTTTAAATATTTGCTTTCACTGACCTTGATAGAAATGAAAAGAAATACTGGCATTAATGTGATTGCCATTATATAAATGTGTTCTAGTGAGACATTGTGTAATAAACGTCTAATTCACTTATTATTACAATGTAACGACACAGTTGCTATTCGCTCTGATTTAAAGAGTTTCTTTCTGAATTAAGAAAATAGGCTTTTTGGCTCACCGCAGTGATGCGAGCACTGAATCAATGTCCCGAACCACCGGCATAATAGGAGAGAAACAGGCGCGTGTGTTGGGAATGGGGCAGGAACAGAAGCCAGCACAGGACTGCATTAGCATACTCCCAAACAGGCTGTTAGCTGAAGAGGGTTTTAATTAGCTATTTTCCCCCTAGCAAATGAGGAAATTATCGACCGAGCAAAACAAGCCAGAGACAACTGGCCCGCCACCAATAAACACATGGGCTGGTACACACGCGCACATGCACTTAACATGCACGACGAGCCTGTGTGGCAGGCCTGCACATGCACATTAATGCCGCATACACGCATACAATCATAATAAATGGCTCCGATGATGAGTGAAAAAGCTATCATTACAGTTTTTTTACATTCTCTCTCTTATTCCCTCTATAAACTTTATATTAAAGTGTGGCACTAATGCTCTCTCCAAGTGTTTAATGGATACTTTAGGAGCACAGATCTCCCCATAAACATAAACAGGCACAACAATGTGTTTATTTACTAACACAACCCCTCTTTGTAGCAAGACTTATCAAAGGCTTACTTTGGTTATAATTGCATCCTCGTCAGGCTTGCTTACTTCAGTGGTGGCATTAATATTTAAATGAAAAGACCCATGCTTGCCCTACGGTCTATTGAGGAAGTGAAATCTCTTCTCTTTACTCTCGAGACTGGAAGCCTTTCACAGCTCTTGCATCTCAAATGGTGAGCTTTAGCGTTAATTTGCTGAATTTTCCTGGCAACTAGTTGCTGTACTTTCACAGTTATTTTTACTAAATATAATTTATATATAATATTTTGGTCAATTTAATTTATTACAATTAAATTACAACTATACTGTGCAAAAAAAGACTCTGCATTACAGTAATATCTTGTATATTTACTGCAGGTGCTACTATGTATTTAAAAAGTTCAATTTGTAATCCAACTAAAAGTTAGTCTTTAAAGTACATATTGTTGTATTATGATTGATTTCATCATGTTTTAAAGAAGTACACTTATTTTGATGTGTTGACACATACTAAAGCACATTATAATTTGAATGCATAGTGTGTTATTCGATATTACATTAAAAGTTAATAAATGTACTAAATTGTAGCTTAACATATTTAAATGTAGATGTACATTTAAAGATGCAAGTCAATGAATCAAAAAAGCACTCTAAGTTCAGATATAATTGCATTTAATATAAATTCACACTTTCATTTATTTGCAATTAGTTTGAACTTAAGTAGGCTATATTCGTTTGAAGAATATTAATTCCGAAAAAAGTAGTCTTTTTAAAAGTATGCTAAAGTATAAGGGACTATTAGCTATGAGAGCTTGGAGAAAATGAATGAAAAGAAAACAATAGCCAATAAAAACACCGATCACCATCATGGTGACTTCAAATGAACCGCAAATATTATCACACAACGCAGCATTTTTGGTATGTTTTTAAATACCAGTAATTTGTCACACCTGCATTGATTTTGCTGTACATTTCTGAATATTTTTATATATAAGAAATTACAGTTAAAAATGTCAGTTTTTAGTGGGTTATAAAAACAAGAAACATAAAAATAGGCCAAAACGACAGCGACAGTGGAACTTGATGAATATAACTTTTTGACTAAAATATTCTATTATTATAAAATGTTTGCTGTAAATTTTACATCCGACTAATTATTGACAGGGCGTTTATTCTGCCACTTGTACGTTTCAGAAGACCCAGAAATATCCAAAAGAAAAACATGCCACTTCATTCCAATGAGACCTCGTCATGTTTAATATTTCACAACCTTTCTTTTCCCCTCCACCGATCCTGAAAATCTTTGTCTTGTTTCTGTCTTCCTGTGTCTTTAGGGAGGCCTTTTCTGGCATGGTTTCAAGGAGGATGAGAGGAGAAAGGAAGACAGAGCGAGATGCAAGAGTTCCACCAGTAATTGGAGACTGGGCTGGAACTGCGAGCAAGGCCTTCACTCCTCCGTGTCTCCCATCAGCACTGACCTACAAACTGCCTGCCTTTCCCTCCCTGGACGCCAGCCAGAGTTCACCTGCTTGCTTCGCTTCATTCCCATCCCCCCTTCCGCATTTGAGGGTCTGTGACTTATCACAGGGGGTTTAGGAAAGGCAGAGGAGTGCAGTGGCGGCCACATAACCAAAGAATCCACGGAAAGGTGAGGGAGTAAAAAGAGAGATAAGTATTGTAAGTATTAAGAGAGAAAAGGTTAGAGGGTTTGCAACAATGAAACTCACTGGCTTTCGTTTGGTTAAACAAAAAGATAATTTTGTCATAATTAACTAACCCCCTATCGTTCCAACATTCATTATTTGATCTTTTTTCATTAAACAAAAAAGGAGAAAGGCAGAATATCTGTGTAGCTCTTCCCAATCAATGAAAGTGGAAACTTCAAAAAGGACCAAATGCACCATAAAAGTATAACCATAAGTACACACAAGAACTAATGGTGTTTAGAATCAATGAATTATTTGATTCAGTATTCAGCAATATTATTGATTTGCCTGCACTGACTCTATCGGATGAGAATACAGAGTTATTGAACTGAATCAACTCTGAACTGATTTCAACTAAATAATGACTGTGTACTATTGTGCGGTATTTGCTATACTATTCAGTTTACTAGCTGCTTTACAGCAGAATTGAACTCTGTTTGCATCACTGAATTGTTATTTTCCTGTTTATCACTGTAAACCAATCTGAAACAATCTTGAAACAATCAGTATTGTATTAAGTGCTATATAAATAAAGGTGGCTTGACTTGATCCAATATAAATGAGAAGATTTTCAGTGAATACCAATTTTTGTTCTAATATTCTTTTACTTTTGCGATGTTGTTCTTTTTTTCTGAGCTTTGCAATAAAACTCACCATCCACTATTATATGAAGAAAATGCCTTTGACATTTTGCTTAATATCACATTTTGTTTCCCAGAAGAATATAAAGAAGGCTGAGTAAATACTGACAAATTTATCATTGTGGGTGGAAATGTTTGAGACAAATTAAACCCAATGAGTTTTACTAAACATTTACCTTTTCTCTTTTAGAAATAATACCTAAACAGTTTATAGATTGTGGCAGAATCGTATTATTGAATGAACTCTTCCCTTTAAAGCCGCAGTCACAGACTTCAAGCACGCAAAATTTCTTCGGATGCTGCAAAAGTCATAATATGATGTCACACTCTGCTGCATCTTTTTTTTAAATACATACATATATATATAAAAAATTAACTCTGTAATGTAAAAATACAGTCTACTCCTCTTTCCTGCAAAATTACACATTTGCAGCTGTAAAGTTTGTTATTTTAAGACCAAGGGGTCACAACATGATATAAATCTTGTATTGCTTTGACTGAATTCACAGCTCAGAGTTTGACCTTCGAAACTCAGAGAAATGCAATGTGAATGGAAGTCAATGGAACAAAAAGTGGACTGTAAAGCAGTAAGGACTGACAAACAAATAAATAAAACGAAATAAATCTAACATGAGTCACCAAATTAGATGTGTTGACTTCTGAATCACTTCAATAGCCTTGAAAGGCACTTATTTCAAAAGGAAAGTTTGAAGGTTTGGCAAAAGTAAGAACTCTTTTTATAAAACTGATGTAATTGGTCTCATGTAGCACCGAATCACTTGTGATCAAAAGCTACGCAGCACAGGCAAAAGTATTTGCTGTGGTCTTGTTGAACAGTCAGCTCTTGAATTCTTTGGATAATCAGACAGCAGAATATATATGCGCCTCCTCCTCTGCTTTCTGTTTCAGCACAGTTTTAATTAGCAGAGCCAGACAGGAGAGAGAAGGGCAGCAGTAGCTTCCATTAGAGAGGAAAAACGTGGAGAGATACAAAGAAAAAGGAAGGGATGGAGCGAAAGGAAAGAGAGAGAACTGCTGCTGTGCTTCCCCTGGTCAATTAGAGTTGCCAAAATGAGAGCGAGAGAGAGCGAGAGAGAGAGAGAGAGAGAGAGAGAGAGAGAGAGAGAGAGAGAGAGAGAGAGAGAGAGAGAGAGAGAGAGAGATTGGGAACTGAATGCTGGTGAGGGAGAGGCGGTGTATTGGCCCCATAACTATCTCCTGCATTTTAATTAGCTGAGTGAACAGTCCTCCACGGGATACTCCACATACCGACCCATCACCATGACAGCCACAGAACAGCGTTCCGGGTAGCCAGACACGGTAGGAATATTTAGCTAACAAATTGAGTGCCAGGCTGAGTGTTTGACTCCATCTCAAGGCAGTGTTTTCCCTCCAGTTAATGACCTATAGGACTAAAAAGAGACCCAGACTGTTTGAAAAGTCTCCAAAACCATCACTGCACTGTGCCAAAGTGGAAGTCATTTAGTACCTAAATATAAAGACTCTTCCCTCTAATCTGTACACATCTATCATTTTAAAATGGCTAACATTTAAGTTATATATTTATTAGAAATTATATACACACGGTATATAGAAACTATTATCAACTGACTTTACATGATTTTTTTTATTTATATTTATTGTAATGTTTTAGCCTGTAGTATTCAATTCAAAATGTTTGTGGTCAGTAAGATTTTCTAATGTCTTTGAACGTTTTAGAAAAAGTTTACCAAGGCTGAATTTATTTGATCCAAAAATACAACAGCAGTAATATTTTGAATTACAATTTAAAAAAGTTTTTATTTTAATTTAAAATGTTATTGTCACGATAGGGTTGAGGCAAACAAAAATAAAAGCTGGATGGAATTACAAGTAGGGGACGGGGTGTGACGATATTTCTCGTCGAGTGAAAAGCTGCCTCATGACAGAGCGTGAGGGTGAAATTAGCACAGAATATGCCACCGCTACATTCACATTACATTCCACTGTCGTTTTGCTGTTTTTATAAAAAATAAACTTGTAGACATCTGCTCTGCTCATCCAGCACAAGCTGCAGTCACACAGTGAAGCAGGAATCGCAGTTCACTGATCGCGTGACGATGGCGGAGGATTTGTTGCGTAATAGAGCTTAAATTTCTGATAAATGCCTTATCTTGTAGAATGCGTGCTCAGCACCGTCGCTCCCTAAAAACAGAGTCCGTGCGATCGCGAATTTGAAACTGAAAGTAAAACACAAGCTCCCTGATGCGTGCAAATTAGACTACAAACAATAGCCTGTCTCTCAATATCAATGCTATCTCTGGACTGAGTAGTTCTGTTTTGGCCCCTGTTTTCACTTAAGAGAGTACTTTTGAACACTTGCACTTATTGTTTGCACTTAAGACTAAGGATATTTTTTATACTGTTTTTAGTTCAATTTGTGGAAAGGAGTTCAATTAGGTGGTCACACACAGCCTCAATCAGAAGTTCTGGAAGCTCATAATTCATGTACAGTCATTTGAATTTGTAGCAAAACATTTTACAGTGCTTGTATATTGTTGTCTTTCAATGCATTTGATAATCCATACTCAAAGTAGAACTGAAATGACATTCATTACAAGATTATTAGTTAAAAAAAATTCAAAATGCACCTGCAGACTATTTTTCCAGTCATGAATTTTGTCATTGAGGATTTCTATAAAATACTGTGCAAAAATCTCGCCTCGTTCTCGTGAACACAATCTCGTGTCTCGTCTCGTGAGATAAGGGTCTCGTCACACCCCTAATTACAAGCAGTTGATATTTGATGACAACAAACTCAACACTTCTCGGAATACAAAAACATGGTGAACAGAACAACGACTATATAATAGCAAGATCGGACAAAGAACAAAACAAACACAGGGCTATATATGCAGACCAAAGGAAACGAGAAACGGGTGTAGAGAATCAAACAAACACTGAATCACCATGCAAGGAAATATTGCAAAACTAACTCAAAGTCCAACTCAAGCAAAACTCAAACACAGACCAGACTTGACAGTTATGTTATATTATATTAGACTATAATTTATTCCTGTAATTGCAAAGCTGAATTTTCAGCATCATTACTCCAGTCTTCAGTGTCACATGATCCTTCAGAAATCATTATAATATGCTGATTTGGTGCTCAAGCAATGTTAAAAATGATCATAAATGTTAAAAACGGTTAATACATTTGTGCAAACTGATTTTTTTTTTTCAGGATTCTTTGATGATTAGAAAGTTCAAAACAACAGCATTTATTTGAAATAGAAATCTTTTTTACAATTATCTTTGTAACTTTCCTGTCACTTTAGAGCAGCTCATACTTGCTATATTAAGTATTAATTAAAAGTATTAATAAGTATTAATTTCTTAAATATTCACAAGGCGTAGCCACCATTATGACTGCCAATGCACTCAGTATAAATGGACATTGCTTTAAAAATTACATAAAAAAATTACATTGTTCACTGATAAGGCTGTGTATTTAGAAAATCCTGTTAATCAGCCAAACTGAGCAGAGTTACTGGTCAATGCAAGCTCAAAATGCCTAGATATCAGTCTACCACTAGTATGTTCATTAGCTTTTCTCTCTGTTAAGAAAATGTTCCATTTTCTTAACCTATTTACAAAAACAGTCCCAGTGGATCAGCAAAGCCAATTCCCTTTTGTACTTTTCTTTTCTTCTCATAGCAGGTGTGTCAGGTGGTACCTGTCAGACAGCGTCCCACTGTTCTGTCCTGTCTTTCCCATTTCCATGCTTTACAGCTTCCACATTAATCACTGCTCTGTCTTTTCTCTCACCCATCGTCATTTGTTCATGTCCCTATCTCCTCCTTTGCCACAAATCACTGCTAATTGGGTTCTCCTGGTTTGTGCTCTTAGAGCAGAGCAGTGTATCTCCTCTCTGCAGAGACCTTCGTTTGAAGACTTCAAGCTGGAAATGGGTGCTAAAGGTAAAAATGCAGTTTTACGGTTTTACTGTGGTTTGCATGGGCCATTCAAGTATTTTATCTTCTCACAAGGACTTTTTACGCCTAAACTAGTTAATCCTGGGTCATTCTTAACCCCGGGTAAATAGAATCTTGGTTTATCTTGCTTCATGTTTCACACTGCTCATATTTTTACCCAGGGTTAACAATTAATCCTGGGTATTCATATGTGTCACATACATTCCTAAACCCTGGGCTAATGCTCTTATTTGCATATTTGCACTGTCAGTGTCACTGATTGGACAAACGCAGCAAGCACCCTATTTATATATTGTTATCCTTACTATATATTGCTGACTGCAATCAATTTTTTTCCTGAATGGAGTTTTTGGACTATAAAGGTAATAATGAAACAGTCTCTTCACTCCGATTGACCGAAGCACTTAAATATGAGGCATTTGAATGGTTGTCTTTTGCTAAGCATCTAGGTGTAACATTCTAACACCTCATCATTTCACGATGTACAAGTTTGGCACAGCAAAAGCAATGGTATCCCTGCTCCTATTACAAATGTGAATAGTTTCTCTACCCAGGGTTAAAAGCCGGGTTTAGAATGGGGTTAAGCGAAGTGTGAAAAGCCCTAAACAGGTTCTTCTGTAATCCAATTGTTTGAATTTTTTTGCCTCAAACACTAAAACAGCTGTTTATACAACGTGCAATGTTCCTGTGACTGTCCTAAGCATGTGATACAAAGCACGCAATTGTCTGTCTGTTGTTAAGCATCTAGTTTTAACATTCTAACAACACATTTTTTGGCACCGCTATCCAGGGTTAACTCTGCAAAATCCTGGTTAACACCAGGACCTATAAAGTAGGCAGCTATTTCGAAAGAATTTTGCAATGTCAATTTACGTTTTTTCACTGTGAATAATAAGATGACTTGCTCTTTTTCACTTCCAAAAACTGTAAATTCAACTATAATTACATTTTACTGTAAAATTACATTAATGCCCCATTAGATCTATTACAGTTTTTCACCACAGAGTAAGGGAACTTACCATTTTGACAGTCTTTTACCATTAAAAATTATAAAAAAAAAATAATAATTATAGTGAACCTTTGCATCCATGGATCGGGAAAGAACTACGAGCCGGGACTCGAACTCAGGTCGCCCGAAGCACAACCACACTATATATCAGAGCACTGCCCACAAGGCCTCTCGGCTCTGACCAGATTCATTCTTGACGCTAAGAAAAAAATGGTTCTTTTAAGATCTGTTCACTTAAAGGTTCTTTGGTGAACCAATGATTCTTTTATGGCGAAGCCCCCACCCTCTTTGGAACCCTTTATGAATATCTAAGAACGTGCTTGATGCTCTTTTCCATGTAATTACGATGGATGAAGACTGAAACTTTCAATCATAAAAAAGAATGCAGAAGCACCATTAATATATCATAAACGTGGTCGATCAATGCAAGTCAAACAATAGCGTTGTGTGAGGGAGAATTTTTTTTAATTGTGCACAGATAATCAGAGGCGACTCACTGAAAAGATCCAAACGATTCCAACATAATTATTTGTTAATGAACATTTATAGTTTAATTGATCTATTTCTTTGTGTATTTGTGACAATCTGGTTTTAATAAATTACATTTGCAGTTTATGAAATGCATAATAAAATGGCACTGATGTAATTTATTTAGTTATGCCCCAAGTCTAATTAAGTGATTTATAATTTAAAGAAAAAAATGTTTTGACGATTTCAAGGGTCTTCCTATGGAAATCTAATATCATTTGTAAGACAGACCACAAACCCCTCTGATATGATATCTGAGCGCATATTTTTTGACATCAGTTTGAAACAAGTCAGTATCAAACAATGACTCTGGCTGGCCCACTGCCCAGGTAACCCTCAGGGACCGAAAACAGAACACAGCGGGGTTCTGGAATAGTTCTGAAGGGTTAGAGGCAATTCATATTCAATACGGCCTGGGCTTCTGTTCTATACAGAACTCACCAGCTCCAGATGGCAGCGACTCTATTACTAAAGACCCTACTGTGAGGGTCCAACACCTCCAGCATCTTTAGAAAGAGATTAACCAATATCAACATACTATCCTTCAGAGATAAAAAAAACACTAATGGGCTCAAAAAAAAAAAATCTAATAGCTTGTCACAAAATGTATTAAACTAGAGGTTGTGAAAATCATAGTTAAAGGGCATTGTTAGATGGATTTAACTTTAGCCATTTACTAAATAAAAAGATTTAAGAAATGTTTTTATTTACATGCAAATTCTTCAAACAAATTCATAATATTTTGTGATCATTTACAAAAAAATTATAAAGCCCACTGGAAATTTCACTATAAACACTTTTTAAATAGGCAGATCTCAATTATTTATGTATATGAGGAAAAAAATCGAATAGCTCGTTACAAAATATATTATACAAGAGGTTGTGCTATACTCATATACTCATAGTTAAAGGCAAATCTCAATTATATATATATATATATAAATTGTATATTATATATACACATACATACATTATAATGACATTACCTCTAAATCTCAGCATGCTATTTAAAAAATGTAGGCACAGATTATATTTATCTGCATTTAACATGGCTAAAACTGCTATACTATAAACATGTTTTGAATCCTCTGCTACAAAATCAACCAACCCGACCAGAGAACAGCGAATCCTGCTTTGTTTCATTCGAGCTCAACTTCATTTCCCCCCAGCGTTTCTAAGTCAGTCAGTAATTGAGTGCATTGCAGTGCACAAATATAAGCCCTTTCTTCATTTACACTCTGCTTCTTATTTCGCCTCTCCCCGTCCTCAGCAGCATCTGAGGGTGATAAATTATTTACACAGGGTATGGATCTTACAAGCACTCAATCCACTGCAGTCACTCAGCCATATTGCCCCGGGGAGAAGAGTGTGGCCAGGCATTTTACGAAAGAGCAAGCAAGCGTGGTGATAATGCACCGGCCCGATAAAGGTCAGCAGCCCCCCTCTGGGTCTCCTGTGATATTTTCATTATTGAAGGGAAGAGGCTGCTGTACGCCAGCACTCACTGCACTGTGCTAATACTGAGGGATGGAGAGAACAAGAGAGAGAACGGATAAGAACAGAAAGTGACTGAAATCTTTTAATTATCTATAGGCTATATTATCTTTAAGCTTCCACAAAGAAAAAATAGTCCATTACAATCTACAAAACAATCCGCCAAGCAACAAGATGAATTGCAAAAATATTATAGTAAAACAGAAATTCAGAAGTTTTCAATACCTTAAATGTGCCTTTGTAACAGCAAAACTGAAAGGAACCCTTGTGAAAATTAAGTGTGCTTAATTGTATTAAATGTGCATTTGTATTGTACTTCAAATCTTTAAAATACGTAAAAAAAGAGAAAATATAGGCTGCTTGCAAGATAATATATATATAATAAAGGCTACTTAAGTGTCGGCCTGATCTCATAAAATGTGTCTCTATAGCATGCATTGTATTTATTGTGCTATTTATAAGCGAAAATGAGTTTTTACGTGCATATGATACGCACTTTATGCCGTGTAATACGCACCTACCTCACACCTCTAATCCCACCCAAGGGGTTTAGTGCGTATCACATGCATGTAAAACCTAATTTCCGTGTATACATTGCACGATAAATACAATGAGTGCTATCGGGTTGTAAGTGTACTTAGAGTATACTTTCATGACTATGTTTCTTAGTGCACTGAAGCATAATTTTAAAAAGTGCACTTTACTTTAAATTATAAACTTTTGTCATGCTTTAAAAAGGTACATATACTTGGATGTTTTGACTAACATAATAAAGAGTAATGGAAAGTACTTGGTCATAATTTTAACTGTAGTGTGTTATTCAACATTACATTTAAATTTACAACTTCAATACACATTAGCCATGTTTAAAAGACTATAAAATGACATATAAATATGTACTTAAGTGGATTAAAATGTTTGGCTACACTATAGGGAAAAAATATTGGGACACACCACTTAATTAATTTAGGTTTTTCAATCAGACCCATCACCACAGGTGTATAAAAACATTCACCTAGCCTAGCATTTACAAACATTTGTGGAAAAAATGTGTTGTTCTAAAGAGATTAGTGAATTCAAGCATGGTACTGTCATAGGATGCCACCTTTGCAATAAGTTTGTGAAATGTCCTCCCTGCTAGCCCTGATTCCACAGTCAACTGTAAGTGGTATTATTGGAAAGTGTAAGCGTTTAGGAACAGCAGAAACTCGAAGCGGAAGAATGCGTAAAGTAAACAGAGCGAGGCCTCACATCACCAAGTGCAATGAATGCCAAGCATCAGATGGATTGGCCTAAAGCATGGCTCCACTGGACTCTAGAGCAGTGGAAACGTGTTCTCTGGAGTGACGAATCACGCTTCTCTGTTTGGCAGTCTGTTGGACGAGTCTGGGTTTGGCGGACGTCAGAAGAACTTTACCTGCCTGACTGCATTGTTCCAATTATAAAATTTACTGGAGGGATGGGTCAGTTTTTCATGGATTGGGCTAGGCCTCTTAATTCCAATAAAAGGAAATCTTAATGCTTCAGCGTGCCAAGATATTTTGGACAACTTTGTGAGAAACTTTTTGGGAAAGCCTTTTCTATTTCAGCATGACTGTGCCCCAGTACACAAAGTAAGGTCCATAAAGACAGTTGGATATTTTGGTGTGGTAGAACTTGACTGGCCCGCACAGAGCCCTGACCTCAACCCGATAGAACACCTTTGGGATGAACTGGAACGGAGATTGGGATCTAGGCCTTCTCGTCCAACATCAGTGCCTGACCTAACAAATTCTCTACTGGATGAATGGGTGAAAATTCCCACAGTAACACTCCAAAATCTTGTGGAAACCCTGGAGGCTGTTATAGCTGCAAAGGGGGACCAACTCCATATTAATGTCTATGTAATTAGATTGCGATGTCATTACGGTCCCTGTTGGTGTCCCAATACTTTTTTTCATAGAGTGTATCTGAATTTAATATAAACTAATACATTTACATGTAATTACAATTAACATGCAAATATGTGTCTGGAAACATTACATTCAGTTTGCACTGAATATATTATTTTAAAGGAATACTTCACCGATTAGCATTAAGCTTTGTATCAGTAGAAACCCGGTAGTATTTTCGAATGGCCATGCTTCCCTCTTTCATGTCCACCTGAGACGAGAGATTTCTGTATTGTGTGTCTGGAAAAAAAACCTTTGATGATGCAAAAATCGTCATTTTGCGTCATCTGAGGCTTTTTTGGCCAGAGGCTAGAGACTACAGCCAGTAGTAGGATCTCATTCAGCATGTTTTCAACCCGCCCATAGAGGGATCAAGATAAAACGGCATCTTTTCAGTTTCGAGTCAACTAGTAGCCTAGTTGTATAATTTCTTCCGATACTGCCCTCTGTAACCAGTAGGCGTGGCTTGGGAGTGGCCTCGTAGGGCAGCGAAGCAAGTGCATTCTGGGAGTTGTTGTCTTTCATCCACATGAGCCAAAAATAAATGTTCAGGCTTTTTTCGGTCTAGAAGGCACCAACTTCTAAAATAATTTCACATTTCTACTATATAAATGACCCAATTTAAACACACATTCATCTTTCCAGTGGTAAAATATCGGTTTAAATGATGTTTCTTCGAAATAAATATGCTTTATGCTTTAAGTATGTTACTTTTTTCACAAGGGAACTGTTCACCCAAGTCATACTTGTTGACTCATCCTCACGTTGTTTCAAACCCATATGCTGTTTGAAGTATCTTTATGTAGCTTTTCCAAATGGCAGTCCATAACTATAAAAGTAGTCCAACCAAATAATGTACTATTTTCCAAGTCTTCTGAAGCTTCATGAAAGGCACAAGTCAAAAAGTGAAGCTGTTATCACAAATTCCAAATATTTAGCTTGAACTGGTTTTATTCAATATGAGTATGAATATGAAATATTGACTTCTTATGGCCAGATCAAGTAAAACAAGTTGATTACACAATGCCACTTTTTACAGTGAAGGCTTAACTGAACTTCAGATTAACTCACTGAACTGTTTTACTGAGGGGGGATTTACACCTTTTCATCTAAAAACTGAAAACTTTTTATGCGTTTTGGCCATTCATTTGCATGACAACTGCGTTTTGGGGGCCTGAAAGTTTTTGAAAACGATACCATTATTGTCTCCATGCAAACTACAAAAACGCAAATTTATGAAACCGGTGACATCATGAGTATTACATATTCAGTCTATGGGCCCTAATTTAACGATCTGAAACGCAAGTATCAAACGCAAGTAACTTTGTGAATGGAACTCTTGCGCCCGACGCAAATCTAAAATGGATTGGTCTGAAGTAGCTGCATTACTCATAGGTGTGGTTTGGGCCTAACATGAAATAAACCAATCAGAGAGTCATCTCACATTCCCTTTAAAAGCAGGCGCGCTTGTTCCATGGCGGATTGCTATTATAACAGCGGATTTGCCAGGCGCACGCCAGGAGCGGTTCACAGCCGAGGAGATCGACGTTCTCGTCAGGACCGTAAAAGACAGAGAAGTGACATTGTATGGGGATGGGAGAAACCCACCCAAATTAGCTTCGGTTAAACAGGCGTATAATAATTTGGGTAAATGTGTAAGCTAGATTTATGCCTATTTTTTCATATCTTCATGGACACCACATTGATTTCCCTTGTGTGGTAATATTTTTCCTTGTAATTATGTATGGTTTGCAAAAATGGGAACTGCTGCGTCTGTGTAGATGAGAGAAGCAAAGTGTATGCGCGTTGTGCACACGCTACATTATGGCCAAGCATGCGACTTTAGACTAGGTTTTTCCTGGTCAGTGGTGGAATTGTTTTCTAAAACTGCAAAATAGTACCAGGGAACGTTTGCGCCGGAACACGCCGCCTCTTTTCGCTGAACCACCCCCGGGAGCGCAAGTTAATTCCCTAATTTACCGATGTGCGTCTGTGGAGGGAAAAGTCTGCTGTGCGTCGGGTGCAAAATCGGAATGATACATGCGTCGGTGTACAAAGTTAATTGCGCTGGGTGCGTAGTGGTTCTTTGCAAAGTCAACAACATCGCCAACTACTGGCCTGGCAGCATAATACAGCGTTTTTAAACATTTTCGTAGATCCATGATGTTTGGAAAACATCCATGGATGTTTTAAATCTAAATGACTTTCTGTGTTATTAGCAGTGACTGTGCTGATTTTTTGCATCTTAATATCAATGCTTACCTAAAAAAAACTCAAAAGGGGGTTGTGTTTCCTAATAGAGGACCTCTAAAGCCTCTCAAGTAGCATTGAAATGTATTTTTTCTTAAGTTTCAAAATATGAGTTTAAATAAATAACACAAGCCAGTCTGTAAACTATATAAAGCAAACAACAGAACACTGCATTATTTAGCGGCGTTTTCTTATGCAGGTTTAGTAGTTAGATCTGCTGGGAAATGCAATGCTGAAATGTGTGTAGAATGTCAGTCAACTCAAAATACAAACCAACAGAGACCCCGGCCTTCATTGCTAATTCAACAGATAACATTCTTTTAATCGAATTTTTCATTCTTTTGAAATTACTTTCTCACCCAAGTGTGATCACCATCCCATAACTATTAAACATTAAATGGAATTATCACTCTTCAGCCACTAAATGACTAATGTTCAAGCCGCATTACATAAACGCAGAAGTCTGATGTCGAATTAGATCAACTCCCCAGCTTTGTGCCATTTTTTAAGTACAATCGCAAAGTTACACACACTCTGTGGATATGAAAATGCAGTCAGCTATTAGGACTTGACTTGTGCCTGAAGCGAACACGGCACTCTTGCTTTCCTCCTGAGATGTACACAATGGAACACAATGCAGGCAGAAGTGAAGTCGTGCGAGGACGCCACCTCTCATATCAATAGTGCTGTGCTGCTAGTCAGAGAACAGATGAAGCGCAGAATAGACAATATCAATATATTCATTGATTGGAAAATTAAAATACTACTCTGCATCCTTCAAACATTTGTCAAATATTGCCCAGTATTTCACAAAATAAACAGGCCAAAAAGAGAGTATTTAATAGACTGATATAATTCTTTTAAATATTTATTATTACAGTTTTTAACTGGATCCAAAACAACAGTGCACTGGGAAAATAAAGCACATGCATTTTCATGTATGACTTTCCATCATCTTAAAAGGTTTTGAGGGGTTGCATTTCAACTAAAAACAAGCAATTTTTCCAGACCCAAAGGATAAAAATATGTTAATTTGAACTAGGGTTGCTTAAAAATGTTACATCAAAAACAGAAACAATCCCAGATGTAAAAGAGATTATACTTGCATCGGGGTCAAGATATTGCTTAAGCAATGCTGCTGGGTATTATTTTTCTCCTATCAATCCATTTATGTGAAACAAAACAATGCATTGTCATAGCATTGCCATTATTTTGTTATGCACTCTTTCATTTGACAGTTGCTCTAAAACTCAAGTCATGCATGCTTTGATTTGAGCCAATTAATTGGGGTTGTTGCAATTTATGCATAATTCAGTAAATACTTCCCAACATCAGACTTAAAAAACAAGATTCCCAGGTCTACTTTCCCCCCAAAATAAACTTTGATCATCCATCTTGCATTACTATCTATTAGGCTATGTTCAGACTGCAGGCAAATCAGATTTTTTTCTCAAATCAGATCTTTTCAGATCTGATTTTTGCTGGCAGTCTGAACATGGCCTTAGAAACTAATACTGACATCTAAATACGCAATATGCCTGAACCTGGCTTGCTTGCATTAGATCAAATTAAACATATTTAATAAGGATAAAGAAATATGACTAAATACCAAGGGGAAAAAATGGTCACACTTTATATTAGGTGTCTTTAACTACTATGTACTGGGATATGGGTACGGTTAGGACAGGATTGGTGGTTTTTCACAGCTTTAATTACATGCAGGTATTTTTTAAATATTGTGTACATAAGTGTTTTTGTAGTATACTTATAAGTGCATTGTATCAAATGATTCATTTAAATGTTTTTACATAGAAATTAAAGACACATAATATAAAGTGGGATGAAAAAATCTGTTAAAGTTAACGTTTGTTAAATAAAGGATAAATAAGAGCATGGCATGAGCAATGGCAAGGTCAGGTTTGATTCCTGCATGGACTGATCAAATCTATACCTCAAATACTACGTAAGTTGCTTTGGATAAAAGTGTCTGCCAAATGCATAAATGTAAATAATCCGATTTAAATTAAATCTATTAATTTGATAAATAAACAGCAGGTCTAAATGGACTAGTGGGATTAACTTTAAGCACTTTAAAATCTAACAGTGACATTTCACTTAAATATGACCGAAGTTCATTGTACTTAATTTATTTATTTTGTCTCAGTGTAATGAGAATTAATTTAGTTAAGTTTTAGCTATACAACACTAAATAATTATAAACTCTAAGATTTATCTAAGAATTTATTTCCCCTGTGAACTCAAATGAAGTTCATAGTACTTGTAAATATGGATTTTAAAAGTATTGGTTTAAGGAATTAAATATTATGGGTTTAGGTTACACTTTACAATAAGGTCTCAATTGTTAACATTAGTTAACTACATTATAGTTAACATGAACTAACACTGAATACTGCTACAGCATTTATTGATATTAATCAAGGTAAATTTCAATATTTACCAATTAATTTTTTAAATGAAAAGTTGTATTTGTATCTTTAATTATATTGCATGTGAACTAACAAGAACAACTATATTTCTACTAACAATAATAAAGATTAATAAATGCTTTACAAATATATTGCTGATAGTAAATTCATTTTAGCTAATGCATTAACTAATTCCTTATTGTAAAGTGTTAAATGACATAATTTATACTTATTAAGTGGTGCACATTCATATTATACACAATATACTGTGTTTTTGTTATAATTATTATGATTTTTTTAATAAAATTAACCTATTTAAAATTTCATAAAAAAGAATCCTTGTCCGTTTTTGGTTACACTTTATTTTAAGGTGTCATTGTTACAGTGTAATTATACATTTAATTACTGAGTAATATTAAGCAACTACATGTACTTACTATAGGGTTAGGGTAGGATCAGGATTTGGTTGAGGGTTAGTTGCATGTAATTATGCATAATTTACTGTTATAGTAAGTGCATGTAACATATGTAACAAGGACACTGTAAAATAAAGTGTTACCCATTTTTTAATATGCGGCTTCGGCAATGTTTTTGCCATTGAATTTCAAATAGCTTAAATTAAAGCAATAAGGAAGCCCGTGTCAAGCAAGCAGCGAGTTCTGACAAGTGAACCCTGGCATTTGTTCGCCTGGTGGTGTGATCGACCACCGAATCCTCGTGATCGACAGGTCCGGGTTGCCGTACCCCGTCAGTCAACATGACGCGCCTGGAAAATGCCTGTCACTCAAAACAAGAGCTCTGGACGCGCACACAAAAGACGGGGAGGCAGAGGATGAAGGACACGTCTGATACTACCGTGCGAATCAGAGGGCTACAAGACCTATCTGTTGTCATCCACTGTCCTCTGACTTTACCGCGGAGGGAAAGAGATCTCCCTGACCTTGTCCTTCGAGAGAAAATGGCATGAAGCAATCTTCAACAAAGCCCTCTCGAGAGATACAGGTTGCCTCTATTAAATGGGCAAATCAAGCAAAGCCCGTGGCAATTTCGAGACTTGAAGGAAAGCATGATGGGTCAGTCCTGTCGATGTTTTTCGCTGTCATTTTCTTTCCCTCGCCATGCTCGCCTTTCACAACAAGCTCATTAAAACTGTGCATCAACTGACATTTTACCCCTCGCGCTCTCGCTCTAGTTGCGGATCATTAGTTAGCATTGTGCGGCTCTGAGGAAGCACACGTCTTTGAGATTGCTGTGTGTGTGTGTGTGTGTGTGTGTGTGTGTGTGCGGTTTGATGAGCACGTCACCCCCTCACCCCCAAAGATGTCTCATTAAGAGTTCAGTAGAAGCACCTCTCTGTCCCCTGAATCCGTCGTTCCCTCCCTCCGTGCTCATTCTCTCTCTTTTCGTCTGCTAATTAGCTGGCATTTTCGCCTCTTCTGTGCGTCCCCGGTTACATCTGAGAAAGAGACGGATATGATTTTTCTTTAACCCAAAGGCCAACTTAATCAGCTGAATTAATGACTTTATTACCCACACTGCCCTGGGCAATGCAGCATGTTTCTCCTGTACCCCACGTCCTCTCTTTTTCTGCCACATGTACACCCATACTCAATGCAGAATCTTCATACATTTAACACACACACACACACACAAAAAAACACAAAGATGAAAGATGGACATGGAAAATCGGTACAATTTTTCTTTTTTGTGTGCGATTAATTTTTTTTCCCTACTTCTAAAAAGTTTTCTTTGTTAAACAATTTTATAATAATATATACATGTGTGTGTATATATATATATATATATAGTCTCTTATGCTCACCAAAGCTGCATTTCTTTGATCAAAATACATTAAAAACAGTAATATTGTGAAATAGTATTACAATTTAAAATAACTGTTTTCTATTTTAAAACAGAATTTATTCCTGCGTTGGCTAAAGCTGAATTTTCAGCATCATTACTCCAGTCTTCAGTGTCACATGTTCCTTCAGAAATCATTCTAATATGCTGATTATTATTACTCAGGAAACGGATCTAATTATAATCAATGTTGAACACAGTTGTGCTGCTTATATTTTCGTGGAAACCATGATATCATTTTTTCAGGATTCTTTGATGAATAGAGAGTTTAAGAGATACATTTATCTGAAATATTATGTTGAATATATATATATATATATATATATATATAAATATAAAATCCTTTACTGTACTTTAGATCAATTTAATGTATCCTTGCTGATTAAATGTATTGGTTCAAAAAAAAATTCTGACTGACCCTGGACTTTTGATATAATGTATTATATATTATTTACTTACTATATTTGTTTTTTTAAAGCATCTAAAGTTTCCACCTTATTGAGTATTTGTGGCACAATCCATAATACAGCTAAAACAATTTTATAACTGTAAATAAATAAAAAAACATTAATAATACCCTTGATGGTTAATGACTGTAAATTTCCATTGTCTGTTATCTGAAAACATTAACAAGATGGGGGGGCACTGGGGGGCTTAATTGCCTAAACTGTTTTTGTGGAACAGGTGTTCACAGAAATTCAATTATTTACTCGAGCATTTAATATCTTTAAACATTGTTTTCACATGTCTGTTCCATAATTGCCTCATAAATTGTCTCATAAATGAGAAAAAAAAGTGTTATTTGTTTCATTACAAAAGTGGCATGTCTTTCTTGCATTAGATAAATGAAGCCATTTTACCTTTTATGCTTTTCTACTCTGAAGTATCTCATTCGCAATTTACAGTGTTTGTAATTGGATAAATGCATGCCGTGTAATTACAAACTCGCACAATTTTGTACTCTGTCGTAAGCATTCATGTTTCATCATGATATTTTTGATATTAGTAAATGATCTGTGGATGAGCTCAAGTAATTAATGAAAAGATGAATGCAACAGTTGTAATATAATATTCAAGATATTAACTTTTTTGAAAGTGTATGAAGTATGAAAAATACGATTTTTATGAAAACAACAAAAAAATCATAAAATTTGTTTTTAACTTTTTTAAATTAAGAATTAAGAAAACTAGCACAGATGTAAAAAACATACCTGTCATATATCATATAAGATTTGAACTCCGGCAGACACGAGGACTGCAGCGATCTAGACGATCTGATCAATTACCACAGTCTGAAAAACAAAAAAAAGATTTTCAAAACAACACATTATTAAATCAAACTTCTCTTCTAATCAACAGCCACTTTTGTCAGTGTTAGCAGAGAGTGTGTTTTCGTCACTGGTCTGGTGAGATGATTTTTCAGTCCCTACAGACTCATTAGAAAATTGCACCTGCAGTTCAAGGTATTTTATATGCAGTGAAGACAATACTTGTTTGGCACCATCAAACACTTCCTCTCCTAGACAGGGAATGTGATTAAAAGTGAAGGTGGGGTTCAGTTAGAAAGGAAATATTCATTAACATAAATCACCTTTCCACAACTCCAACCCCCAATGCCACACGCGCTCCTCCTTGTCCTCAACATGTTCAGCTGTGAAGTGAACGCATGATTGTTAGCGAGAGATGGCAAAGTCGGAGATAATTTGATTTGTTTCCACACAGTTCACACAAGTAATGGCCAAGTGAAATAACCAGCAGACTGAGAATGAAATGGAGGCAAAGCCCACGATTCAATGCATTTTGAGACCCAGGGCAACTTTTTGAGCAATGCTGCTGGGCAATGTTGCCGTCAACGGGCAACCAGATGAGACACAGGGCCCATGACCAATCTAAATTATCCAGATAGAAATGTATTGCCCATTTTCAATGGGAAAGTGCCCAAGCAACAATTGCTCGACAAGATTGCCCAACAACATTGCTCAAAAAGTTGCCCTGTGTATCGTCACCTTAGAGTAGCTCATGTGCTGAAATGCACTATTGCTATTCATTTAAGAGTCTGATACTGAACTCCACACACTGCAATGATATGGAGCCTTTTGCAAACAGGAAAATAGTAAGATCTTATGATGGCATGTAAGCTTTTAGTTCAGCTAAGCACGATACCTCCAATCACTTAAAAGGCACCTTCCTGAAGGCACACCAACCGTACATATTTTGGATGTCTCTCTTATCTGACCCATCTATTTGTGGTCTTGGAGTCTTTACTAATGAGATGATGAGCCGAATCATGTGTGTTTGCTAAGGAAGAGTTTGAAAATATGTAGTGTTGGTGTGCCTCCAGGAACAGGGTTGGAAAACACTGCTATAAAAAACATAATCTTTAGGTTTGCGATTGCGGCTCTTGTGTTGTTTGTGTTTTGTCTCCCCCTGGTGGACAGAAGGAAAATTACATGCAACAATGCAAGATAAAGGATTAAAAGCACCGCGTGGAACAAACCTACAAAATAGTCTTTGTTTTTGAAGACGTTTATCTCATGGAAGCTCATTTAAATTTGTGAGAACTTATAAATTAACTGATAAGATCCTTGATACATATTATGATAAAGCACAACATCATCTTCATTTCTTCATGCTCTTCAACTGCCTATAGATAGTCCTATGGTTTTATAAAAATGCTTTTAATAGCAAACTAGCCTACATCATTGCTATAGGGAGTTGTTTAGCAATGTCTTCCGATTATGATATTCTAACCAACTGCATTGCGAGTGACATTGATGTAATACAACACTTCAACAAGAAGTTAATATTTAGCAACTTACATTACATTGTCTATTTTTGTTCCAAACTATGTCAAACAGAACCCTCCATTGCGTCGTGACCACGAGCCGTGGCGTTTACTTCCTAAATGAATCATTGTTTTGAGCGAATCGGTTGAGTGAACGATTCAATGACTCACTCGGAACCTACAGAGCCACTGAAAAATCTCCACGTGATGCTGTTTACTGATGCAAACTGGTATTTGTAACACTGTTGTAATCTATTATCACAATCATAAACACACTTGTATAGTTTTAGAGTTTACTGCATGTTGTTATTCTTCTAGTTATTTACCTATAGCAACTAATGAATCGCAAATCTAACACTTTTCTTCAGTATTGAAAAGGCCTAAATGCATGTCTGTTCTACAATGCTCATTTGCAGTTCGTTACTTCAAGCTGCTAATTTACTTCAGAATGCTTTTTCTGATATCTAACCAAGTGTTTTATTTCCACCCAGCATGTTGCTATTTAATTTATTTGCAAAAATTAATTGAATCAGCATGAATTCATTCTAATAACTAGCGCTTTAATCATCAGACCACATTTCAAGATTTAAGCAAAAATACCATTGTTAAGTAAAAAGCATATTTGTTTGTGTACAACACAAATTTGTGTCAACTCTAAGTGGAATTGGGTGGCAGCCATGGTAACTGGTTCCTGTTAATTAGAAGCTAAACAATCATGTGACCTTGGAGAGCTTGCCTAAATAATGAATTGATAATGTGCACTTGTGGTCAAGTGCAGGTTCTCTGAATACTTGGGCAGATTCGCTAATGGCTCTTAAATGGAAAGAGGAACACACAAAGGTCATCCATAGAGTTCTTAGAAAAGAGAAGGCAAGCTCATCATACATTTCTGCTTTAGTTTCAATTAATATGCTGCAGCATGAGGGCGGATTAGGATATCGGCTTTTCTTTCCCATAAGGATCCAGTCTAAAATTGTGCAATTCTTTTTTAAGAGTATGTTGCCATCTCCTGGTCAAAATAAAACACTGCTAATATAAAGTCAACAGTATGGCCCCCACCCAACCACCCTGAAAGGAATAGTTAACTGAAAATTCTGTAGTCATTTACTCACCAAGTTGTTTCAAACCTATATGAATTTCTTTCTTCTGCTGAACACAAAAGAAGATATTTTGAAGAATGTCAGTAACCAAACATTTGATGGACCCCATTGACTTCCATAGTATTTTTTTTCCTACTATGGAAGTTAATAGGGTCCATCAACTGTCTGGTTACCTACATTCTTCAGTGTCACATGAGCCCTCAGAAATCATTCTAACAGTTCTTTTAAATTGTAATTATATTTGACTATTTTTTTTTTTTTTTTTTTTACAATATTTTTGATTGTAAAAAATGCAGCCTTGCAAAAATTTTCACCAGTAAAACTGACAACCTTTAAGTAGTAAGTAGAGGTGATTTAAATAGCACAACAAACAAATCAAGCTAAATACAATTAAGGGTATCATAACATTTATTTAGAAAAATATATCCATAAATACCATTTTGAAACAGTTTCCATATGACACACACACATACTGTTGTACTGAACATACATGAGCAGCATAGATAGTATAACATGTCATACATGCAATTCCAAAACTCATAATAATACTCTAAACCAAGCATACAGTCAGAGGACTTGTGAATTCTGTAAACCTGAGGTGAAAGATCGCGCTGCTTTCTGTCACAGCACGGATCTGTACTTGCAAGCGAACATGATCCATACGGCACAAGCTGACTCTGGATAAGCAAACACACGAACCCTCACCGCCAGTCGCACATGATCCCCTCTGCAGCAAACAATCTCTTCACAGAACGGTGACCTGAGTGATACAGAAGAGAACAAGTTAGTAGATGTTAGTTGTTTGCCTTTTTTAAAGCTGCAGTGTGTGATTTCTGCAGCAATAACAGCACCGAATGAAATAGCGAAAAGTACTTCTCTAAACAGCTTTCCGTTTTAAGACATATCAGTTAAAAATACATTTTAAAGGTAGATCAGTTTGTTTGTGAAGGTACCTGAGGCAGGTAGCGAACGCCCTGCGTGCATTACGGTGTAAGAAATGAATAGGAAAGCCTTTAAAAGTGTGTCCGTCGGGCACCGCCCTTCTCACAGCATCCTGAAACTCCTCGTTTCCACACGACACACCTGTACAGCGCTCTAGTTCATACGCCGACAGCGCTGCTGACAGCAGGTATGACAGGTGATCATCCCAGACTGTTGCCAGGCCGAGATCCTACAGACAGACGTTACACTTAGTAATTCCAAAAGCATGTTAAAAAGTATCCAAGTATAGGTTTATCTGTCAGCCATAGTTTCCAGCTGCTTTTTCAATTGCAAGAAAGTAGTCTTGTATATCTGTGGTAAACTGAGATCTTTTTTTAATTACACTAATACTCATGTTGCTCCAAAAGACTCGCAAGAGTCACTTTCTTCCACTGAACATAAAATTAAGTCTTTAAATTGAGCTGGTCTCTCATTTCCATTTTTTTTTTTTTTTTTTTTTTTTTTTGGTATGTCAAGTTTCAAAATGACAAAAAGCACAACATAAGTGGTCCATACAACTGCACAATATTCCAAGTTTTCTAAAGTCATACAATACTTTTTTTCTTGGAGGAACAAACAACAACAACAGCTCAACAACAATTTGTGCTGAAATTAAGAAAAATGGTGCATTGACACCATTTAGTTAACTGACATTATCGGTCAGTAAGTTTTTTTTTTTTTTTTTTTTTTTTTTTTAATAAAAAAAATATATATTCATGCATTCAATAGATCAAAAGTGAAAATAAAAGACGTTCACTTCTATTTTACTTCTTTAAAATATATATTTCAAATAAATGCTGCACTTTATATTAATCAAAGAATCCTGAAAAAAATTACACATAAATATTAAGCATCACAACTGTATTCAAAATTGATAATAAGAAATGTTTTTTGAGCACCAAATTGACATATTAGAATGATTTCTGAAGGATCATGTGACACTGAAAACTGGAGTAATGATGAAAATTCAGCTTTGCCAACACCGGAATAAATTACATTTTAAAATATCTATAAAAAAACAGTTCTTTTCAATTTTAATAATATTTCAAAAATATTTTTTATATATTATTTTTGATCAAACAAATTGCATCCTTGGTGAACATAAGAGACTTCTTTCAAAAATATCTTACTGACTCCAAACTTTTGAACAGTAGAGCAACTTCAGAAGACTCTTTACTGATGTTTTTTGTCAGTTTGGACTGACATGAGAGTAAAATGATGACGGAATTTTCATTTTAGGGTTAAAGTTCGCTTTGACTGTATTCAGAAATGCACATTACACAAGTTGTTTTTGTGTCAAAGGTTACTTGAGCATGTGTGTTTTTATTACCTTCCTATGCTCTGCTAATAGGTATCGCATCTCCAGCTCCAGTTGGTTGCTGGCCTCATTGGGAACTATAGAAGGAGAGCAGAGAGGAGGAGTCGGCGGAAGAGAGGAGGTGGAGCCGGGAGCACATACAGATCTCACGGCCTCCTCACTCATGGCCTTCCAGCGGGAGCCGTCTGTGAAGTCAAACACACACAGCTCCACAGCATCTGATGGCTGACAGTTCGCCAAGAACGTCTTGTGGTTGAAGACGCAGCCGAGTGTCCGGTAAGGGTGGGTGGATTTTGGTTGGGGGACCATGGGAGGTGCATCTGGGTCTATTGGACGGTGGAGGTATCTAGTACAGAAAATAAAGCAGGAAAGCTAGTCTTAAAGCAAGATATCTACGACATCTAGTGTATATATCTATGCACCAGTCTGCGTACACGTCACACACCAGGATGCGCGCGCGCCCTCAGATCACTTGGACGTGGCTGTGTATAAGAGGTAAAAACGATATAAATACTGTTCGTTTTCTCACACAAACCGCTCGTTTCGTGTCTTAGGCCATCAATGTGTACTTACGATGAGGAACTGTTTTAATTTGGACTCTGTGCATGCTCTTTGAGACAGTGACCACAGACCTGCATTATATGACTGACAGACAAGAACGGTTTGACCTAAAAATATCAAAATTTAAATTACTGTGGAAAAAAAGACACCTACATCTTGGATGCCCTTGAGGTAAGCTAAAACATACCAAAATTTAATTTCAAAGTGAACTATCCCTTTAAGGAGAAAATACTCAGCAATGGTGTTGACTTATGAATTTGCACATGGTTTGTCTTAAAGCATATTAAAAACACCACACAGACATATAAACAACATTAAAAGCTTGATTTTCACCATAGGGGAACTGTAACAAAAAACTGTTTCATTAGTGAGGTACAATTTTAATGTTGATTTTACTTTTTGGATTGAATGTTGAGTGTAATAGAAACTTTGTTTGGGAGCATGGTGGGTGACATTTTGAGACTGTAATCAACACAATAATTGACCTTTTTTCGAACAGGCAGAACAACCTTTTAAGTCATTTTATTTTAGTCTGGAGCCATGTTTGAGGCAGTTTAGAAGATAACTAAGAACAATTCAAATGTATGAATTATTACCTGTGTGCAGTGAAACTTTCCCAAAAGGTGATGGAGCCGTCTGTACCGCAGGTCATGACCCAGGTGTGTGGAATGTTCTTGGCTTTGGTGCCCACACATACATAAGCATCCAGTCCAAATCCCAACAGCAGACTACACAGCAACGTGGCATGATCCTCACATTCACCCTGAACATGTTAATAAATGTAATCAAATGTGTCGATGTTCATAAAAACAGTACATTCTGATATTTTACTCTAGCGTTTGATTATTCAGTTTCAGTGCTCAGTGTTAGATCAGCATTTAACAGGATGTCTTGCCTTGTTCCTGCACAGAAAGGCCATCATAGAGCACCACTGCTCCTGCCTGACTCCTCCCCCAACCATAGGCGCTCTCTCCTGAGCTAACAGGCTAACGAAACGCGCCGCCTGCCGCGGACTCTCAAGCAACCTTCCGGCACGCAGTACACGAACATATGAGCACACAGGCCGGTTCACACCATTTTCATCCTGGAAAACACACAAGTATTATAAAACATCTGAGTCATATACTGTTATGCACAAGCATAAATCAACAATAGGTACTTATATCAACATTCACCAGTACGGTGCTCAGTAAGGTCACCTGTGCAAAGATCTTCACCAGTTTGGACTGGTGTGAGGGTCGAATCTCCAAGAACTCCTGCCACCACTGTTTGGCATATACCAAAAACAGCCTCTCCTTCTCTGCTGTTTTCCGTCTCTCCAGGGATTGCTGGAGAAAGACCATGAGTTTTTAAAAAAAAACATTATATTTTAGGTGTTACAGAGACAACCCTTGTAAAAACAGAGAAATTACAAGAATGATAAAGCTTTGTTGATGATTTACCATTACCTCTTATGGACAAATGATGTTTAGAGAACCAAAACTCCTTAAAAAGGAATGTTAACCTCATTTATTTTTATTCAACATATTATCTTCATAAATTTCATAAATGTCTTATGTACGGTTCTATGGCCTGACATAGACTCAGGAGCGGAAGAAGAAGAAAAAGAAGAGAGAAGTACACAATAAATCATGTTTACAGTAATAAACATACAATGGACGTCTATGGGACATTCTAGAATATTTAAAACCAGAAACATTTGAATCATTATCTGCATTGTCCTTTTAGAACTGCTGTTTCTACAAAGATGAACTTTTGTTTATGCACTTAATTCTTAATTAAGAACTTGATTCCAAATGTTTTCCTATAATGTAAATAGGGACTGGTTATTACATGGTTATGGCTGGAGCTAATCAACAAGACTTAGGCCCAATCCCAATTCTATTTTATACCCCTTCGCCTACCCCTAACCCTTCACCTACCCCTTACCCTCGCCCCTTGAACCAGAGTGGCAAGGCGTAGGGGTGAAAATATTCCCCTAAGAAATGGGACACCACTACTACACCGTTACATGTCATTATACGTCGTCGCTAGCGCCTACGTCACAGGAGATGCGCCAATGTTTATCACAAACTTCCCAGATCCCGTCGTCAGCTGTAGTCATCTCAATTGCGTGGGTTACAGCTATTTTTTTGCATTTTTCTTCTGAAGTTCGCAGAAAACAACGGAGATGACGATATCTTCGACACCTAAGTATTTTTGGACTTCAGGAAACGTTGCTCGTTGTCAGCGCGAAAACGAATGAGCCTCCGGGTTTCCTCAGGTGTCCCTGTTTGATAAAGAACATCCAAGACTGGTTGATCATGTTGCAAAAAGCACGAAACTGTGTAAGCACTGTTCGTTTATATCGTGTTCACATATAACCACAAGAAAACAATGCGTTCATAGCAGACGTACGGTAAAAGATAAGCCAATTCCCTGCCGCAATTACATTCACCAGTTATCAGACATGAAAATATGTTGCGGGACTATCGTAAACGAACTTTCAGCGATTTTTTTGCAAACGTTTCTTTGAAGAACATGACCGTAAATATGAACACAAGATTGAATGTGACAAAGCAAATGATTATTGGCAGCTATGTTGCCTCTGTAGCCGGTGTATGCAGGTTCATTTCTCATACCCCTTCGTTTGAAGTGTGGTCCCGAAAAATCTTCGTTTCAAGGGCTATCTGGCCCTTCCCCCTACCCCTACCCCTCCAACCAAAAGAGAATCGAGACAACCCTACCCCTTCACGGGAATGCATAAAACGGAGGGGTAGGGCCAAGGGGTGAATTGGGATTGAGCCTTAAATGAACTGAAGCATTAATATAGTAATGATTCACCTGGGTGGCGATGACATCAGGGCTCAGGGTCTCAGTAAGGGGAGGATACAGTTCCAACTTCAGATTCAGAACACCAGCAGGTACTTTACATTCACTGCCTGGAAAAAATACACACACATATATACCCATCAACAATTTTCATGGATTAACAACTCAAATGGATAGTTTAACCAAAAAGGTAAAATGTCCAAACGTAGATATTTTGAAGAGTGTTTCAACTGTTTTTGTCCATACAGTGAAAGTAAGTTGGTCCAAAGTTAAACTCCCCTGACTTTCAATGTATGGACAAAACATTCTTCAAAATATCTTAACAGTATTTTTGAAAGGAAATTCTTTTGCTTACCCACTCCTAGTAGTTCTACTGAGACAGCGTTTTTTCCATTGGGAGCACTGAGAACTGTCCGCCAGTCAAGAAAATAAGAAGAAACGAGTGTCGTGTCCCCAGACGTGTCTGTTTTAATCAGCACCATATGCACTGGATCACAGATGGACAACATGGTGGTAGCATCAGCCATCTTGCTAGCATCTCCTGTAACACAACAATACCATAGTTAAGGCCCTGTCAAACAAGGAATGATAACTATAAAGATAACTTTAACAATAACTATATCAGCGTCCACACCAACGCACAATATCATTCTGTTTAATATTAAAACCGCCAGCAGTTTTGTTGCCTATGGCTTTAAATACTCAAACTCTTTCTGCCTGCTACAGACTGCGATTTCAGCAATCCTATAAGATCATTACAAATCACACTGCACGACATGGATCTAATAAACTTGGGTACGACATGTATGCAGACTGTACGATGATGACACCTGTTGAATCGCAAGGCTACGAAGCAAATTAGTATAGAAGAATAAAACGTCATCAGCATGTGCTAGTGGTAAACAAATTGGCAGTTGTAGTTTGGTATTTATGTGCGCTGAAAACACCAGTAAGCGTTTTGTAAATGGAGCTTGAGGTAAGTAGTTTTAAGTTTAAGCGCCATGTCGCGTTGATCAATACGCCGTTTCATGCTGCACTTTTATTGGCTAGTCAGTAGATGTAGGTCGTAGCATCAAACACACTGTGAGATGATCATGCTAAATCTCTGACACTGTCAGAACATTATCACAGGCGATCTTTGGTCCCAAGACTGTGACAACAGCTGTCTTTGAACCTCTCTCACTGTACGACGTACAGTAGAACCACCGTTTAAGAGCCACGAACACAGAAATCGCCACGATTGGTCATCTGTCATCTGGGACAGCCCAAAATCAAACAATGTGTACAGAGCATTAAAGCAGGATAAATTCAGATTGGCTGTCAATGCTTTTATTGTACATCAGATGAAGAAAAATAAATAAATATTCGCTGTGAAAGTGATTCCAGCGACATTGTTTCTCTGTCCCATATTGTTATAGGTGTGGTGTGGACTCTGCTATTCTTTTACATTTAGAACGATTCTAAAAACCTTATCTTTATCATTAGCCTTTACACATGTTCTTGAAATTAGGAGGAGTATGTTATAGGCTGCTAATATAAGTAGGGTTGCATGAGAAACCTGGGCCATCTCTGTGGACTTCCAGAAGAAAGCCCTCCTGTACGTCTGGTTCACAAGCACATGGGACTGGTTTGGAGCGGAAGCGCTGGTTGCGGAAGTAGAGATGAAGGGTGAATGTAGAGCACACCTGACCAGGTAAAGGCTCTGGCTCCTGCAAGTGTTCCAGGAAAGCCTTCCCACCCAGAACTTGTAGGTAGAGGTATCTCCGTAGTGGACTGATGTTAGCTGGTGAAAGTTTTTAAAGGGTTAGTTCACTCAACAATGACAATTTCATCATGTACACCTCCCTTTCTTTCTTCAGTGGGACACAAAAGAGTGTAGACAGGCTTACATGGTTCTTTTCCCAACCATGAAGGTGATATCAATAGATCTTAGTCAGGTAAGGTAGAGGCTTACTTCATTTTTGACAGGAATGAAAATGAGGTTGTTACGGATATAAGTGCACAGTTCAATGGATTGTGTCGCATCATGGACACAAATGAAGATATTTTTTAATGAAACCTGATTATTAATAAATTCTGCCTCTCCTTTGAAAGTCCATTTCACAAAAACTTTGACACTTCATAAAATATAAAAATCATTAAGACTTTGTAAAATCCATGTGAACAAAGCAATGTAAGTGTTTTGATTGCTTTAAATGATGAATAGATTTACTTTAGGCTATAAACATTGACCAACGCACATGCATAGAGCACATCAGATATGGTAAACAGAAGCTCGACCATACTTGCTTGACTTTTGTGAACATTTTGAAGTTTTAGTGGAATAGACTTTCAATGAAGGGGCAGAACTCTCTCAGTTTTCATAAAAAAATTCTACATTTGTGTTTTTAAGATGAACAAACGTCTTATGGGTTTGGAACGACATGAGGGTGAGTAAATGATGACCCTCACAAGCAAGCACTCACTTGTCTTCAGCTGTGTGATGTTCTTGTCCACAAAACGGGTCGCAGACTTGTTCACAGTATCAGCTTCAGTGTGAGAAACATCCTGGTGAGAAACCAACATTTAAAGAGCTATAAAATGTACGTTTCAGTGAGAAGATGCAGTCTTTTTTGTAATCTCAATGTATGTAATACAGGTTACAAAATCAGAATACTCATACCACATTTGTAAACTGGAGATCTTTCATCACATCATCTACGATTCCCCTCCGCTGAAGAGCATGTATGAAGTCTTCCTCAGAGAGCGAGCGCTGTCCATGGTGCCCGTCACCCCTCACCGTCTCCGCTAAAACATCACGAATCTTACCATGGATATCCATCTGAAAATGGGTTAGTTGACAAATAACATTAAACTACTTTTTTTTAAGATAAAGGTTTAGGTATATATGTGTGTGTACAGGTTTAGCTAAACTTGTGAGGTCCAAATGTCCTCACTTATATAGTGAAATATTTCTGTGATGGGTAGGTTTAGGGTAAGGAAGCTTGTTTCTGCCACTGAATAAAACAATTTAAAAGTTAATTGCGACTTTTCATCTCACAATTCTGCCAAATTCTGCTCACAACTTTTTTTCTCCATTTTATCTCACAATTCTGACTTCTTTTCTCAGAAAAATTCGTAATTATTATTTCTATTACAATTACTATTTTCTCGCTTTGCGAGTTTATATCTCGCAATTCTGACTATATAACACGCAATTCTGACTTTACAACTTTCAGAATTGTGAGATAATCAATTAACAATTACCATCGCACACTTGCAGGTAATAGACAGGTAGGAGAGAATATAAAAAAAAGGCAAAAATCTAAAAAAGACAAAAGGAAATCCCACACACTATCAATACTTGCTACAAGTATCAATGGAAGTCTATGCAATTAGTCCTCACTAATATAGTGAAACAAATGTGAGTGAGTGTGTGAAGGGCCTAAAATTAACACTCGCCAAGAGCCAAATGCAAGTAAAAATCAGCGTTGGCGATATGAAACGGTATCACTCGCCGGTTGGCCGGTAATATTTTTATGAATTCTAACAATGCATTAAAGTGATAGTTCACTTTGAAATAAAATGTTGGTATGTTTTAGCTTACCTCAAGGGCATCCAAGATGTAGGTGTCTTTTTTTCCGCAGTAGTTTCAATTTTGTCTTTCAGTCATATAATGCAGATCTATGGTCACTGTATATACACAGCCACGTCCAAGTGATCTGAGGGCGCGCGCTTCCTGGTGTGTGACGTGTGCGCAGACTGGTGCATAGATATATACACTAGATGTCGCCTTAAAGACATTCGTTCCAATGAACTGCCGTAGCCAAGGCGTCATCTAGTGTATATATCTATGCACCAGTCTGCGCACACGTCACACACCAGGATGCGCTCGTGCCCTCAGATCAGATCACTTGGACGTGGCTGTGTTACAAGAGTTTTCTCACACAAACCGCTCGTTTCGTGTCTTAGGCCATCAATATGTAGGCTACTTACGATGGGGAATTGTTTTAATTTGGACTCTGCATGCTCTTTCAGATAGTGACCATAGACCTGCATGATATGACTGAAAGAAAAGAACGGTTTGACCTAAAAATATCAAAATTGAAACTACTGCGGAAAAAAAGACACCTACATCTTGGATGCCCTTCAGGTAAGCTAAAACATACCAAAATTTTATTTCAAAGTGAACTATCCCTTTAACGTGAACGCTGCTAGGGACAATTGACGGGGCAGCGCTTCATCGTCACAAATGTTTAAGCCTTGACAAGAAGACACAAAAGGGAGTTTATTTTGTTGCTCGCACTCTGTGTGGAACGTTTTGTGTGAACACACATTCGAAGCACACCCAGAAAGCCGCGTCAGACAGCATGAAATTACTAAACTGAGCTCTCTTTCGCTTGAGTGTACAAATTTACACAAAAGTCTGTAAAAACAAAAACAAATGGCGAGTGTCCCAGTAAACATAGTCGGTTATATCTTAAGTGAACGTAAACAGTTGAGAAAGAGGCAGTATCAGTACATTAGATCCGTGCATTCACTCTTAAAGTGACAGCAGCCTGATTGTCAGGCATTAATGGACGACGGCGAGCTGTGAACTGTCCGACGCGCAGCGGACCTCCACCGAAGTGCATTAATACCTGACAATGGACACCTCGAAGGGCATTAACCTGCTTATACCATGGTCACTTGCCAAATAACACATTTTTAAAACATTAGTTTATATTTTAATTAGTTTTACAATCAAAATCTAAAGTTTTTACAAACAATAACTTGGTTTCCCTGGTTACGCCTGATGGTTTATTTACTAGGTGTCCTCTATCACTTTTTAATGGACACCCTGCAGCCAATCAGAATCGAGTATTCACCCAGACCATGGTATAATGTTAATCAAACAACTAAGGACAAAGAAAAATTTTGGGGCAAGTAGTAAGCCTGCTTTTAGCCTCTTAACATCCTTGATGTGTCATTACAAGTGCACAGAAAATGTGAGTGATTCCTTCCGAGTGAACACGGGTGAATCTGACTGCAGTAGATGTTAGAGATATAAATAAAAATGAAGTTAATTCAGCCAGCGCTCATACCTCTGTTTACATCCTGTTTTCGGTGGAAGGCCGTAGTAATCGATTGTCGAGTTCACGCGCATAGGTTTAGTGCCTATGATCACGCGCGTGAACTCGACAATCGATTACTACGGCCTTCCACCGAAAACAGGATGTAAACAGAGGTATGAGCGCTGGCTGAATTAACTTCATTTTTATTTATATCTCTAACATCTACTGCAGTCAGATTCACCCGTGTTCACTCGGAAGGAATCACTCACATTTTCTGTGCACTTGTAATGACACATCAAGGATGTTAAGAGGCTAAAAGCAGGCTTACTACTTGCCCCATTGAAGTCAATAGGGTGCAAATTTTAAAAATAGAATAACTCGGTGTAGGCAACACCGATTTTTGTCGTTGTTCTCTGTATTGACAGCACTCCAAATGTACAAAAAAATGAGCTCAATGTTAAAATTGACCGGAGTTCTCCTTTAATATGGATGTTTAATTTATACAGTGAAGAGAAGACTATGCAGTGTTAATTTACATTTGCTTAGTTTATTAAATTTCTGTAGGCACTACCTGAAAACTACTGTTAGACCTACCTGAAAAGTCTTTGTTATATTGTATTTATTTGTGTTTTTGCTTGTAATTTAATTATTTGTTCTTGTTTTATTACTGACTAAATTTATATTAGGCTGGTAGCTGTGGTATCGACATTTGATTAGAGAATTGTTCATTTTCACTGTTATTTAAAATTTTGGTGTCATTACTGCCTTTTTTGCAAAAAAAAAAAAAAAAAAAAAACTAACTTATTTCATGGCCGGTAAACATTTTTTTATGGCAGGTAAGTTTAGTGTGTAAAGGGAAAGTGCATAACTTTGTAATCACATTGTAGGCTCTTGTGGCGTGACAAATACATGTTTAAAAGAACAGCCATTGCTTTTGGTCTAAATTAACTAAAGTGTCGTAGTGTATGGTTGTCATGTCAACCGCCCAAATAGACCAGCACAAAATAAAAACCACAAGGCATCGAAAAAAAAAACGTAATGCATTTCTTTTAAAGCAACAAAATTACTTCATATATAACATTGTGTAAAACAGGAATATAATGGTTTTTGACATAAAAAAAAATTACAGTCACATACGGGCACCTAACATAATTAACGTCATGATTTGCAAGTAAAAACCATGATAAAAACAAACTGATCATCACCTTACCTTGATTAAATGGTCATGAATTATTTGTTTTAATTCAGTTGCTTTTTCTGGTGGCAGGGACATGTTTTCGAGCGTGAAAATGCGACAGAAGTTTAAACTACAAGTTTATAACTAAGCATTTCAACTTCAACTTCAACGTCTGCATTAAATGCGCGGATTCAACATATTCAGTATATTTGTGTTGTTGTATTGCTGGATGCGATGTCAACGCCTCCTGCTGCAACTGACATTTTAAATCCTGGCGGAAAGGCAAGCGGGAATCTGTCGTCACAGCGCCTGTGTATATTCGCAGTTGCGGTTTTAAAATACTCTAAAAGCTGTAAACTAAAAACAAATTACATTACTTTTAAAGAACGATGGTGTTCGTGAGCTTTAATGTTTAACGAATTCTGAGATTATAGGAAATGCTAACCTATTTAGTTTAATTCAGGCACAGCGTTGACGCCCCTTCATCCTTAGGAAATTACGTCATGAAAAGTCGCCTCCTGGATCTTGTAGTTCTCGAAAGAATATTTAACATAAACTAAAACTATACTATAACACAAACTGCAGTTTTTGGAATAACTATAATGCAACTACCTTACTTTTATTTTTTCAAATCTGTACTTATTCAGCCATATTGTGGTGTCAAATATTGAAATGTATCAGTGTTCAAGACCTCTCAGTTTTATGGGAGAGTGTAGGCTACTTTTTGGCTTCACTGAAAATGCTTTTAATTAATTTACTGACACTTTTAACAAAATCTCACATTCATGAATCCAAGTTTGCTAATAACCCAATTTTATGATTTTGTTGACTGAGGTTGAACACAATACTATACTCTAAAAAAGGCTATTCTCTCCCAAAGCTCTATATTTATTTGATATTTTATACCCAATTGTACAGTTGTGATTTTTATATGTACTATTTTCTAGTTGCTTTTCTTTTTCTGTTTCTCTATGCGTTATTGTACAATGTTCAATATTTGCATTTGAACAAACGTGTATACTGTTGTATGATGTTAATGTTTATTCAATAAAAAAAACTAAAATGGTTCTCGACTGCATTTTCAGTCATTCGAAGCTGTCCTTCTTGAAAGTCCTCACATAGCATTTTATTAGTTCCTTAAAACACATATAGCTTTAAAATTCACGTTTTGAGTAATGAATATGTAATTTATGTTATACAACAAAACGTTAAAGTCTCAAATGTAAACCATAGACGTTTTACTCTTAAAAAAAAAAAAAAAAAATCCAGAAGTATGGCTTGCAAATGAACATTCTCTTCAATCTGGAATGACTTTAACATAGAAATGACAGAAAAAAATATTTAAAAAAGTTTCAAATTAACAACTGTCCAGTATTTGATTTTATTAACAACCAAAATTATCAGAATTTTTTTTTACGCCAATCCTTTAATTATTTTAACAAAATTTTACATTCGCATGTCAGGAATAACTCAAGCAACCCTCATACATATGTAATGCTGATGTACTTTGAAACCTGAGAACCAAACATAAACTAATGAAAATCAATAAAAGCTCAAAAACTCAATATTTGGAAAAATTTTAAGAGCTTTTAGGAGGTCATCCCTTAAGCAAAGCTTGGCTCCAATAAGACATTTTCCCGTATTTGTGACAAGTCAACTGCGAGGAAAAAGGATCGGTCTTTCCCGGTTGGTCACTTGGCTAGATGGAATGAAATTACCACTCCACCATTAGCCACTTCTGGAAATATTGGATCAATTCCTGGAACCATGGCAGGAAGAGACATCTAATTTGACTCGCATTGATTCTGTTAAGTAATTGGCATTAAACCCACAATGAACAGTGTGAGGTAATGGGAGCTGGAAACAAACTTTGATCCTTGGAGACAAAAATAAATCGCTACAGGCTTAGTTTAGCATCCGTCGTCTAAATATTAACCATAGCAGGCCTAACACTGCACTGATGTAGACATCTGTAAACATGCATCAAGTGAAATCGAACACAATCTGCATTTATTCGCACTCGTACATCAGATTTACCCCACGTGCATCCAAACCATTTTATATATGCAAATGAGCTTGAACAGAGAAGCATATGCACAGAAGATGCCTGAGACAAATAAACAGCAATATTGTTTTCTTTAGTAAAGAGTTTACTATTTACATTTTGAAAGTGGAAACCAGACCACTTATTACATTTGGCTGAATCTACAGTCAGTTTATTACTAGAAGATCCTGAGATGTGAAAGTACGGAAACTCACTGGGCTTTGACCTACTGAAACAAATGAGTCACCCTATGAATATCCATGCGCAAACTTGAAGACAGAAGCATTTAATAAACTGACTCAGTAAGACCGGTGGGGGTCTATTTTTGACCATTTTGACTTTTTTTCTCCGCAATTGCATGTTTAAATCTCACAATTTGAACTTTTTTTCTCAGAATTGTGAGATTTAAAGGGATAGTTCGCCCAAAAATGAAAATTCTGTCATCATTTACTCACCCTCAAGTTGTTCCAAACCTGTATGACTTTCTTTTTTCTGCTGAACACAAAAGAAGATATTTTGAAAAATGTCGGTAACCAAACAGTTGATGGACCCCATTGACTTCCATAGTAGGAAAAAAAAATACTATGGAAGTCAATGGGGTCCATCAACTGTTTGGTTACCGACATTTTTCAAAATATCTTCTTTTGTGTTCAGCAGAAAAAAGAAAGTCATACAGGTTTGGAACAACTTGAGGGTGAGTAAATGATGACAGAATTTTCATTTTTGGGCGAACTATCCCTTTAAAGTTGCTATTTTGAGAAATCAAAATAATTCAGAGATATACACCAACAATTGTGACTTTTCTTGCAAATGCGAGATTAAATCTTGCAATTGGGACTTTTTTTCTCACAAAGTCAGAATTGCAAGATTTAAAGCCACAATTCTGAGAAATAAACTCGGAATTGTGAAAAAAAAAGTCACAATTATCTTCTTTTTTTTTTGTGGCGGAAACAAGCTTCAATTCCATTTAACATTGTTCTGCAGATAAACTGAGACATAATACTGTACAGTGAAATTTGCTAGGCCTCGAGAATTTACCATGATGGAATTACAATAGCAGTTACAATGTAACTACATCGTTCTTTACACTGTGATAACCACGACACAAACATTCAGTAACTCATGTAGAATGTCCGGGGATTGAATGCTTGTAAACACAATCATACTACATTTTGTCCCTTATCTAAAAACATCCAAGCACCTACTAATATGAGTACCATAATTTGGGTCCCTGGGCAAAATAAAAGACAAGAAGAGGAATCTGTGGGATAAAATTGCATTACTGGGACAGAAAGGCCCAGCACATGCACAGTCCTAGTGCTAATGCGGCACCAGCACCGACATTTAGGAGGATTGGTCTCCAGAACTGCCAGTTCTCTTTCTTTTTCTCAGAATCGCTCAGTTTCAGCTTCATTTGCTGCACCTTCTGTGCAGTGCTGGCTATTCGCTCCTCACGGTTCCGCTTGCGTAGGCTGGAAGAAACAGAAACACACGCATGGTTGATTACTTCATATTTCACTTCACAGGACAGAAACTGTGATTCGAGATGAACTATATCATTTAACGCATGTCTTTGTTTTAAATATACATTTTATCAAAATTCTTGGTTGTTTACTATCCGTGTAAATTATCATTTTAACCACTTTTGCAATACCGTTCAAAAGTTTGGGAGTAGGTATTATTTTTAAGAAGAAGCTCAACAAGGCTGCATTTTTAGTTGATCAAAAATACTGTAACAACAGTAATTATTACAATTTAAAATAACTTTTTTATTTAAATATTTGAAAATTTATTTTTGTAATGGCAAAGCTGAATTTTCAGCATCATTACTCAAGTCTTCATTGTCACATGATCCTTCAGAAATCATTCTAATATGATGATTTGCTGCTCAAGAAACATTTATTATTATTATTAATGTTGAAAACAGTTGTGATGCTTAATATTTTTGTGGAAACTGTGATAACAAAAATTCAGGATCATTTGGTTAATAGACAGAAAGAAAGAACAGAAATCTTTGGAAACAATGACAAAAGTCTTTACTGTCAACTTAAATTAAAATCATAAAAAAAAAAATGTTTTACGGACCCCAAACTTTTGAGCGGTAATGTATGTTTTATATACAGCTCTTGATCAACTCTGTAATTCAGTCTAACACTTGTTACAATCACAGTTGATATAACTAGACTACAACAACTCAGCTACCAGTTTACAAGATAAAATTTAACATTTTTATTTATTTCTCTTACCCAAAAGTTTTTAACTCTGTAAGCCGCTCTTCCTTTGGTGACTGTATCCGGTCTTGTTCTCTTCCTGGATCTTGCGGCTCCGTACAAGAGTCAGACTGTCCGTTGTGTTTCTCTGAACTACAGATGGCGCTTTGAGACGACGAAACTAAATAAGCTTCTGGCTCCTGCCATTCTTCATGACGCTTCTGCTTTCAGTGAAAAAGGTTCAGAGTTAGATATAGTACATAACACCACAAGAACATTTAAAATGAACTAATAACGCAAAAAAAGTTTGGGATTTTCAAGTCTCTTCAAGCTACAGCTCACCAAGGCTGTTTTTGTTTGATCAAAACTACTGCAAAAATAGTCATATTGTAAAATATTTTTTATATTATATATATTACTGAATTTTCAGCATCATCACTCAGTGTCACATGATCCTTCAGAAATCATTCTAATATGCTGATTTGCTGCTTAAGAAACATTTATTTTTATTATCAATGTTGAAAACAGTTATGCTAATTAATATTATTGTGGAAACTGTGAATTTTTTTTCAGTATTCATTGATGAATATAAATTTAAAAAGAATGAAGGTATTAATATCTTTAAAAAAATAATAAACGTACTGCCCCCAAACTTTTAATGGTAGTGTATTTTTAGGAATAGCATAATATAATATGAGTAACCAAACAGTTGATTGGCTTGCATAGTATGGAGAAAATAAATAATGCAATCGCACCGTGCTTGATACTTGTTGAGTAGACTCTTTCAGGATGCTCTTTGCACCCTCTATGACTGCCATGTATGAAAACCGAAGCTGATCTGGGGTTTGGATAAGACCCATTCGATACTCTCTCATATCTAACAAAACCTTTTGTATGTCCACAGACAAAGGGTCTTTCCTCTTGTCCATCTACAAAGAGGAAAGGACATTTAAAAGTCAGTTCCACACACGTCATATATTACACCTGATAACAGCTGCTTGAGAAATGATTACAGTCTCAGTGAAACCTTTAGAATTATTAACTATTGTGTAACTGCAGTCTTACCAAGACGAGGCAGGTGTCAACCAATGAGAAGGTCCCAGACCGCCCTATTCCTGCACTGCAGTGGACCACAGCGGGGCCGTTCTCTGGCCCCAATGAGCCAGACTCTCGAACCTTGAAAAGGAAATTGAGGAATGATGCTGGGGACTCTGGCACACCAAAATCAGGCCACGACGAGTAATGAAAATGGTAGATATCTCTGGTTTCTCCTGTCTAAACATATGGGACAAAATTGAAAAAACATTTATTTTTCATGTCTTGTTCAGAGAAGCATTCAACGACGTGATCATTTGACATTGCATTCACACCTTGCTATTTCGAAGTTCTAATATTCTTATCGTGTAATTGGGTTTGACCTCCTCGGACTCCAGAGTCACCATAAACCCAGTGTCACTGAAATCCATGTCTCGCTCCTCCTTTGACGGCCAGTACTGCGCACACTTCTCCTGTTCAGCGTCAACAAAAACAGCAAAACAACACAAGCCGGATGTTTCTATAATTTTTTTACATTTTTTACAGCTTATGTGTTGAATGCATTACTATACATCAACATACTACCAGATTTCACGACAATTATTTAAAATAACAATGATTTACTCTTCTGTTCGGAAGTTCAAAACAAATGGAACTACTGTATTACTGAACAATGATAAAGAATCAGAACATTTTCAAAATATTTTTATTGGTGGTATTTTGATAATAACAATATTGCGCATGTCCATTATCGTGATATACTGTGTTACCGTTTACCGGTTACATGTTACATGTCTATAACAAAGCAAGGCAAATAACAAAACATCAGATGTGTTCACTCACCGAGCCTTTTTCTATAACTCTGTTAAGCATAATAATTGCTTTGCAACGTTGTTCCCAAATCATTAGCCAAAAGTGACCACAAGTGTTCCTCAGGGGACCCTGCAGAAAGAGAAAAGTATCTGCAATTACATTACTGAATATGCTAACTATTTCAACAAGCTGGCCAATGCAAAAAAAGTGGAAATAATCTATGAGACATCCTTCTTTGTTCTACAAAAGGCTGTAAAAGCTGTTAACTCTTTCCCGGCCAGCGTTTTTTTTTTAAAAAGTTGCCAGCCACCGCCAGCATTTTTGATCATTTTCACAAAAGTTTCATGGCCGCCAGAATATTTAGTTGTATGAATATCTGAAAATGCAATTTATCAAAAGAAAGAACAGAGCCTCTGCTTTAAAAAAAAAAGTTTTATTCTAGCTTAATGCATTAGTTTTTTATCAACACTTGCATATGGGTAAGTTTCATAAAAAGCAACATTTTGAGCAAAAAGCTGAGAAAAAAAAGGTTTTGTCAAACGATGATCAAAACGTAATCGAGTCCATCAACACCCTAAAAGCTTCACAGTCCTGTAGCTCATCCTGGGTCAACATTTCATTAGGTAAAGTTAGGCAGTTTTGATTTATATGCCGTTTAATGTTGATGATGTTATTTTACACATGCATATGCTTACATATGCTATCGCTTGTTTCTGCTTCTTCTTCGCATGTGTTTTGATCAGGAGATTCTGTACTCTTTCAGAAGATGTGCAATAGCGCCCCTACCGTAAAACAGCGAAAACACGGAAAGCCTGAAAATTCCGTCAGTGGCGGGGAAAGAGTTAAAAAGGCAGGTTTCAAGATGCTAAACTTTAGAAATTCTATAAAAACAGGGGGAATGTGTAAATTAAACTTGTTCGTTTACAACAACCGCATGTAAATTTGTATTTAGGTCACATAACACATCAATGCAAGTTAGCAAAATGCAAACAGTGGACTTACTTTTTCCATTACTGTCATACCTGTGTCAATATGTACCTTCTCTGGGCCTCCTCCACGGTAATTAAGCTTGCATTTATGTAGTCATTCTCTGAATTTTCTAATCTCACCCGACTGTGATCATCTTAACACAAAATGCAGGTTATTAAGCCAGAGTCAAAACAAACATGTTAGCATAAATTTGTGTGAAATTCAACGTAAGCTTACAGAAAAGAAAAGCTTTTATTTTAAGGAGATTATCCCAAAAAAATATAATTCTGACTTACTCGTCATTTACTCGCTCTCATGTAATACAAATCTATATGGCTGTATTTCCTCAATGGAACCACAAAAGGTCACAATTTATTTTCCACTGCATTTTTCTTTCATACATAATGAAAGTGAATTATTCTGATTAAAGGAGAACTCCGGTCAATTTTAACATTGAGCTCATTTTTTTGTACATTTGGAGTGCTGTCAATACAGAGAACAACGACAAAAATCGGTGTTGCCTACATCGAGTTATTCTATTTTTTAAATTTGCACCCTGTTGACTTCAATGGGGCAAGTACTAAACCTGCTTTTAGCCTCTTAACATCCTTGATGTGTCATTACAAGTGCACAGAAAATGTGAGTGATTCCTTCAGAGTGATCACGAGTGAATCTGACTGCAGTAGATGTGAAAGATATGTATAAAAATGATGTTATTTAAGCCAGCGCAAATACCTGTGTTTACATCCTGTTTTCGGTTGAAGCCCAAAGTAGTCGATTGTCGAGTTCACGCGCATAGGTTTAGTTACCTATGATCACGCGCGTGAACTCGGCAATCGACTGGATGTAAACACAGGTATTTGCGCTGGCTTAAATAACATCATTTTTATACATATCTTTCACATCTATTGCAGTCAGATTCACTCGTGTTCACTCTGAAGGAATCACTCACATTTTCTGTGCACTTGTAATGACACATCAAGGATGTTAAGAGCCTAAAAGCAGGTTTAGTACTTGCCCCATTGAAGTCAACAGGGTGCAAATTTTAAAAATAGAATAACTCGATGTAGGCAACACTGATTTTTGACGTTGTTCTCTGTATTGACAGCACTCCAAATGTACAAAAAAATTAGCTCAATGTTAAAATTGACCAGAGTTCTCCTTTAACATCCCCTTTTGTAGTTCACATACAGAAAAGTCATAGAGATTTGGAACAACGTGATGATGAGTAAATTAATCCCCCCCCCCCATCCACTTAAGGGCAAGGTTACAAAATGAGTGAAACATTGCTAAAATGGGTTACATGGAAGAAACTTACAGGGACTGACGTCTCTATATCTATTCCTATTGCGATTTTCTGGGAACTTTGCCACTTTGCAGGCGCAGTCCTGAGACTGGTTACGGATTTCCTAGAAAGAGATTACAAAATAACAAACATGATTGTGAGAACCCTAAGAGCCATCCCTTAAAAAAAAAAAAAAAAAAAAAAAAAAAAAAAAATCACTTATTAAATATTTAAAGCTTTTCTAACAAATGGCAAAAAGAGTGGGGAGTGTTTTTAAAATTGAAATAAAGAACATAAAAAGATAATAATATATCCATCACATAAGGGGGGTTGGGCATGACTATCTGGCTGAGTTTTATAGAGAACTGACAGCTTCGGTTCTTCAGTTCTTGGGAAGTGCTCGTCAGTTCTCAGAAACCATATCAGTGCATGGTTGCGTCTCAAAACCTCACGAGCTCCCTAATCTGACAGCATATTTAGGCAACATACACGCATGCGGGGGGTTTTGAAGGACACACAATTACATGGCATTTATTGTGCTAGGGCTGGGAACTCCTGTGGTACCTAAAAAATACAGCACGAGTCAGTGGTCTGAAAACGCTATCTAGGTAAACAGCTCACTAGGTGTTGAGACACAGCCCACGTGTTCACAGGAAGCACCTAGTGAGCTGCTCTAATGTACCGCTCTGTGACACGAGCACTCATGCACTTCGCATTGCTGCCAGTCAAGTTGTTTTGACACATGGTAATTCGCTGTATGGTTTACTACAATAATACGCTGCCTACTCATTTTGCTTAATGACAAGAATAAAAAAAATATAACCCAATTTAACTCAATATTCTTGTATAACCATAAACACTCGTGTACAGGTTTACCGAGCTGAAATGATTCACAGAAGAAGATTATTTCACCGTATTTCTCGGTATTACGCGCATGCGCAGTAACGCAAAGCTGAATTACTCATTCGTTCTCACGGGCTAAGTACTTGTCTAGGACTATTAGATAAACATTGCAAATCTACCAGAGCAAATAAATGCAGGTGTCCCAAGCGTTCATCTAAGGAGCGACTCATATTTAACCTAAAAAATAAAAATAAAACAGTACGACTTACATTATAAAGGTTTTGCCACTGTCCAGTTGAATCGATGTTCTCAAACTCCTGATCCATTTTTTTCGGGGTTATTCAAACGGAAAATGGTTCAATCAAATGTCGTCTGAGATCAAACGAGGGGTCACTATTCCATTGTTAGAAATGGTCATGATCCCGTGAAAACGGCAAGAGGAACGGTGCTGTACGATGTTAACCCTCATCAAAGAGGATAAAATTACTAGCACTTTCAGCACCCCCATCGGCTACTTCCGTGTGCCAGTCGAGAGGAAAGCGAGAAATGGCGCCCTCTGTCTGCAAGAGTCGTCATGGCAACCTTGATTACTTCCAGGTAGTAGTGGAGATTCATTCCAATGATTCGAATCTTTTGAATCACTTCACTTATAAGATTCATTCACTCGCTCTTCCTCATGGCTCTTCCTCAGGACAGGTGACACCATATCTATGGATGACGTCAAGATGGAGACAAGTCGTGCTGAATTCGGAATCGCGTAGGCTACTACTCTGCCATAGAAAGAATAATAAAAGTATAAAGTATTTGGTAGATTGTCACGAAATTTATCTTTTATCTATCTTTTTTATTTAATTTATTTATTAAATTTGTCTGCAAATCACGTTTTTCCTCAAATGCCTTAGCAGCTCTTTTTTTTTCCACCACCCACATTCACTTTGAGTGTGGTTTATCAGGCAACACAAAAGGGACAATATTAACAGACTAAATAAATATATTTCGTGCTTTAAAAAAAAAATCAACTAAATTGAAATTTCACTCCGAGCCTCGTTCAATTCATAAGAGCAGAGGGCTGAATTCGGAATAAGTTAACACTAATCTTACTTTTTATGCCACATTTATATCTATAAGCCTGGAAACTGTATGTTATATTATGAATTTAGCGAGTCAGTGGAAGTGACCGACAATTTAAAGATTCGTTCAATTAGCGATGCCGATTCGTTCACAAATGATAGCCTACTTCCAGGAAAAATCAATAAAAAGAGTTCTAGGCCCTATAGGGTCTTTTTAAAATATATTTTATTTATAGTGATCATCTATTTTGTTGTATTTTGGTCCCATAAGGGACATTGAGGCCTATATAACATTAAATTATATTGAGAAATGTAATTTATCAAAACGTTACAATTAAGAAAGGATTTAAGGTGGCCACATTAGTGAAATGTCGGTAAAAACCCTTACGAAACCATGTTTTTATTAGTTTTATTGTTTTTATAGTATGTGTAGCTAACCATTTTGGCGGATTGATTACCTTACCAACCGCAGTTTTACTACAAATAGGCCTACCATGGTTATGGTTTGTTATGGTTAATTTTCGTCAGGGAAGGTCTATGTCCATTGGTGTAGATGAATGATGCACAACTCGTTTCACGTTTAAACCAAACAGGCTTTAATGTGATTAATAAGGTAAACGTGGACGTAGTTTATGTTCACGTGCTCCAGGAGACCAGCTGCTTCTCATAAATGGCTAATAAGATAATGCTTTTATCCCCCTCACACCTTATCGTGCATTGTACAACACAATCCTCAGTCATAGGCGATTGGATACTCTGGCTGTCTGTTTGGTAGTGCTTGTTTGTAAAGACCATAACCATCTCAAATGGCTGCATTCACCTTTATGGGTTCATCTACTTCTAAAACTCACTTAAACATGAGAGGAAATATTTTAACTACCTCTGTGATTTTGATGTCTTTGTTTTTTTTGGGTAAGTCTATTTCCATTCTAGCCTGATATGTAGGCTATTTTAACGCTTTGTTCAAATCAAAGATGAATGGATTGAAATGCTTATTTCCATACAGCATTTTAAAAATCATACCAGTGTGATATTAGATCTTGAGTAGGCCTATGTATGTATAATATGTGTTGGATAGCATTTTGAATATTAATGTAATTTGATATCACATGTGCAAACTACAAACCGATTTGTGCCATTAACTAAGGAACTCCCTGTAAAAAATTTGCTGCTTTAACTTAAGTGCAGTCAACTTGGATGTTTAAGTCATTTCAACTTCAGTTACATTAAACTGACTTAAAGAGTTGTATTACTTATAAAAACGTTTAAATTGTATATTAAAAGTAGTCTTTTTCTTGCAGGACAAACACTTGAGTGCTTTCGGTGTGATCTTGGATTCTGGGATCTGTGTTTCACTACAAAGACAAACTGCAGTGAGGATGAGTTGTGTTATGTGGGAAATGGTAAAGCAGGTAAATTATGCCAATGTTCAGTTTTTGCAGTATCCTACTGACAAACCAGTCTCCTTTTGTTACTCTGCCTAACTTTCCCTTTGTTTTTGTTTTCTCAGCTTCTGTCCTGGATATAAAGGTGATGGGTTGTCTTCCTGTGGAGAAATGCAACATGACAACATATGTAGAGTTTCTTCCCAATAAGACCTTGTACACCATGAAGACCACGTGTTGTGATGAAGACTTCTGCAACTCTGCCTCTGCAGTTCAGTTGTCCCTCGCTCCTCTCTTCCTCACCGTCCTTCTCATTGCCCAGATGATGGGTGTGTTTTGATGAGGGTTTTCAACTTGCAAATTCTAAATGTAATAAGGGATCGAAGGCTTTTCATGTTTACACTTGTTCACAATAGGCTACTATTACTGTTCATTTTACTGTGATGAATGATCTGAAACAGCTGCCTTCATGACCGAGCACGTTTGGTTAGTCTTTTCTAGTCAGTTGTTTTTGTGTTCGTCAAAAAAGAGGAAAGATTACAGAATATTTATAAATGCATGTTTTCTTAACACATTTTTTGCGGTTTTACTGTTTAATAAATGCAAAAGTCTAATATTCATGGTTTCCTGTCTTGTTGTACGGTCACGATCACGTCCAATAGAGGGCGCTATTTGGTTAAATGTTAGATTGCATGACTGCGCATGCTCAGATTAGAGCTGATCTTCACGTCATCCTCTTAAATACTTAAACTCATCTTATTGTATAAAGATCTTAGAACGCATGCTTCCCATGTCAAACGTGATTGGACTGGTTGCAACTTTGCGTTCAAAAACTGAGGAAGTGCTCTAGTGTGTGTGTGTTTACTTCCCGCGTGCCAGGAAGAATCGCGCAGATAATAAAAGTATGTTTGTCGCGCGCAGCATCGCAGCCGATCACAAAGATCTGATCCACGATGTTTCATATGATTTTCACGGCCGGAGAATGGCGACGTGTTCCAGCGACCAAAGCATTAAGGTAAATGATTTCTCACACCATGGCCTGCTGAAGTTGGTTTACAATGTAACAGATGTGGTTAACAAGCATGCAATGTAAATAAGACCTGAATCTGACTAGAAGTGTGCTTTTTTTTTTTCTCCTAGGTGTGGGATAAGGGGGATAGTGGAGAATGGAACTGCACAGCCAGCTGGAAAGTAGGTCTCACTTTAAAGTGGTTCTCAAACAAGGGTCCAGGGCCCACTAGGGGGCTAGAGGATGAATTATTTCAATTAGTTAATTATATGAAAATACTCAAAATGCTGAAGCTTTTGATTGGACTCATATTCCCCATACACTTCCTCATTTAAAGAGGACCTATTGTGCCTTTTCAAAGTCTTGGTTTGTTTTTGAGGTCTACTAGAATAGGTTCTCATGCTTGAATGTTCAAAAATGCATTATTTTTTCACATATCTTACATTGTTGCAGCTCTCTTCCCAACCTGTCTTTAACACTCTTAGTTCCTGTCTCCGTAAAATTTCTCTGAAGCCATTTGAAGGCTAACCTCCTCGCGTAGCCACTAGTCAGACTGATGGCAGAAGGTCTGGACTCCATCGCAGCTTTCATTGGCCAAGGACTGCCCAGAAGCCATTTGACTGACATGTAAACCAGTCAGAGTTTTAGTTTTGCGTCATGTTTAGTAGTGTGAAAATGTAACGATGTCCCTACAACAACAGACTGGTGTGTAAAACTCTTGGGCATATTATAGAGAGTCTATGTTGCGAACTTCACATACTTTTGAAAACATTTAGTTTATCCTGATAAGCTCTCATTGAGGGGGTTTGGCGTCACGGCATCTTTGTTTCCAGGCGGGATTGTTAAAGAATGTGACGTGCGTTAAGGAAAACAAGCAGCTTTTGCAATAATTACAACTGAAATATATAAAATGGGGGGTGTCCTAGAAATATGGTGGGGCCTTTGGTTCAAACAGTTTGAGAACCACTGCCATAAGATCATCCCAAAACACTTAGTCAGCATCATGAATATTTGTATACTTTCAGTATTGGTTGTTATTGGGGTGCATTGGGTTTTGGGCTATAATTTGATACTGTTGTTTTGTAGACTCACAGTGGCTCAGTCTGGCGAGTGACCTGGGCCCATCCAGAGTTTGGACAGGTGTTGGCATCCTGCTCCTTTGACCGTACTGCCATAGTGTGGGAGGAGATTGTTGGAGAGTCCAATGACAAACAACGAGGGCAAAGCCACTGGGTAAATGAGATTCGAATGGGCATTTGCCTTAAATTAGTTGATTCTGCCAAGTTTTTTTTAATGAATATGTTGGAATTGATTGGGGTTAATGCATAGTTGCAGAAGGAGGCTTTAACTTCTTCAATAAGAGTTTCAATGGCATACTACCATACTCTTCTGTGTCTAGTGCAGTAAATTAAATGGATATATTTCTTTTTTTTGTCATCTCTTTGACTCCATTTGATTGGACTCTCAGGAGTTAAGACATATTTTAGCTGTACAAAAACAGTCTGTTGGGCTGCTTGATATTGCAATGTGGTATTTATCATATTTTAATTTATCATAATGTTAAACAGGTTTGTAGTGCAAATAGTTTTACTGTTTACTGCTTTTTGCTCTAGTTATCTTTACCTATTGTGGCTAATGAATGAGCAGTCTTGTACATTCACATGAAGCAGTTTACTTCCATGTTGCAAAATCAGTTATTCTAATCCGAACATGGCTTGTTTATAACTTTAGGACTCTGAAATTGTCAGCATTAATGTCTCCCCTGTTCTCACATCAGATCAAGAGGACCACACTTGTGGACAGTCGGACATCTGTGACCGATGTGAAGTTTGCCCCGAAACACATGGGCTTGATGCTGACCACATGTTCTGCTGACGGGGTGGTGCGAATCTACGAGGCCCCTGACGTGATGAACCTGAGCCAGTGGTCCCTGCAGCACGAGATCTCGTCCAAACTCTCCTGCTCCTGCATCTCGTGGAACCCTTCCAGGTGAGAGCGCACCGATGATGGATAAACATAACTACAACATAGTCACAGTCGTCTGTTTCACACAGTCAGGAGATTCACAGAGTTCTCATTTGTTTCTTATCACTTTTAAAAGCATTTGTATGAATAAGAGCGTGATCATATAATGCAACGCTAGCCAAAGGATGATTGGAAAAAATATTAATACTATTATTACTCTTTGAGCTACAATAGAAATGTATTTCTGTCACAATTTTAAGTTAAATTGAACTTTTATTTTGGCGAGTTGTTGTGAAGACCTTGTATTTGATATGACGATTCCTCAACTGAAATGCTTGTGAAGTGACTCAGAGCAGCTCTGCAGGTGAAGTTCAAGTGTTCATGTCCTCATATATTGAGACAGAAGACACTATAAACACTGCAAGCGTCACACATGCTTGAGCAGCGCGTATAAGCTGAACCAGCGGCATTCATGAACACAGACTTCATATTTCAATAGCAGTCTTTATGCAGTCTAATATTCTCAGACAGAAGTCCATATCACTATTCAGTTAAGTGTACAGCCTACTTTTGACTTATCACCCCAAATTATGTGACTGGATTCTGTCCATGTTTTCTGCATCATCAAAATCATAGGGCCCTTTTTATAGATGTGCACATTTTGTAACTTAATTTATCCTGAATCTGAAAGTCTCAGATAAAGTCTCATTGAAATAGTTTCACAAAAGGGTGAAACCTCTGTCTCTCATTAGATCTGTGACTGCAAATATCACATATGTTCTACATGCTTGTCAACAGTAACATCAAACTTAATAGATCTTTGACTACATTTCAAACAAGATTCTATTGGTTTTCAAGACCTCTCATGCCACTTTGAGACTGTATTGTCCTAGCAAACTGAATCAATAAATGCACATGCTTGATTACTTAAAGGTTCCCCCCCCCAAATTAAAATTGTCGTAATTTGCTCAACCTCAAGTTGTTCCAAACCCGTATGAATTTCTTTCTTCTGCTGAACACAAAAGAAGATATTTGGAAGAATGTCAGTAACCAAACAGGTGGCAAAATGTTCATTTGGGGTGAACTAACCATTTAAGAAAAAAAAGAAAATGTTTTTGTCTTCACAGTTCTCGAGCTCACGCCCCTATGATTGCAGTGGGGAGTGATGACAGCAATGCGACATATGGTGGCAAGGTTCAGATATACGAGTATAATGAAGTTACAAGGTTTGCCTTCAAATCATTTTATCCTTTTATATCCTAGTTCACACTTATCCAGCAAAAACTCACATCCCCACAGGTTAAATATTTTAAGGCTTTATTTATCTTTTTTAATGGTTGCAGGAAATATGCCAAAGCGGAGACACTGATGACAGTTACAGATGCGGTACATGATATTGCATTTGCTCCAAATCTGGGCCGGTCTTTCCATGTGCTTGCTATTGCCACCAAAGACGTTCGCATCTTCAAACTGGTTCCACTCCGGTGAGAGAAATGAAGCCGAATGAGTATTACAGTAGAAAGGGAAATATATCTTGTGTAATGATGGCATGAGCTTTTCTTTATTATTTAAGCCCTGTACATCACTGCATCTATATGATAATTCTAAAACCGCCTCTCCACCATCTCCAATATTAGCATACGATTGTCACACTTCACCCACAGTGGTCTTAAAGCAACCGTTACCCTCAGCTTTTGGCCATTGTAATATCAGTGATTTCCATGAATATATTGAATTTATGAATGTATCCACACTAAACAAATGGCTTCCCGATATGTCTGAAGGAGACAGTTGGTTTTCTTGGGGTTGTTCAGGGTTTGTTGTTGCTGTGATAAAGTAAACGCGTCATCAGATATGTCGCTGCAAGAGGGAGGGGAAGTTATTTTGATTGAAGATTACTGGGGCACATGAATTTTAAGAAGTGCACGGATAAATAATTTATAATGAATACTGCAATATTCCATAAAAATAAGATTTGTCCATTTTGATTTCACAGTGACTTAACCTTTCAGAAATGTTGATAATGTTTTAGTGGAAAAATACTGGTAATGCCGACCTCACATTCATAGTTTTGATTAGACTGCATCACATTGCATACGATCTAGTCACAGAAGTTCAAATATATTAATGCATCTGAAGCTTAAGTCGAATCAGAAATGCACGCATATGGTCAGAACCCCACGCAGCTCCTGTACTATTCATTGAAAATGATTGAATTTCGGTCTGTCGCTTGTTTGTTGGAGATCGTGGAAAGGCGACTTCTATTTATTTTAGCATTGCAGTCCTGATGTTTAGATTAAAAAAAGTTTTCTTCCAGAATTAAAAATAAAAAAACTCCATTCAGAGTTGGTTAGATAGAAAATATTTTAATTGAATGCCAATAGACCTTATTCAGAGCAGCGCCATGACAGGTATGAAAGCAAAGCTGTGAGGGATAGACTTGCCTATTTTCAATGGCATCTGCTGTAAAAAAAAAAACTCCTAGATCACATATAATTTTCCACAGCTCATGTTGTCTGGAGGTTTTTTTTGTTTTTGTTTTTTGGCCTACTGAAATTTCTCTGAAAGATATGCAGCGTTTTGTCAGCTGAACAGTCCAAAAACACATTGAATAACAGTACAACCCACTGAAGAGATGACTATCCCTCACTGCCTCGCTTTCATTCCTGTTAAAAATCAAAGGCGGCGCTGCTGTGAATAAGGTCTATAGATTTACCACAATTTGCATGCCTCTTTTTGACTAACAGAAAGGACAGCTCTTCGTCAGCTCCCACTAAATTCGAGGTGCAGGTGCTGGCCCAGTTTGACAGTCATAACTCTCAGGTGTGGCGCGTCAGTTGGAACATCACCAGTACGATTCTGGCCTCTTCCGGTGATGATGGCTGTGTGAGACTCTGGAAAGGTGAGTGTTTGCAAGAATTTGTAATCGCAATGATCATATGCAACTACTAGAATATTAACATCAGCATTTAAAGGGCAGGACTTGATTTTGTCCATCAGGAATTGATTGGATGGTTATGGTTTGCAATTTCTGTGATCTCATCTGAGGCCTTGTTTACAACTGGTATTAAGATGCATTTTGGTCGATCGGATCACAAGTAGAAGAGTGAGACACATTCCCGTGTTTACACATGGGGTGTTTTAATCCGTCTCTTTTGTCCGATTACATTTTAGACCCCGTTTACACCTGTATTTACTAGTGTCGTCTACTTGTGATCCGATCAATCAAAACGAATCTTAATACCAGATGTAAACGAGGCCTAAGTGACATAACGTCTCCCCCTCGTGCCAGTAAACGCTTCATCAGAGAAGAGATGTTGCTGCAAGAGGGAGAAGTTAATTTGATTAAAGCTTTCTGGGGCACATAAAAAAAAAAGTGCACAGATACATTTATAATTTGCAATATTGCATAACAATGAAGAATTTTCCATTTTGATTTCATGAATTTGTTGTAATTTGCCTTTTTCTTTTTCACATTTCACCAGCAAACTACATGGACAATTGGAAATGCACAGGTATTCTAAAGGGAGATGGCAGTCCAGTATATGGGTCATCTGGTCAGCCTGGTGCTCTGAGTGCCGTCCTGGGCTCCTCTTCTGCACAGAGTGCTTTAAACGGGGCCACTGGACGATAGATGTCTTTCTACAGGACCACCCTGAGGAAATCCGGAGCTGAGCACTTCTATGATACGGGACTTCACACTGATATAAACTGATTGTGCTTGCTGGACATGCGACAAGACTGGCACTTAACATGGGTCCATTATTTTGAACTGCCTTGAAGGAATGATCACTGAGTTTACTTTTCTTTCTATCTGTAGTATTATGTTTTGCTCTGATCTGAATGAATTCTGTGAAAAAAATCATGGCTTTCAGAATTGTTGTATCGTCATCTTTGAATGGATGCTAATGCCTTGATCACAAAAGGGACTGTCTTACTATATAGGACTCTACATTTTATTTCTATTCTATTTTCTCACATTGTCGACATGAAAAATATGCTGGCATTATAACACTGCCAAAATTTTGTCTAATTGTCTTCACTTTTTTGTGTTATAGAACGAGAATAATAAAGGTCATAGCCGCTGTTGAAGCATGCATAAATCTTTGAGCTTATTTCATAAGAATCCTGCATATCTACAAATATCTATACTGATACTTGTCATAATCTGTATTGGACAGTTGTATTATGATGCAAATGATTTAGTATTTTCTGTGTTTCTTGGCCAAACATTTCTGCAAAGAAAGATGCATACATAAATATAAAAATAAATAAGAGAATAAAAATAAATATAGAAGTTAATAAGTGAAGGGAAAAAGTGATAAAAAAGAATTCAGGATTAAATTTAATTAAAATTATTTGGAGGTCATTTGTTCCTTTATTTTCATAAAGTCACATTTATGTATCTATTTAAATTAAAAGGGCATGTATTAAATGCCATTTTTTTTTTAAATGGATAAACAAAAAAATGATTGGGCTTAAAATACTAAAACAATTTAGTGTCAAAATCTAATAATATGGATCATGTAACTACTGACATTAAAATGTTTTATATTATAATTGATCAAAATAAATATTTTCTACAACTCTAATTTTGTTATATGGTGTGTATGATGTGCAGATATATTGTCCTGTATTCGGGAATTTTATTTATAGCCTTATATGACAGTATGTATTTCCAGTCTAAATATCAGGCTATTTAAATATGCCGTTTGGTGAATTACAATGACCGTGTTTAGTAAGCAACTGTCATTTTAGGGTCCCACACAGTTGCTGTCTCAGCTGTTCTGTGGATCTGCTCTAGAGATTCATTTCACGATCTCGTTCGTGCTAGTTTATAAGAAACGACATTTTAAATTAATAAATACTTATTAATTTAAAAAAAAAATCAGGCTTTTAATCGTTTGATTGTAAGATCTAACAACCAATTGAAGTCCTCATGCATTCAGAAATTATCTGCTGTACTATCATTACTAAACGTAAAGTATACATTTAACAGCACTATTTACAACACATGTATGTATTAAAAATGTTTGAAACAAACAGCTTCTTCATTCAAAACACCAACAAGTTGATTGACAGATGATTACGCCACTCTTTGAACTCAGTCAGACAGGATTCTCCAATGAAAATGTCGAAGCCCCGCCCATGCAAAGAGAAACTAGAGGCGGGATTCTCTCGTAATGGCTTCACTTCATCTTTATACTTCGACAAACTCTTCTCAGAAAGCGGAGAGGTCGCTATAAAGGCAACGGTTCTTCTTGTTATGCGGATTATTGGTGCTGTATTTGTATAAAGTAGTCGAATTAACTTCCTTTATAAGGCACAAGTGCCGCTTTTCTCCTCATGGTAAGTTCTCATCGAAACAAATTCTTCTCAGCTGTTGCAAATCTTTTCCAGTGTTGTTGTCACGGTATAGTTTTTCGCCAACGACTGGTCGAAGGAAGTAAGCTTGAGCCCGAAAAAAACGACGTTTCTGTTTAAATGACATTTATGTGTCACTTTTTTTGCCTTTGTTTAACTGTTTAAGTTATACGGTTGAAGTGTTTGTATCATGGCCTTTACAGTTATTCTCAACTGCACGGTGTTTATTTGAGTTAAACAGCCCTTTATCCTTATTTATGTAGTTTTTAGTCAGTCCACCCGCAAATAATGTTATTCTGCCTTTAATAACTTACAACAGCGTTTGATGTGCAGTTAAAGTAAGTTAGTTGGTTATTGAACTGATAAAGGTAGTCTGATGACTACAAACGTCACATGAATGAAGCCAATTCTGGAGTAACGTTATATGGAAAGAGACAGTCAAGTTTACGATGTTGCTAAATTATTAATGTATATTTATTTAGTTGAATCTGTGCTTTGTCATTTTCCAGTAACGATAAAGAGCTAAATGCAACGTAAGCTAGCTGCCATATCAACAGATGTCAGCTCTATCTGTGTAACAACATGAGTCACAAAACACCCTATTATGTGTGACACTGTGTAAGAGACATAACATCCTCCAAGCTAGTCTTTAGTTGGCAGTCTGCATGTCCAGTAAACAAACAGGCACAGTATGACAATAATGTCATTTTGCACTGGTTCCCTATGGGAACTCACGAGTTCACTCTGCATGCCTGAAATATGCACTTCTTGTTTTGCAGTCACTCCTCATGTGCTGAAGCCCTGTGCCAGTGAGCCACACAGACATGGAGAACTTCCAAAACATTGAGGATGAGCCGTTTCCCAGCTTCCTTTCTAACGCCTCGCTGGGCAGTAGTGGCCGCTCCACTCTCGGCAACGTGACACTGGGCTCCACACTCGGGATGCCCATGGCAGCCTCTACCGTGGCTAAAATTAGACCTCCAGTAGACAACAGGTGGGAAACTTCTGCATTTAATCTCACAAATATTGTGACCCTGTATCTGTCCTAACTTGGTGAGAATGTTGACTTCCTTAGTTTCCTGTTTAGTAAACAGTGTTATTTTTTTTTTTTGAGTGATTACCTGCATTGGTATTGTAAAATCACCAGACCGGCCATCTTTGTTTAGTTTTAAACAAACTAAAATCTAAAATTGCTATATGGCTTTGTGCATTCACTTTGTCCATTCACTTTGGAATTGATTGGATGGTGGTTGTTTGCCATTGCTGTAACCTCATGTGAGTGATGGGTTGTCCCGCCCTCGTGCCAGTAAACACTAGGGCTGTAATCAACCAAAGAAAATCTTGGTCGACTAAAGTCCTGAAATTTTCGACTAAAAATGACGTTAGGGAAAAAAAACGTTAAATGAATTATCTGCACAATATGTGCAGTACTTGGTAGCCTTGTTGTCCGCCTAAATGAATGAATGAATAAACATAAAAAACTAGTAGGCTATTTGCAGTATATTAAATCGTTTTTGGCCTAATTATTTTGCACTGAAATGAGTCTGACACACGAGTCTGTCGGCTCTGCAGCGTTGCATCACGTGCATCTGCGCGCAATATCAGAGCCTATGATTTCCGAAAATAGTACTTTGTTGTCAACTAGTGATATCATCACAAGAACTTTTGAGGAATATACACCATAATTTAGACTGACAGACACTATCAATTTATTGCAGCTCGCACAGAGCGAGGCTGAACATAGGAGCTCAGCTTCGCGGCTGAGACACGAATAGACTATTAACTTAAAGCTTTTACTCTTAAACACAAAAGGCACGTCCACTTTAATAAAAAATAATATTTATTAAACAAACCAGATCAAGTAATATTCAGCAAACCTTCTAGTAGCCTACTTTCTTCAATCTGTCCGTCTTCTCCGGTGAGTTGGGCTAATCCAAAAGAAGTGAAAACAAGGGGGGTGTTCCGAAGACAGACTATTACCTGGGAAACAGGGTTGCTCTGAAAACACCCCCATTAGTAATTAGTGCTTTCCACCTGATGAAATGAACGCGGCAAAAAATCGACCAATCAGAATTTTGGTCGAGCAAGAACGTATCGACCAAATAATCGACTAATCGACGGGGAGATTACAGCCCTAGTAAACACATCATCAGAGAAGTTATTTTGATTAGGGCTGGGAAATGATTAATCGCGATTAATCGCATCCAAAATAAAAGTTTGTGTTCACATAATATATGTGTGTGTACTGTCCATAATTATTTTGTATATGTATAAATACACACATATGCATGTATATATTTAAGAAATATTTGCTTAAATATACTGTGTATATATATTATAATTTGTATTATAAATAAATATAAATATTTTATATATAAATAACAAACTTTCTTAAATATTTACTTGCATGTGTGTGTATTATATATACAAAATAATTATGCACAGTACACACACAAATATTATGTGATAAACACAAACTTTTATTTTGGATGCGATTAATCGCGATTAATCATTTCCCAGCCCTAATTTTGATTAAAGGTTACACATAAATTTTTTTGTTATGTGCATCATGAATAAATTGTTTGAGAAATACTCCAATGTTTTATTAAAAATAAAAATCTGAATTGTCAATTTTTGATTTCATGGTGATTAAGCATATAGGCCTAGTTTCTTGTTCTGTGTATTTCAAAGCAACGTGCGGCACAGTAAATGTGCAAGACTGTCCCAAGTCTGATAAATGCCAAAGCGCAGTGCCCTTAACACACACTAAATCCTCTAAAGGCCCGTTCACATCAAGAAAGATAACTATTAGTGTCCACATCAGTGCACAATATTGTTCTGTTCTGTTTATTCTAATTGCATCCTGAAGTTTTGCTATTTTTAGGCAGGATGGATTCTGATTGGCAACGTTTTTATCGTTCATCAACAATATTGTTTCTGTGTAGTTATAATTGTGGAGTGAACTCCTCTATTCTTTTATAGGGAATGTGAAGGTAACGTCACGCAGTGTTGCATTATGGGACGTGGGCGCCATGTTTACAGGCACGATCTGTGTTTACCTTTTCGCCGGCCGTTGCTATGACATTTAATAGTGGGTGTGTTTGGCCATTGCCACTGCCAAAAAACGTTATTAGGACAAACCTGTCCGCGATAAACAACGTTGATCCATATGATTTAGCTGCCCAAGACTGGATTACGAATCCAGACGCACTACCTCCGCTCACAAATCTGGACATCGTTAATTACCTTGTTTTTGGAGTGAGTGCGTACACTTTGCAGGAGTTTAAGAGCTATAAATCCCTTCAAAATAGATTGATGTATCTTTGCATCTTTGCCCATCCCAGTTTATGTGTACTTAAAGAGTCTTTGTGGATGCAGTCAGTACAGAAACAGATAAAAGTCACTTAATGTATTTATTAAGCAGTGATATAAAACCTTGATTAACAAACATTTTAAAAAGATGTACAGAATATCAAAGCAAATTGTTAATTGAAAACAAAATAAATATAATTTATTTGATTCATGCAATGTGGCCTGGCTTTATCGTCTGCTAACATGAATCACAAATTCAACGTCATTCATCAACTATCCTACAAGTCGGATACTCTGCCAAAAACTAAAACATCTGTTTGGTTTTGCTTATCTCTATCACTAGCTGCATTTACATGGACCCTTATAATCGGATTGACGGCTCAATCGGGCTAAAAATCCTTCATGTAAACACCTTAATCGATCCGAATGAAATTTCGATCGGATTAAAAGGGGTGGTTTATTCCTTTTGTAATCTGATCGAGAGAACATGTAAACACTTGATCGGATTGAAAACTGAAACTGAAAGGACGTGCATGTGCAATGGCGTTAAATAGTGTCATGACGTATAACGTGCGGAACGAGCTGTTCTTCCTGTTTAATAAAGTATCATGTAAATAAGTGTCCCGTCATTCTTAAATTCTCATTTCACTGCATCTGTGAAGTGAAGCAGGACAATGTCCCACCAGTCCTTATTTTGGATTCTCATCCACAGACGACTGGTTTTGGGCATTTTTACTGCATGATGAATATAAGCGGCACGGCAAAAGGGTTCATATGCTCATTGTCTCCAGATCATGACCAGAGACGGATAAATATTACATCTGCTGTTTAAAACAAATAAATAACCAATAGAGGAGAATAGTTATGCGCAAACAGCAAGAAACTCTTTATATTTGTGCAGTGCGCATGTCAAAAAATCAATTCTGATTTGAAACTTGTGACATAAACGCGCACATCAACCCGATTACTTTATTTATCGTTCATGTAAACACCGTGTTCGGATTCATCAATCGTATTGATTTCATTCCGATTGAGCCAAAAGGTGTCCATGTAAACCTAGTTACTGTCACACTCACTTGACATTGCAGTTATTCATCATAATGAAAGTTTATTGTCTGCACGTGTTTTAAAGCCATATCAATCTTAACTTCTATATGGTTCTTAGCGCACAGAAAGCTGGATATCAGACAGCACTTCCATGAGAATTAAACTTAAGTTCTCTGACGTATTATTGCGCTTAAACTGTCAAATACACACAAGGTTCACATAAACGCAGTCCTTTATGTCTGGGAACGTAAACAGCAAGTAAATGAATTGCATGTGTGTATTAGATCTGTGTTTTAAAGTGAAAGCAACGTAATATATAGCAGTGGTTACTGTATTGTATATGCTGTTAATATGAATCAAACAACAAAAGAAAAACAGAAAATCACTCACTGCTCTTGATTGAATAACCTTTCTTGAATTCTGCTGTTAAATGCTCTGGTGAGGAGATAAACACGGTGGACTGTGTTCAGCTCACTCAGGACGGGGTTTATGCTGATAGGGTGGAGTCCTTCGACAGTCGAGGAGTTAAAAAAAAAGGAGTGGATGAATTTTTACCATTATAGGGTGGTTGTGTACACACACTGCCGACACACATTTATGTTCAAACACCATGTAAAAGTGAATTTTTCATAATAGGTCCCCTTTAATACGGTTTTGGATTGTTTTTTAATGCCAAGTGTATCCCATCATCCATGTTCTGCCCTGAAATTGCACAATGTTGAGGTTTACAGTGCAAGTGAGTATTTTGTAAAATATTTGCAACTGCTTTTGATCACTTATTTAGAAGCAAGCGCCACAATTAATTTGACATCTGTAACATAAGGACTACTGAAACGCTTTTATGCAGGAATAAGTTTACATGGAATATTTCAGAATGTATCACCCGGATGTATTTTCTGTTATGTTAAGTTGAAATGTTTTATATAATAATTTTATTTGATGGATTGTGATATTGACCTTGTTTGCCATGTAAATAGCCTTGATGCTAACATGGCTTTAAAACGAGCAAACAATTAATCTCTGCATGCACTGTGAGTTTAACATGCATTTAGGAATGCAATGTGCGTCAGTTTCGCTTTATCATTTCCAAAATACATTTGTGGACAGACGATTACAGCATTTCATATTTTACATGTATTGAGACATGTTTGTAAACCTGTTGTGACAGAAACCTAAAGGTCTTCATGCAGTTTTCCAACCATGGGTGGAGGGTCAAAATACTATTTAGTGTTATGATCACATGCTGTACATGTATTGCTGCTAACTTAAATGATTATACTGCCATTAAACGCCAACAAGGTTAATTGAGTTCATTTGTCCCTTTCAGAGTTACTGATGTCCAAGCATCATATTTAGAGGATGGGCAATTTTCCCTCATGCATTCCCAGGGGTCGGATGGAGGGAGGGAAAAATTTGTTCTCAGCCTCAAAGAAGATTTGTAAGTGATCAGCAGTTGTTAGAATTGTGATAGACTGAACTTTCCTCTAGTCCAAAAAGTTTCAGAATTGACAGCACTACTAGTTTCCCTTTGTCTACAAACAACCTTATCAACATATATAATATAATAATAATAATAATAATAATAATAAATATAAAATAATAATAATAATAAATATAATATAATAATAATAATTTATTATTATTATTATATTTTTTTAATGTTGGTTAACATGCTTTCATTTTACAATTTTTATTTGTCTTAAGTTGTATTATGTAGAACTTTATATCAATATTATATCTGCCGTCAGCCAGGTTTTTTTTTTTTTTTTTTAGAGACAATGTAGATGACTTTATTCCTGTGAATCGGTTCTCTGACCTGTTGGTGAATGTTAATTTGGATGAAACCGAATCTGTTTCCAAAACCTCATCAGGAAGGGTGGCTCCACCTCTTGTGTCAGGTTCTGTTCCTCTTCAGAATACAGGTACGTAATCTGCTGTTTTCTTTTTAGTTTTAGTTAAAGACTTAAATGTCTTAAATGTAATGGCAGGCCTAATGATGCCTAATTGATGATGCATGATTGAGAAATTATTTGTAAAATAGTGGAGTTTGGGTAACTTGTTCAAGCTGAGAAAAGTATTTTGAAATATATTTTTTCTTTCATTAGACCTCTCAACTGGTCCACTGTCATTCTCTCATTTTGGAGACAAACAAACGATTGCAGCTCAGGTACTTTTTTTTTTTTTTTTAAATAATTATAATAAAAAAGAACAAATTATTGAACATTTTAGGCAAAATCTAAAAAAGAAAAATTGCATATGTGTTTTTGAGTGATGTATTTCGTACATCAGGCTTTTATGGCTCATATAATATGGTATAGAAGAATATGGAGCTCATACTCGAGTAGGAAAAAAAAAAAAAAACTTTCAAACTGAAATATAAATATCAGCAACTGCATCAAATTGCAAAAGTCATCCATTCACAAAGTACCCTACACATGTGAACTGCGAAACCAGTACTGACAAAATAAAATAAAAAATAATGCATTTATTTAGTTTTGTCAATACTTGTCTTACAGTACTGAAGAAACAGTTTGTATGAGCAGAAACAGTAGGCTTTCTAGGGCTAAGCTTTCTTCTGTTCTTCTTAGACCACATTGCTCCCAGTGATGATGGAGGAAGAGGAGGGTTCTGCCAGTGAAGGGACAGGAAGTGAAAGGTGCTGTGGCAGCGTCGCCAGCTTCCTGGCTAATGAGAAACTGATGTCTCTGGACAGCATGGACAGTGATATCACTGGTTGGTTAAGAATTTAAGTTATATCTTCAAAAGAGCTCTAAAGGACCAAGATAAACAAGGTAAAAATGTATTGTTGTTTTTTTGTCCTCTAGATGATGATATTGATGTGAACCAACTCCATGATGACGAATTGGAGCTGTACTTCAACAAGTTGATGCCACCTGCAATGCAGAGAGGTCATGTGGAAGGACAAGAAATCTCTGTTGTGAGTTCTTTTGCTTGTTTACCAAAGCTTACCTTTTTTATTATTTTTTATAACACTCTGTTCCTGTTGTAGGAGTTACCTTCCAGTTCATCTCAGCCCACCTCTACCAAACCTGAAAGGAACAGACACGATTTCCATGATGACTATGACCAAGTATGAGCTAATCGTCATAAAATTAAATCAAAATTGACCTCATTTACTTTCATGATGCATGCTTCTGGTATTATTGCCAATGTTTGATATCCATATTAATAATATTCCAGATAATTTTTAGTCTTATTAATCTTTTAGCAATATGTTTTAAATTTCCCTGGCGTCTGAAACTGTTCGGCTAACGTTTGCTCTTGCGGTGTCAATCCACAGAGGGATTTTCACATGCCTGATGTACGTCTGGCAGCCACAGGTATGGATTCGTGTCCTGCAAGTGATGAAGAGGATACAGAGGATGAGCTAGAGGCTTTACAGAACCGGAGCAGAGCAAGATTCCTGCTACCAAGTACCTCCAGACAACCGGTTTGTTTTAGACTCCTTTTTGCTCACATTATCAATGGCTTTTATTTTGACCAGATCCAAACACCACAAAAATAATTTTGTAATGCAATACTTCTGTATGATCAGGTTGGGGAGAGCCATCGGCCTCATTTTCGACCAGGGTTGGAAGGAGGGAGCTCTGATGATGAGTTACAGACTGCAGGGAGGAACACTGACACCAGGACAGGCATTGAGCACCGCTGCTCTGCAGAGGGACAGGTCATCAACTCGCCCATTACTGGTAAAATGCTCTTTATTAAATATAAAAAGCTATGTTTATTAAATAAAATCACAGGAATTTCCTCACTGTGTTTCTCTGTGGCGTCAGGTGATGGAGGAGGAGGAGATGGGAGTAGTGGGAGTGATGAGGAGGGAAATGATGGAGGCGTATCTACCGTTCCCTTGCCTCCCACCACAGTTCAGAGCACCTATGATGTGCTGCGTGGCCTGGGCATCGTGGGCGGAAGCGGAGAGACCCGAGATGATGATCAGCTTCAGACTTTGCTAAGCAGATCGGGCATGATTATGCATGACCAGGTAAAGTTAGTGGCATGTAAGCAATTAACAATGATCAATGTAAAACTGTATGTTTTTAAACAACAGGAAAATGCTATTTAGTTTTGAGGAAGTTTCTTTGGAACTTCGTCTTTCTAAGCTTCCCATTTTAAGAGTTACACTGAGCTAACAAAACATAGCTTTCTGTACTGATAACATACGTATATACGTCCCTTAAAAAGCTTAAAAGAAAATACAGAATGTGTTTTTTTTTTTTTTTTTTTTTTTTTTTTTCGTTTCTTTGTTTTTTCTATTGCCAGGGTTTTCCTGGGTCAAAAATGGTCTTCTGTGGTGGCAAACTAATACAGCCATCCACACATAGAGTACTAAGTACCCTACCCATATGAACTGCGAGCCCAATACTGAAAATATATCCAAAATAAATGCAAAGAAGCGGTTTGTAATTTTAATTTAACCTATTTATTCATTAAATAAAAACAATCACTGTCAGCAGGACAAATCATAACAAAGTGCTTGGAACTATTTTATATTTAAAAATGTTAATTCATATGTAAAAAGTCACTGATTGACTGATTTGAAAGTAAACACAACATAAAAGTGGTAGGTCTATTATTTTGCATTTACACTCCAAGAATTTGTTTGACATACGTGATCAGATTGTTTTATTTTGTCTATGGTTATCACTATCAATCGGATTCAGTCGCGCATTTAAGTATGGTTGTCAATCTAGAGACTTTGAAATGTGTAGTTAGCGTCATGAAAAATATGTATTATGCAGAAAGCGATCAAAGATCACTGCCTTTATAATCACTGAAGCTGCCAATTGCTTCAGTTCAACGTGATGTACATAAAGCTGTATTCTTGTGAAAACTCCCGTAATAGTCAATGAAGCTGTCTTCGCTGTGCAGAGTCTCATATTGACATTGTGTTTATACTTTGTTGGTTATAATGAAAAAATTAGCGAGCATGCAGAACCCGCGCTGAACAAGCACACTGACGTTTTGAGCAGTGTTGAGTGGATTTAGACTAACTTAAATGCATCTGATTGGCCATTGCGTTCACACCAGTGACTCACCGGTTGATCCAAAATGAGTGGTTGCCTGCGGTCACCCGCGGTTACGAGTCATCCAAAAATATTTTTTATGATATTCGGGTCGCGGTCGGTCGGGTCGTTTGAAATAAAGATGCCAATTAAACCTTTGTAATTTATATAGTACTAGACACAATTTTCTATGAAATACATAGGCCTGCACTTTATTGGCTGAATAATTGGCGCGAAGATGACGCACGAGCTCAGTCTGCAGGTAGAGATGGAGGCGGCAAGAGAAAAGGTGAAGACTGGGGAGTGGAAGCTCCGCAAATACACAAATAGAAAGAGCAAAGTGTGGGAGACATTTGCCGAAATAATGAAAGATGATGACCAAAGTGCTGGCTTTGTCATGTGTACTTCTTGCGACGCTATTTACACATTTGATAACAACAAAACTGGCACGACCAACCAGGCACAGCGCCAGGATTCCAGTTTTGGATGGGCCAGACCAATTGTGGGTGGGCCTTAAATTAAAAACGTGTATAAAAAATAAAAATAAATTATCCAATCACTGCTTAACCTAATAAAAAAATATTGACTAATATAGCCCACTGTTATATTATCTGTGCGTATACATAATATAGATTTTAATAGCTTGATGCTCTTTAAATATTTTGTTGCATTGTTAAAAGTAAATCCGCGATCGCTCTCCATGGTTCTGACCAAAGAAGAGCGCTTTGGAATCTCCATTACGCATCATCATACGCATCATACCTGGGCTGTATTTTCCGATAACATTGTCTTTTAGCGCGCTATGAAGACTCATAAGGTATAACTTAACTAAAGGCATACTACCACTAAAGGTATATCATTGCTAGGCGTCTTCAGGGCTATCATCCACTCGCGAGGCAAAGGCGCTGAAAGGCAGAGGCGTTGGCGCCATCCTAGCAACAGCACTGTTTTTGGTAAAACGTGATTTTGACGACATCATTACGTTTTGTTTTATAGAAAACTCTTTTAAAAGATTTTCGTTTGGTATAAATTGTATCTTAATTTTGATCAATGTTTTATCAATCAATTGCCCGTATTTAATAAATAAGAAGCAAATATATAGCAGACAATGTAATAAGGCGCCGACACGATCACTTTGCATGTGAACTGGAGGGCGCCGAAACTCAGCTTGTGCCTCACAGATTTGAGAAATATAGGCTATATATTACAGAAAGCTTTAAATGTCTACTTTTAAACGAAAATAATCAGAGAGTAGCCTATTTATTTTGGTTTGAATATGTAATCCATATGAAATGTGCATTTCTCTCTGGCGTTCATGGCGAGTCCGCAATCTCCGCATCGTCAACTTCGTCTTTGCAGCGACACAGAAAACACCAGTTTATTACTAAACAATTAAATGTCTCCTTGCTAATTTAGACACATTCATAATCATTACTTTAACCGTTTTTTTTGTGGCAAGCTTTATGCGTGCGGTCATAACGCTGCTTATCCTGTAGGCTATAGCCTATTTAAGTAATTAAATTAATATAAAGGGGCGATTTGTCCACGAATGGCTTAACTACTAGTCGACTAGAAAAAAAAAATTAGTCAGGCAGCCCTTATTCCACACATTTTCGAACCAGCAGGCCATTCTGCGTTGGGCGAGCGACCCTACGGAATGAGCGAGCAGAGCGGAATATTCAGAGATGCGCTCTCCACTCACGAGCTCTGATCGGAACAAACCCGAACCTCACTGTCTGCTGAACTTGCGCAGAAACATCAAAATAGACATAGCCAGCTTTTTAAAATTGTTTTTAAAACTAAACATTTAGACTATTTTAGTACAAATTATGAGCTTAATCAGCTTAATGACGATTTTTAATAATTATTGACAAAATTAGAATATATAAGTTATATTAAGACGATGAGCATTTACTACTTTTAAAAAATGTGGGTCATGTACAATATTTTCTTTTTTTGCGGTCCGAGTTGCGGGCGGGTTAGTTGAAAACGTCGGTCGGGTGCGGTTTGTTTATACATCGACCCGCGCATCACTGGTTCACACGCTCAACAGATTTGTCTGTGATTGGCTATAAAGCTTAATGCTGCAAAAACACGTTGTAAACTCTTTTCGCAGAGCGCTTACACAAACATTCACAGGAGTGATTTAAAGCTTTTTAAAGCAGCCAGGTATCAGCAGGTATCAGTACTGCTGAATGACAGGTGTCGTCACACTAAATAATCAATAATCAAATAAAACTATTGTTAAATGATCAAAGATTAATAAAAAAAAAAAGATTGGTTGGTTTATTTATTTTATGCATATTTTACCATAATTATACAAATCATTGCACAATTACAGATTGTATTTGTTTATTTTGGATATTTTCAGATGGGTGATCGTGTTGGTCCAGTTGGCACAGGGGAGGCCGGTCATACTGCAGTGGCATCTGGACCTGTCAGTCGATGCCCAGTCAATTGGAGCATGAGCCTGGACCGACAGGAGGCTCTTGTAATTCTTTTTCTGTTTCCTTTTGCTGTAGTAAAAATTGTTGAAACCCCTTAACACTTTTCTCCTTAACAGGATGCAATGGATAACCCATCAGAAGTTAATCTGGACTCCATTTACTTGAGGGCAGGTGTTGGTCACAACCCTCAGGACATTTCTGCTTCAGTCAATCCCTTCCTTCAGGGCACCCAGAGCAGTTTCCACCTCTCTCAGCTTCTTCAGGAATCGCATAATAAAACAGAGCAAAGGGTCTACCTGGCCAACACTGTGGATCTCGGTGCCATGGGCCTACGTGATGGCCCTTGTGGAGATTCTCCAGGTCTCAACAAGGAGCAGAGCACCAGCAGTAAAGATAATCAACCTGAAGAGTCTCTGGATGCTAGGTACCTTTCCCAGAGCTTGAATGAGAATCATGAGGAACATAATGATATTTGGAGTCGTCAACCAGATAATGTGGAGCTTGAGTTACAGCAAGGTAACTTGCTTTTTCTTCCATTTCTAATGTAATGTCAGTAATTTCTCTGAAATTTGTAGTATTACATAAATATATATTTTTTTTAATACTTTAAGAAACTATATTCATGTTCTAGAAATTAAATGTTCAATACCTCCTCAGGCGAAAATGCCACTCATAGTGTGGTCTATCAGAATGAAGAGGGAAAGTGGGTCACTGATTTGGCCTATTACTCTTCCTTTGAGAAGGAAATGGAGGCCAATATGCCTGAGGAAGTTGCTGTGCAGTTCCAGTCTGAAGATTTTCTTGCTGGAAGTAAGTGAAATGCAGTGATTTTTCTCATCCTTAAAGGAACACTCCACCATTTTTTTAAATAGGGCTTATTCACATTCTTTCATACATTTAGATAGGTGGTTAAATGCATTTTTGTCTCAGTGCATGCATTGTTTTAGTTTGACAGGGTCGGCGCTAGCTTAGCTTAGCACAATGAATGGAATCCTTTGTTGCCAGCTAGCATGGCCTGAGTAAAAGTGATCAAAAAACAAACAAACACGTAATTACTTCTTGTGGCCTGCGTATTCACAACGAGTACAAATAGCGATGCAGATTAACACTAGGCGATTTCCTTGGCAGATATTGACTTGGGACTATATTAGGGGGAAGCACAGACGATGCACAGCTACTTAGGCGAAGCACTGCTACTTGGGTGGAAAGATATCACGCAACACATGAAATCCCACGACTTCGTCAACATACCGGTGTGAATAGTAGCTGCCTGGCTATTTTCCCAACAGTCCATGAGTGGCGATGAACATGGCTGATTTTGTGTGAGCCAGAACCATACCTATATACAAGAGTTTACAGAAAATGAGTGGAAATAGAACGACCGGAGGAGGTTGCGATCGTTTAACAGCCTGAGGACGTGAGGATGAGAGCCAACACAAACTGATGGTGTGAATGTGGGGGAATATGCCAATCTATGCCGACTGAAATAGTATCTGTGCTGTGGCGAGTGGGACAAGTTGCTGCCATCGATGACCAGGCTCAGCGCGTCAGATCAAGATGAGCGTGCCCGCAGTTGTGTCACAGCTACCGAGGATTCCACGCCGCTGATCCATCCAGCAGTACTCGATTTATTTTATTTTTTCCCGGTGTGATAAAGTGAACTGGAAAAAACGCCCCACGCCAAATAGACCAAATGGACAGCTGTCCACAGAGTAAGTGATTATTTTAAACATGACACATGTATAGTAAACTGCTTGTAGCTTTCTCCTCATAGTAGTTATACTAAAACTCCTGAGTCAAAAGAACCAGGCTAACTCGGTGAGAGAAATAGCTAACTTAGCCCTCAGTCATTTCATTTTACAGGTAACGATAACAGCGTTTTTTATTTTAGTTTGGTTGTTCATGCTAAACAGGTTGAATTCAACATGAGGTTATACTAGAAGAGGCTAATGTTATTTGAACCTTAGTCTATATACAGCTTCTCAGCATCTATCTTACAACCGAATAAAGACATAGATTAACATAAGGAAGAGTAATAAAAGACAACTTACATGTGCACTTTGTTCTGCCTGTGCTTTGAAAATAGATGGGATGGGACGGCCGTATGTTTCAGACTAACGTTAGTACCATCTTTCTGGGCCCATATTCCATTTTTTCAAAGTAACTTAATCCTCCGGTGCAAAACGCTCTTCGCAAACACGATACTGTTTCATTTTGTAGAGAGGCGTTGAAGTACAGATATCCAGAGCTGCTAGCCATTTATTTCTCAGTTCCACATTCGGTGGAATTCTGTGAAACATTACATTCGTGTATGTCCTTTGCTTGTTTTCACAACCTTTTGCTACGCAGGTAATTACCATGTTTGCTGTAACTTCTCTAAAAAAAAAAAAAAAAAAAAAATTCCAAAAGCAAAGACACTCGGTGCAGGTCACGCGTGTTGTTCTTCTTCTTCTGTGTTTTGACTCGTTGCAATGCACACCGGTATGTTGACGGAAGTCGTGGAATTTCATGTGTTGCGTGATATCTTTGCGCCCAAGTAGCAGTGCTTCGCCTAAGTAGCAGTGCTTCGCCTGTTCTTCCCCCTAATATAGTCCCAAGTCAATATCTGCCTAGGAAATCACCTAGTGTTAATCTGCATCGCTATTTGTACTCTTTGTGAATACGCAGGCCACAAGAAGTAGTTACGTGGGATTTTTTTTTTTATCACTTTTACTCAGGCCATGCTAGCTGGCAACAAAGGATTCCATTCATTAAGCTAAGCTAAGCTAGCGCCGACCCTGTCAAACTAAAACAATGCATGCACTGAGACAAAAATGCATTCACCCACCTATCTAAATGTATGAAAGAATGTGAATAAGCCCTATTTCAAAAAACGGTGGAGTGTTCCTTTAAAGGTGACGTATGTAATTGCAAAAATATTTTTCAAACAACCTTGCAAATTACCCTTTCATGCATTGCGCCTCCCCCAAATCACAAACACAGCTCTTACAGGTGCATGTAAAGGAATGTCTCAATGGGTAAAAGTAGGTTACTTTTAATAAGATGCAACATATGACACATAGCAACAAAGCTAAAAGTATTCCTAATGAGGGAACAATTGAGTAGGCTAACACTTTGTCTAGAGCAAATTGCAAGCATCTCTGTTATAATAAACCCATCCTATGGGCGCACTTTTTGTCTCTGCTGTTCGTAGTGGTGCAGTAAATCTACACTTTGCTGGAGAAGCATTAATAAACTTTGTATCTTGAGCAGCACAAACACAGTCCTGTAATCTGCCCTGGTTGTTTTGGTTCTCAAGTACTCACATGCCTATAGACTGAACATGTAGTTTGCATGCGCATGACGTCACTGTTTTCACACATTTCGCATGTTCATTTTCACAAATTCACCTAATGTTTTAATGGTGTCTGGGTGGCTTAATGTTTACACTTTGGGGGAAGAAACCCAAGAAAATTAATGTTAACATTCTTCACATTTAATGAAAATGTAATTTTGGGGTTTACTATTCCTTAATTTGCTCAACCTTGATTTACTTTTTTCTGTGGAGAACACAAAAAAAGGTATTAAGTCAATTTAATGAAAATGAATGCAGACTAAAATCTTTTGTATAGCTTAAGCAGCAGAGCATGGCACAAGCAATGCCAAAGTTATGAGTTTGATTCCCAGGGAATGCTTTGAACTAATAATATGGATGCCTTGAATGCAATGCAATTTGCTTTGAGTAATCTTGTTTGTTTGTTTTTTTTTTTCATCTGCCAAATGCATAAATATAAAAGTCTTCCAAAGCCATATTATAGCTTTGTATGAGGAAAGTGACAAGTTATTCACCGATTTCCTTTTAATGAGAGAAATGCTCGGTTTGTGAATGAACTGTTCTTTTGAGTCAGATCTTGTTGATTCATTTCACAAGCCGAATTATCTATATGATGCTTTTTTTTTTTATTGTAATGGGCTGGCAAGTCATTTTAACCACCTGGTGGTTATTCAATTTCTCCTGTAATCTTCCACTTGTGAAAGATAGTCAAACGTGTTTGGAACAATTGACACATTTGAGTTAATCCTTTAAATGAATTATTTATTTTTACGGCATATGTTGTCCTCCCTTAGGCCAGGCTATGGACAAGATAGTTGAGGATCAGGAGGAGTTTGAAAAGGAGCACCGTTTTATGCAGGTACGAATGGTTCTCTTTAGGTTTTTTGAGTTCAGCCAAACTGGAACTAAAGTCCATTTTACACAAAGGCACCATATGTGTGATTGAGGAACCTACAAATTTGTTTTTCTTTTGTGTTCTGGTAGGAAGAGCAGATTCAAGCTGTAAATATGAGTGAAGTTCTGGGAGACACCTCTTGGAAAACCCCAACAAGTAACAACATCCTCATGAGGGCCTCCCAGGTCTCCTCTGAACTCGAGGCTGGGAACCAAAGTTATCTGCGCATTTCACTGGGGGAGTTTTTTCAGAGGCGCTCTGAAGCTCTGGGGTGTCTTGGTAGTAGTGACGAGGACAATATTAAAAGGGTAAGAACTCTATATCTGTCCAAAAACCTGCTTGGGCAGGTGTCTAAGACAACATACTGTATGCCATGCAAATGTCTCGGGCCATGCAAAGTGTGCTAGCAACTCGATCATGATTGAATAACCCTTTTTGTAGATTACACTGAATGGAGACAGCAATGCAAAAATCTTGGGCTGGCTTCCCATGGTATGCATGGATTTGTTAATGTATATATTTAATGCAGTGTAAGTCAATTGTGCATTTAGAATTTGGCTAGATGTTTTTCTAACAATCATTGCATCAATAGTTTGCTTGGGATGCCGTAGAGCAGAGTTGACCAGTCCTGCTCCTGGAGGGCCACATTCTCGTGTAGTTTTTAGCTCCAACCTTCTTGCATCTGAAATTGCATACTCCCCTACTATATAGTAGCTAAAAACAGTATGTGAAAATAGTAGTATGTCCAAATTCACAGTATTCATAAAGTCATAAAGATCTACTATTTCTGGCAAGATAGTAAAATGTCCATTGTATGCACACTTTAGTATCTCATGAGGCCACTGGAGAGGATTTGTGAATGCAATGAAGGAACATTACAAGGACAACATCACAAATGTAGTATGTTCGCATTACATTATACCACATATTAAATAATTACTTATTCAAAATTAAGTACTTACTCAGAGAGTATGCGATTTCGGACGCAGCCTAGAAGTTTCTAGTAAGCCTGAAGACTGCTGATCCAGGTGTTTAATTGGGGCTAGAGCAAAACTCTACTGGAAGGTGGCGCTCTAGGGTCAAGGTTGGATGCCCCCCTACCGCAGAGTCTTCAGAACCAAGTTTACCTGACAGATTGTCAACCATTTGATGTTTGTTTTTCAGCCATCTTTTGGGTATTGCATTACCTCTCCTGAGAAGAGGGAACCTTTTGCGTTACTCCGGCCCTCAGATTTGTTCTCCAGAGGAAGCTCCATCCACATTGAGACGGTTCAGCAAAGTGATGCTGATGAGACTCTTAATCAAGGTGCATTCAACATACTTCTCACATTTAATTTGTTATTTGTTTAATAATTTATTTATTTTTGATAAGTAATTTGATATCCTTTATGTGAACTACAGATGATCTAGATAAGACTCTTGAGCCCAACACAACTGAAGCTGCACATGAGAAAAATGTGCAACCACAAACAAATGAGGGGCAGGTTTCCCAGGTATTCACAACCGTTTTGATTTGGACTGCTGCCATATAGTCTTTTAAAAATGTGCAATAATTTTGAAACCTTTGTCTAATTTTGTATTAGATCTCTGCACAATATGAAGATAAGGAGGTCTCTGGCCATAGTTCAGAATCGCCCAACTCCAGCAGCAACCTTATGCTCAGCATCAGTACAATTGCCTCTGCAATTGCTGATGCCTCCATCAGCTCAGATCCAGCCCAGCTTGCTGCCATGATCATGGAGCTGTCCAAACGGAGTCGCTCTAAAAGCCACCAGCAAGTAGCAGAAGAGTCCATTATCAGTCCTTTAGCAGCCTTGCATCAGAATGGTCTACCAGAGGACCTGCAGAAGACCACATCATTGGGAGACCTTAGTACTCCCGACATGGAGAAATATCTGAAGAGGGCTGAGGTCTCAAGTAGCGACAGTGATGGATCTACTTCCCAGTCCTGCTTGGACATCCTCACTTTGGCTGATAGTTTGGCCAGTTCTAATAAGCAGACTCAACAGCAGTTGCCGACTTTGGAAAATGGAACCACCCATAAAAATGAAGAGAATTCATTGATGGAAGAGCAAGCAGTAAAGAAAAAATATCAGGTTCTGGCAAGTAAAGCATCCAAACAAATAGAGGATACTTATGTTATTTCACCAAATCCAAAGTCAGATGCCAAACGAAGTTCAATTCCTCGACCTAAGTCAAGCAGTTTACCAACTGGCACTGCCACTGCGCATCCTGCCAAAAGATCTTTAGGCTCTGGCCAGTCATCATCTTCGACATCCTTGAAACCAAAACCTGGCTTTGAGAAAAACAAAAATGACTATTGTGCAAAACCATCCACCAATAAAAGTGTCCCTGAATCCAGGATCAAAATAGGAACGGCTCGACCACAAGTAGCCAGCAGTTCCACCACAGGTAACCGCCGATCTCTGAAAGGTGACGGGTCCACATCAACACCTGCTTTTGGCCCAAAGACCTCACCTGGCCTTCGAAGTGGTGGCAGCTCGTCATTGAAGACCTCCCCACACAAACCCAGGACAACAGGAGGCCAGACAGACAAACCTGTCATTAACCGGGCACGATCACCTAGAAGCCCTAAAGCCTCTCAGTCTGTTTCAAAAGAGAAAATTGCAGCTGTTGATCGTCAGGATTCACTGCCAGCAACAGAGGAAAAATTTGGTATCTATTTTATTTTTAACATGTTAAACCTGTCGTAGTGCTGGTTTTATAGTTAGGGTGAATTTTTTTATTTCATCCCATCTACTTTCGAAATCCATGCTATTGATTTTATTGTAAACAATTCATCCATGCATCTTCTGGTGAAACAGCAGACTTCTCTCATTTAGGTCACAAATCTCATCCATTTCTTAGTCAACTACAAGCTTGCATTCAGGTTTGCCTCTATCCAATCAGCAACTGATGAATATAGAACCAAGTCTCAAACCTACAAAAAAATAATAATAATTATACTTTAATCACAATATGGAAGAAGAGATCTGTCATTACTTCCATTTCATCATGACTTTAATAAAGGGCTGTTAGTTTAACAATTTAATTCAGTTGACTGGCTCAGGTCTCACTTCAGACAGTTTTTGTAATATCTGCAAAGTTTTTATCTGCCATAATAATGTCATGTCTTTGAATTTTACTAATTTGTGGTCTTTACTCTGCAAATATTGAGATGCTGATTGCTAAATGCAATTAATGGCATATCATATAATTTGATACATTTTGTTATCAGTCCTTGTTAGACTTCTTTTAATTTCATTTAATCTCTTGTCTGTGCTTATATTTGCATGACTATCATACAAGCTTCAGAAAATTAAGGACAGCAACTGTATTTACTACTTTTTATTAAAGGCTCGCCTGAGAACGGTGCCCCTGGTGTTGTGGAGGTCACCCATTGTAATTTCAGACCGTCCACTTCCCCTCTTACGCACTCCAGTCCAAGCCAGGCCTCTGTTCTAAGTGGATATGGGTAAAAAAAAAATTCTTGTATACTTGTTTCATATCTTACAGATTTACATCTCGCTTTTTTTGTGGTGTAAGCCACATTTAAATTTCTCTGTGTATTGTAATTATTTTTGGTTGTCTTGTAATCAGCCATAGTAGTTATTCCAGAATCTACTGAACTGCAATGACATGATTTGACACTTATCCGTGTGTTTTGGAAATAGGGAGACATCTCCGTGCTCACCCAGTAGTGGAAAGGATGCTGGAGATCCTGATTCCCCACAGTCTCACTGTTCAAGCCCAACTCTCAGCAGGCTGACTTACCTCTCCATTAATGAGAACACTTGCATGCCCACCCCTGACCACCATAAGGTGAGGGTTTTTTTAATTCCCATTTTAGTTTTATGTGGATTACAATATTAATTGGCTATTTGAGATGTAAAGTTGTTGCTGCTTTATTAACCCTGATAATCAAAAACCTAAGTTGCTTCAGTGTTCATTGTTAAATATTACTAACCATTTGAAATGTATTCTTACATTTACTGTATAAAAATCAGTAAAGTTTTAACAGAAAAGACATGCACCACAACAGTTCTAGAATTATACTGAAAGGCATTTTAATTTTTTTTAAGTATAAATGACAATCAGAAGACAGAGCATGTACAAAGACAAATTTTGTTATTAAAAAAAAAAAACTTTGTTGCTAAATCTGTTATTGGTTAATGTTCACAGAGTAACGTTTGGGTAAAATTGAAGCAAGCTACCATGCTCTTGTAGATATTGACATTGGCCATTGGAAGCCCATATTAGTTGACCACTATTTAATATTGATCGTGATGCCACTGATTTGCTTTATGGTTTAAATGTACAGAAGAATCTTTTTCTCTGCTTCTTCAGAAAAACACCTCAATAGCTTTAAGCACCACTATAATCAGAGCCAGCCCAACTCCTCCAGTGGAGCCGTTTGATAATGGGAATGTTTTGAGTTCCTTAAAGAGTCCAGAACCTCTTTGCCACTCTGAAATTCCAGGACTCAACCAAAAGACCTCAGAACTGGGCTCACGTAGCCAGAGTGAAAATGACTTCCATAAAGAAGAAAACGGATACGCTAATGGCAACCGCCAGTCTGAGCCTGGGCCGAGGTTGTACACTCAAGGGGATTCTGGGTACTCGAGCAAAATAAACATTCAGCATCCACCTGTGACATCCACAGAACCGACGCACCAATTGTTGCCTCATGTCTTGGGGTCTGGGTCTTGTTTTGGTGTTGCGGATGACTTGACATATGGGCCAGTTCCGAGCTACAGCTCTCAGGGTCCCCTGCCAAACCTTTCCAGCCTCCTAACAGGACGTTCCCTCTTCAGTTCCCAACTGGCACAGCAGTATCTGAGCTCAGAGGGCCCTCTACATGCTCCTCCATATCAGATTGGAGGGCCATCTGGTTTGTATGGAGTATCAGCTGCAAACCCATCAATGGGACATATGCATGTCCCTGGATCTACAAGTCTTCAGTCTGGTTACCTGAACACCGGTCAACAACATCCTCCGCATTATCCAGTCAGCAAGACTTATGGACAGCCAAATGTTGGGTCATGGGCCGCACAAGATCTGGCAGATCTTAGAAGTGAGTGGAATTGTTCATGTATTTGACATCAAAGACATCAGTGTTATAAAGGAATTTCTTAAAAGAAAGACTTTTTTTTTTTTTTCACTTGCACTTTAGCTCAAGTAATAGTTCCAAATGAGCTGAAGTTTCCCAGTTCTTGCTGTGTGGGAATTGCCTCTCAGACATCCCTCAACATCTTCAACCCCTCGGAGCGCTGGCAGCAAGTTTCCATCTCCATCACAAGCCTATCCATTGATGGAGAGAAGGTAAGAAAATCTGTCAAATGTAGTCTAGATCAGTGGATCTCAACAAGGAGGCCTCAGCAAAATTTCAGTGGGGCTTTAAGATGATGTGAAGATTGATGCATTTAAATGGTTGTTTCAGCAACAAATTAATATATAATCAAAAAGATGCCTTATGTGCAATATACATTTTTATGCAACTCACAGTTTGAGTGTTTAATAATGAATTAATCAAAATATTCTTTTATTAAAGGAACTTTAAAGTTTTCCTTCACTGAAAATGAAAAGTTAGAAAGCAATTCATTAAAGGGATAGTTCACCCAAAAATTAAAATTCTGTCATCATTTACTGTCCTCAAGTTGTTCCAAACCTGTATGATTTTCTTTCTTCTGCTAAACACAAAAGAAGATATTAAAGAAGGTTGGTAATTAAACAGTTGCTGGTCCCCATTGACATCCATAGTATTTTTTTTCCTACTATGGAAGTCAATGGGGTCCATCAGTCGTTTGGTTACCGACTTTCTTCAAAATATCTTCTTTTGTGTTCAGCAGAAGAAAGAAACTCATACAGGTTTGGAACAACTTGAGGGAGAGTAAATGATGACAATTTTAATTTTTGGGTGAACTATCCCTTTAAGAAATTTGTTTTGGTCCATCACTATGTAAAATTGTGTAGGACAAAAAGTATTAAAATAATCTTAAAGCAACCAAAATTAAGACATTTCTTATTTTATTAGAAATCCTGTGAAAACCATGTAAATAAGAAAAATATTAAAAAATTCAATTGTCATTTTTATAATGAATATATATTTTTCAGTATTCACTTTACGTTTTGTAATTGCTCTAGATGGAGGCCAAGGTCAAAAATGTTCAAGTAGTTATAAACGACTGGAAAAGGCATGTAAATTCATTCATCAGTGGCAACATTGAAGAATGTTCGGCTCCTAAAACTTCTGGAGTCCTGCTTTATAAAAAATTATAAAACTAGAAATGAGTATTGGGCCTTCAAATATTTTGTGTGGATAATTGTGGCCTTGGGTCTAGATTTAGCTAAATCTGGCCAAAAAGTAGTTTATCTGAAGCCTCTTATAGATAAATGTCTAAATTATAATACTGCGTACAAAAATGGACAATAAATGTTTCATTTCAGGTGGAGTCTCTCCCATTCCAGTGGCTGATAGTAAAGAATAAGACCATAATTGGACCTAAATGTACAGAAGAACAGAAGGTTTTGTTCATAGCTCCAAGGGCTGGACTGTATCAATGTACTCTCAGTGTGTCGTCCTGGCCTGCATCTTCAGAGATGGAGATGGTTGCTCACGCCGAAGTCTTTGCCAAGAAAGTGGTGATGATCGCTGTGGCTGAGAACCCTTCAATAGAGGTTAAGAGTTTCCTTTGCCTTTATTGCTAGTTCAAAGCACTAAAACTGCTTATAATTAAAACAAATGTGTACTAGAATTAATGATGTGGCGGTTTAAAGGCCACTTCACACTGTACCTACTGACGGACGGCAACAGATACTTAGTCGAGTTTTGTCGGATCCGCATGTTACCCCTGTCAGAGCCTGTTGCCATCTGTCGGAGCTTGTTTTTGCTGAATTAGAATGTCTGAGAAGTGACACGCTGTAATCTGGTGACTCTCTCCGTCAGTCTGTTGGTGCAGTGCGGATTGGCCTTTATACCTGAAATTTGTTCAAATTGTTTTTTAGAAGAATTGTAATCCATGTGAAATGTGCAAAAACACTGTCTTTCTCTTACTTTAATAAATAGGTAGATGTTGGAAAGACGGGCTGCTTGGAATTCGGGGACCTGGCGGGGGGCAGTACTAAGACTCTGCCACTCAAAGTGGTCAACAGGACTCATGCCACTGTGCCTATTCGACTGGTTATCAGTGCGGTCAGTGAGCTCTGTCAGCATTTGTTTTTGAAAAATGTATTAAACGTTAGTTGTGTGTGATGTAATCCTTATGAGACTTTTGACAGATAATGACAGACCTCGTTCAATGGCATGTTAACAGTTTCAAGGTTTTGTCTCTCATAGAATGCATCAGCATGGCATTGTTTCGGCTTCTCTAAGAGCCCGGTTGCCATGAGCACAGACAGTTCCCTTCATTCTGGCTCAACCATGACCTCACTTTCAACTTCATCAGTCATAAACCATGTGCTGCATGCCAGTTATTCAGAGGTGAATATCTCTCTAAATAGTTTTTTCAGAACTGATGGCAGATTTGAGTGTTTAAATACATGTCTTTTTCCAGAATCAAGAAAGCTTCTTGGTGTGGGTTCATTTCAGTGCCCCTCAGAAGTACATTTCAAGTTCAGGTATGTCTGTATGTAAACCTACAAACTAGGCACAAGTTGAGAAATGTTCATCCTGTATTAGTAGCATATCAGTGATACTAAAATAACACTATACACACACCGATCAGGCATAACATTATGACCACTGACAGGTGAAGTGAATAACACAGATTATCTCTTCATCACGGCACCTGTTTGTGGATGGGATATATTAGGCAGCAAGTGAACATTTTGTCATGGTCATGGGTGGCCAAGGCTCATTGAAGCACGTGGGGAGCGAAGGCTGGCCTGCGTGGTCCGATCCAACAGACAAACTACTGTTGCTCAAGAAGTTAATGCTGGTTCTTATAGAAAGGTGTCAGAATACACAGTGCATCGCAGTTTGTTGTGTATGGGGCTGCATAGCCGCAGACCAGTCAGGGTGCCCATGTTGACACCTGGCCAGCGCCAACAGTGGGCATGTGAGCATCGGAACTGAACCACAGAGCAATGGAAAAAGGTGGCCTGCCCTGATGAATCTGATGTGTGTGTCACTTACCTGAGGAACACATGGCACCAGGATGCACTGTGGGGAAAAAGGCAAGCTGGCGGAGGCAGTGTGATGCTTTGGGCAATGTTCTGCTGGGAAACCTTGGGTCCTGCCAGCCATGTGGATGTTACTTTGACACGTACCACCTACCTAAGCATTGTTGCAGACCATGTACACCCTTTCATGGAAACAGTATTCCCTGGTGGCTGTGGCCTCTTTCAGCAGAATAATGTGCCCTGCCACAAAGCAAAAATGGTTCAGGAATGGTTTGAGGAGCACAACAATGAGTTTGAGGTGTTGACTTGGCCACCAAATTCCTTGCTGAACAAACAAGTCCGATTCATGGAGGCCCCACCTCGCTACTTACAGGACTTAAAGGATCTGTTGCTAACATCTCGGTGCCAGATACCACAGCACACCTTCAGGGGTCTAGTGGAGTCCATGCCTCGACGGGTCTGGCTGTTTTGGCAGCAAAAGGGGGACCAACACAATATTAGGAATGTGGTCATAATGTTATGCCTGATCAGTGTGTGTATATGTGTTTTTCATGTTTTATTTTTATCTTTTCCATTTGAATTTTTTTTCCTATTCAATTTTGAAATAAAATGTGTTTAAGGTTTTTTAATAATGTATTTTAGTTATGGTTTATTTTTCAAAGTAATTTTTTTTTATTTTTTTTCTATGGTCTATAATAACCCTGCCCTGTATCCAGTAAAATAAGGTACACAATGAACATGAGCTGGTGTCCCTTTTTTTGTATTCAGGTGAGTTGGGGCCAGCTGATGAATACAGTGCACGGGTGGATATTGAGGTGGACAGTCCAGGCCCCAGTCATGTGATCCAGAGTGTAGCCCTGAGGGCAAGGGCAGGCACTGCAAGAGTACATGCACCCAAAGACCTACAGGTAATGGAGGAAACATTGTCTCCACAAGCTACAAGACACACATGGCTTTTTTGGGTTATGAAATGGGTTCAGTTTCAGTTTTTTGCTTGCTTATTTGCTTGCTTTCTGCCACTTATTTACTACATGAATGTCTGTACAGACGGTGTGTCTTCAGGCTCCTTTGGGGCAGACTGCAAAGCAGACTCTTCCCTTAAAGAATGCAGGCAACATTGATGTTCTGCTCAGACTAAAGGTACCTGATATGAGCTTTACTTTTTAAAACACTTAGATGTTTCTCATACATTGACCGCATACTCTAGAATAAATACCTTAGAATATGTCTCAAAAGCTTTGTTTTTCATTCTAGTTTTTCTGGCTGTTTTTCAGAGTACTGATGGTGACCGCTGCTTCACTGTGAGGCCAGAGGAGCTGACTCTTAAAGCTGGAGAGGAGCAAGGCGTAGTGGTCTCTTTTACTGCCCAGGACACACAGAAACACAAGGAGAGGCATGTTTATTCATATAGAAATAGTTTTTGTGTATGTTAATAGTTTTGTCCTCATCAGAGGGAGTATAAACAAGTGTATTCAAAATATACTTGCTATTTTTTTATATTGTTGCACTTTCAAGTAACTCAATTATTTATTTATTTTCTTAGCATGTTGACGATTCTGGTTCTACCAAGTGGACCTCAGTATGAGGTGATGTTGAAAGGAGAGATGATCCAAGGAGTTTCTGGGAAAGTGGCATCCCTACCTGCTGTATTATCACAGGCTGAAGTCCCACCCATCCTCTCCAACAAACAGTTCATGGCATGGGGAGGGGTTACGCTGGGCAGAGCAGTGTGAGTACACATAGCCATAGAATGTAGGGGTGTAACGGTTCAAATTACTTGCGGTTCGGTCACGGTTTTAGAGTCACCGTTTCGGTACGGTTTGGTATGTGTGCTATGTTCAGGAAAAAAAGGAGTACTGTGAAATAAAAACAATAAGAACAAATAAAACTACAAATAACAGCACAAATAAATACACTAGAGCAAAGATTCAAATGAAATGGTGGATCTAAAAGTACTTTATTCAATTTCTGTTTCTGAAAACTAATCAAATGTAAAATAACACTGCATAGTCTTCACTGTATACCTTAAATATAGATTCATCCTTATTAAAGTTACAAAAGTTATTCAGTCAAGAGCAGTGAGTTGGGGTGTAACAATACCCTCATGTCACGATTCGATACATATCATAATACTGAACTCACTATACAATATTATTGCGATATTCCCAAGACATTTGGTAAAAGGTTAACAAAAAATTTAGTTGATTTAAAATGCTAAATTTGGTATTACATTGGGTGTGGAAATGAATAGGCTTGGACTTAGTGCTAGTAACCCAATACACTGGACAATAGTGACACCAGAATAAAAATATTCATGATTCTGGAGCTTAAAATACAGAATTATTTTAGATTAATATGCATGCTTGTCACTGGCTAGATATATTTAAAATAATGTTGGCCACTTTTTACTGGTAACATAATGCAATGGGGGGAATATTTGTTGGTCCTGATAATGCCAAATTATATTTATATGACATTATATATAGTAGTTTGATGTCATACTGACAGTAAAACTCTGCATTTTTAATGTCATACTGAGTCTTGCATTTTCTCCTCGCACAGAAATGTTCATTTTGGGTGTATTATACACAATACATACATATTGTCACTATCCACGATGCATATTGATGCATTTTTGTATTACGATATATTGTTGTGACACAATATTGTTACACCTAATAGCATATTAGACAAGTATATTAGGCTGCTGTCACTTTAAGATAACGCACAGATCCAATATACTGATACACGTGTGTTCTTTCTTGACTGTTCGCCTCACCAAGACATAATTTTGTGTAAATTTGTCCTTTCAAGCACAAGAAGACACGAAAGAGAGCTCAATTTATTCATTTATGTTATACTTATAACATGCTTAAGTTATTTCACGTCATCTTTCGCTTAAATTATTAAATCGGCAAGGCTTAACACATCCAAATGATAGTTTCATGATGATTCAGCACTGGCCCGATTGGGACAGTGACAGTTCTGTCTACTGTCCCAAGCGTCTTTCACGCTGGGCCTTTAGGCTGTCCTCATTGTCAAGTCCTGACGTTATCGTTTTGTCTTTTCGAATTAGCACTGGGCCTCCTGTTTAAACACAGCTGCTCTCAGTGGCATGTCTATGAAATGTGTGTGGATGATGCTTTTGTGTTTGCAGGCAACAGAAACTGGTGCTAAGAAACAATTCACCCTCTACATCACAGCAACTCAGACTTCTCATCAGGGGTCAAGACCAAGATTGTTTCCAGGTAAGCTAACTCAGTTGCTGTTTTAATTTGCCTACTTATACTATGCCCTAAAAGTATGTATTGTTTTTGTGTAGAAAAAGTACATACTTTTGAGTGTGTAGCATAATAGTAGGCAAGCTTTGGGACATACTACTTAACCATAGAGTGGTCCGTTAAAGACGCAATTGTCGCTTAGTTACTTGCATCCTGCCACCGTATAAACTGCCGTCAATAATCTTGTCACAGTTAAAATCCTCCACATTCAATTTAATTGAATTCCTTCCAAATTGGAGAGAAATGTAGTTGCACGTTGATCTGCCAGTCGTGAATCTTTCATGCGGAGAACTCTTCTCATGTGTTTGCATAATGATGCATTTACAGATTAATGACCAAACATACCTTTATAAAAGTTCACAATGCTGTTGCAGATGAAACATTGAATAAATACCTTTTCATCAGGTTAGATACGGATTAATAATCTCTCAAACCTATTTATCTAAACCTCTTAATCTATCTAAACTATCTTAACCGTTGGTCTTGCACATCTGCTATGTTTGTAGTTTTTTTTTTTAAAAGATGTTTTACTCATGTTTGTTGTTCTAATAGAATCCTTGTCCAACGCACAATGGGTTGTGGGCAATATTAGCCCACAACCCATTGTATAATTTGGAATACTATTTAGGACGGATAGTATGTAAATTGAAACACAGCATTTAGTTGTGTACATTCTGCTGCCAAATATTGTATACGAAACTGATGCTCACCAGCTGGTCTGAAATATATGAAACCGATGCTCACCAATATTACTCCACGTGAACCCCCCAGTGCAGAGATTTTGGTTTGCCTATGTGCATTTTAAAATGCAACACGACAACATTTTTCCAATATTTGAAATAAGAATTGTTTATGAATCTGTTGTCAACAAAAGAGACTATCTGTACATTTTCTGCCAAAATAACAGCTTTATTGTTTAACATTTGAAAGCAAAGAAATAAAATAATACTGATACCAGTATCGGTTTGGGCCTGATACTGGGCTTGTGTGCTCGTACTCATTAAAATGCTCCAAAACCAATGGCACACAGCATGTGTTCAGTACAGTGTATTGTTGTCTGTTTCTTTGTATGGCCTAACAAACACCGATATGGATATTAAAGATGCCGATGAAGTAGTATCTGTAGTAGTAAGAAGTATGATTAATAGAATGAGCATAACTTCAATATTTACGCCTGTATAGCTGCTGTGAACAAGCTGACAAGTGAAGCACACTAATTGGAGAGTGTGTGGCAGCATTCGTATTATTACCTTAGAAATGCATTTCTTTATTTGTTGTATTTCATAATTTTTTTTAATTCTTTTTAATAAGCACAATATTAACCATTAGCATTCCCATTCATTTCAATGGCAGTTGTTTTGAGCCAATCTTCTGATAAATGTTATAGGTATTTGTGTATATAGTCCTAAGTATTTTGAGAGCGTAGGGAGAACGACTCTATCACGTCATTCACAGTGCTTAATGGGAGTGGCCGTTGCCTGCGAGGTCTTTTGGTGTGATTTGCTTGTCGCAACACTCTGATTGGTGGGATTTTCTGTACAGCATCGTGGGTAATTTTGGGGTTTTTCATAAACCATAAATTTAAAAAGTTTAAATAACACATGGCTTTAACAAAAGCACATGGTACATTTTTAAATGTTTTTTTTGTTTGTTTGTTTTTTACTTCCAGAACCCAGCTGTTGCACTCTAAGGAGCTGGTTGGCAGTATATTCACATTTGTCTATCCACATTTGTTGATCTTTTCTCTCCTTTGTCTTTTTCTGTCTCAACCTCCAGCTGCAGAGTTCATTCGGCCCAGATGAGCGACTGACACGTAACAGAGAGCTGTCAATCAAACCCAAAGAGGATGTGACTGTTCATCTGCTCTTTGCTCCCACGCGCGTTGCTTCTATGCTAGCCAAACTGGAGATCAAGCAGTCTGCTGCTCGTGCCTCCCAGCCTGGGGTCAAGTTCACTGTGAGTTTATTTATAATCTCTGATAAACCACAATATTGTCACAAATAGGTGGTGTTACACTTAATCATGATGTTCTCAGATCCCTTTGTCGGGATATGGCGGCACAAGTAATGTGATCCTGGAGGAGTTGAGGAAGCGTTCTGATGGCTATGTGGCCACGATTGGTGGAGTGCAGGCCGGCCGTGTCAGTAAGCTCTGCGTGTGCGTGCGGAACACGGGCTCACGTGCTGCCTTCGTAAAAGTGGTACCCTACAGCAATCTTCAGAATCGAGCTGTCATGGACTCGACCATTATTAGCTTATCCCCTTCACAGTTTGTTCTGAAAGAGAGAACGCAGGAGGTGAGCCAAGTGCACATTTTACTTTGGTTTAAAAAAAAAAAATTGTTGTGGTGGTGGTATTTTTTTTGTATTTTGTTGATTTTTTTTGAAAAGCTTTCTTCCACGTAACATTTATAGATTTTATTCAGAAATTGCTTTTGGACTGCCATCCATGTTTACACCTGTATTTGCTTGGAAGATTTATCAGTGCTGCTTCTACAGGTGATCACAATAGCGATGAAGGCTTCACGCAGAGAGCAGGCACTCTGTCAGTCGGCTGCCGCTCTCCTTGCAACTGTCTGCCTCTTCTGTGGGGACGAGGTCTCTCGACAACAGTTCAGGAAGTCAGTGACTTTTCTCATTTTACACGATGGCCTGAATTCTCAGATTAAATGAGAAGAATGTAATGTATTCCTGATGCAAAGTGTTAGGGGTTAACAGTTTAGGACCCAAGGACCAGATGTTTGAAAGAAGACCTGGAGTCAGAATTATAAAAAATTGAAAAAAAAAAAAAGTGTTACTGAAGATAGTTTGCAGTTTCATCAGCTTCAAGACTCACACAGGAGTTCGTAGGCCGCCCCGCTTAAAGTTAGAAAGATCACAGCAGTTATACCATTTCCAAGGTCTAAGCTACGTCCTTGCTTACTGGCTGAATGATTCTGATTGGCTTAGAAATTCATAAACATAGTAATTTTCCACACATATACAGATAGACAGAAGCATATCTCCATAGATTATGCAGCTGACACTCGGACCCTGAAGTCAGGCATATCGTGACCTTCCAGGTCGCAGATTTGGGTTGCTGGGTGCCAGCATGTCTCGAACAACAACTCAGTCAATCTCCAACAATGCCAGTGGTTCCTTAACCTGTAAGCAAGAAGACTAACACACACACCCGACACACATCTTTTCCAAGGTTGGATTTGGCCAGGCTCTAACTATAAACAGGAGTCTCGTCTCAAAACATCAAGATAAGTTCTTTCTCTCAGGATATGACACTTTAGTCTAAATGGAAAATATATGTTTTAACTGACAAATGGTCCCTTAAACTATAGACTTCAATGACCCCTATATGTTTTAACACGTTTAAGACCTTTCTCAAACACAAAACAGGTCCCTATTTCATTTCTGGAAGCAATGGGCAAGCAATGTAAATAGTAAATAGGCAAGCACTGTTACTGCATTCAAATATCAAATACAGACATTAAAGAATACATGAAAAGAACATTTCAGTAATCACACTGGTAACTTCAATAACAAAGTAAAATCTCCAGAGAAGTCATTCAACTCATTTGATATTCAGGAGGAAAAATATTGATTAATACCTTGATTATAATCACTTCTTACATGTACATTGAAGCAGTAGTGGATTCCAATCCACCCCCTACAAAACATGCTGATTTGGTGCTAAAGAAACATTTCTTCTTATCAATGATTAAATAGTTTTTGCTGCTTAATATTATTGCAGAAACCGTGATTACACTACCATTCAAAAGTTTGGGGTAAATAAAATAACTTGTTAGCAAGTATGCATTAAATTGATCAAAAGTAACGTAAATACATTTATAATGTTTATAATGTAAAATTAAATTTTTTCAAATAATACTATTCTTTTTAACTTTCTATTTATTGAAGAATCTTGAAAAAAATAAAAAATAAAAATTGTTTCCTGAATAATATTAGCACAGCATTGATAAGAGCCGATTCTTGAGCAGCATTATAGGAATACATTCAAATGTTAAAATGTTTTTAAAATGGAAAACTACTGCAAAGGATATAATGAAAGGTAACATCTCAGTAATTGATGTACTCTTGCAATGAAAAAATAATTGAACACTTACCATATAATGTGTATTTTCTTAGAGGCTTCTAACTGAACATAGTAGGTTTCCTCAGATTGGAAACACATTCTTATATCACATTTATTTTTAAGTGTTGCATGTAGCCGTCCATATTGTACTGGAGATCTTTTTGGAAATTAAACATAATTCCTAGTATATGATTCACACTTACCTGCTGAGGACATTACCTCCTTGATGTCCTTATTAAATATCAAATTGATGTGAGAGAAAAGTTCAGCTGATTTTTAGACATTGTGTGATGGTAAATCATGTTTCACAATTTTGTATTTTAATCTGTTTTCAAGGTTACTACAAATCAAACCAGAAGCAGGGAATAAAGTACTTTCTGAGAACAGCTTATTGAAGAGTATCCCCTTTGATGAAATGTTCCTCGGGGAGGAGCAGGTTCAGGAGGGTAAGATTTGCTCAAATTGAATCGCTTTTACTCAACTGACCCTGGTTATGAATTATTTATTTATTTTTTGGCTTTATGATTGGTTAAATTTCAGCCTATGATTTGCCTCAGAGGCCAAATGAAGCTCAAATTTTCTATGGCAACATGAGCAAAGTGATGCTGTCACTGTTTGGCACTGTGGAATTGTCAGACTCTGGAGAGAGTGACCATATGGAGTCCATCAGACCTTCACAACGGCAGGCTTCCGAATCAGACAGGTAATCATCCTCAACGAATAACATGGTGAACACAAACGAATGCTTTCAGACTTTACGGTGCTGATGAAGTTAATGTGTAGTTCCCCACGCAGCGGTTTGGGGTCATCAGGCCGTTACATCAGTAATGTTTCTCTGGATGTGCTGCCAGTCAAAGGTCCTCCATTAAGCCCATCAGGACCTGTGCTTAAACAAACAGAGCTGAACCTGGAGAGCACCTGGAGCATCAAGCCTGAACAACTGGTTCTCACTGCACCCACTATCAGTAAGTTTAGGACTGTGATATTGAAAATGACCTCAAGTGGTTTAAGTGTTAGACCATTAGTATTTGTTTGAAGCAAATGCACTTAGCATAGTGGGATCGAATGCTTTCCCCTCCGAATGTTATTTTCTGTTGGTTTATTTGCAGACAGTGCAGCTGACACCAGGCATGTGCAAATACTGAACCGCTCAAACAGAGAGCTGAGCTTTGAGCTGTCCTGGCCTGCCCACTGCCTTACCATCACCCCACAGCACGGAGTCATTGAACCTCAGTACGAGACTTGCATATAAACAAACACCAGGAAAATCAATGAAACGGAGTCACCTTAACATTTTGCTCTCATATTTCATTTAAAGCACATAAGCTGATATAAATATTTGGCATTTCAACAAATTTTAATCTATAGGTTTTTTTGGGATTTTTTTCAGGAGCCACTTGCAAATCCTCATCAGTCCCAATCCCTCTCTGGCAACCAAATCCTCAATGCTGCCCTGGAGTGGACAGATCTATGTACAGTGTGATAATCAACAGAAGGTACTAGTTTCCCTCAAAAAAAAAAATGTTAGGAATGTACATGTTTTCAAGGACTGTCTCTAGTTTATATATCAACAAGTTTGACATGCTGTTGCTTTACCACAGAAAATATTTTTAAAGTAATGTTCTTGTTTGAAATCCTATTCAAATCACATTTCTGGTTTTCCGTTTCAGTCTGACTGCTCTGATCAGATTTGTTTGTAGCTATTCTGCCTGTCACTTTCTTATGCCACGTCAAATGTAAACATTTCAGACATTGTAGGAAACATGCTGAAATTGTTGCAGAAATAAGGTTGTTGCAAAGTGCAGATCGAGCAGAACATTTCAGTTTACTGCTAGTCGGCCTGACCTACACGCCTCTTTTGAGACAAGCGGAGATGGCAGCAGTTGCGTTTGCCAGCCTCACCTGTTTCTGCTGCTGCTTCATATAAAATGTAGAAGTCCAGCATCGCGGCTTGCCATTGACATGCTGTAAGACAGCTTCTGTATTGCAAACGTCTCCATGTTGCTAATGCTGTTTTTGCCATTGGGATACCAATTAAATTTCTTCGCCATAGAAGCCTATTCAGAGATTCCAGAAAACTAAACACTGCCACGGGGGGAAACAAATCAGATCTAAACCATTGCGATACACAATGTGGACAGTCAATTCTTTAGATCAGATTCCATTCAGAGACAAATAATCAGATTTGAACTGACGGTGTGAACAGTTGCACAAGCACATGGAGCATTCCAGTGAGTTTAATAACAGAAATGTGCATTAAAAAAAAAAAATTATTTTTGTACAAATTTATGTTACTGCAGATGCAAATAAAACATCATGGTGTTGCTCTCTCCGTAACGTCTATTCTTATGTCTCTTTCTTTGAAGTCCATTAAAGTCCAGATCCGACAGGATCTGGCCATGGATGTCTCTTCCACTAGCTGTGCCACGGACCGCTCTTTATGCCCACTACCCCCTCAGGCTGAGACCCCTACCGTACCAGGACAGAAACCTCAGTGCAGCAGCGCCCAACCTCAGGTTGAGATCAAGAACCGAACCCTTGTCTTCTCACCCACTGCCTCTGGAGAGTCATCAGGTAACTTTAGAACCTGCCATCTGAACTTCATCTTTATCATAGTCAAAATTGCGTATTGTAATTTTGTCTTCAAGATAAAAAGCCCAGTTGTCCCATCTTATGTCGCTATGTCTCTGTACAGTCACTTTCTCAAAAATCACCTGTCATTATTTGTCCAGTAACAGGATTTTAATCAGTTTGAGACATTAGAACTTTCAGTATAAGTCTGAATTATTGGCCTAATAAAATTGTGTAAGGAAAGCTTCTTTCCTTTGTACAGAATGTTCCCTGGAAGTGGAGAATCATGGAGAGGAGGTGAGGTGGTACCTCTCTTCATTTGCACCTCCATATGTGAAGGTGTGTGATTGTTGGCACTTATGTAAGAATTTTGACTCCTTTCATTCCTGAGGGATTTATTGATTTTGACTTTGCTGTTGTCTCTTGGTTCAGGGTGTTGATAGCAGTGGAGATGTTTACCGTGCCACATACTCTGCCTTCAGGTGTGAGAAGGTATCTGGGACTTTGGGGATTCAAGAGAGGATGAAGGTAGGGCAGGGCAAAACATCATCTTGTGGCTGACAGATCTAATGCAATTTAACCAGATTTAACCCTTTTTTTGTGGTGTTTTGTTAAAAGGTTCCAATCACTTTCCTCCCACGTGACCGAGGAGATTATGCCCAGTTTTGGGATTTGGAATGCCACCCTGCCGCCAAACCTCAGCACAAGAGCCGCGTTCGCTTCCAGCTGTGTGGCACTGTAAGTCTCTTGAATGCAGTGTTCTGTAGTTTGTGTCTTTTATAACCACACTAACCTAATGCAACCCCCATTGTTAGCTGAAAATGTTAATCAAAGAGAGAATCAAAAAGTAATACATGTGCAGTAATCTAATTGGGAATGGCAGTCTTTCACAGTTTTTGAGTGTATTAATTTGTGTGTGCAGGGCATAAGAGCAGGAGAAGGAGCGAGTGTTAAAGAAAATTGCTCGTTGGTGAAAACAGAAGCCACTGTGAAGAACAGGAAGAGACTGGAGTCTGCAGGCTCAAAGACAGGGTAAGAGTCTTTCACACTGAAGTACCACTGACCGTCTGTCTTATTAACATGCAGAACTCAACACTACAATCTGCAGCCAATCTAAATCTGATCTATTGAGAAAGATTCAACTTTCCCCTCTAAAACATTTCATAGGGCATATTTTGCTGTTTATCTTTAATTCATCCAGATCTTCAACTGAGACCCAAAAGAGGGGAGTGTATGCACCCCAAAGTCTGTACACATTTCCTGCCACACGTGTGGGCGTCACCAGCACGCTGAAGGTTAACTTCAGAAATAACTCCTTCGACACACATGAGGTGAGAACACTAATGACCTTCAAAGAAGTCACATGACATTCGTAAAGCGGCAATAACTAATCCAAACGGACTCTTCACAGTTGTTCAAAGTTCTGTTTCTGAGGAAAAATACATTAAGAATTCACAGAGCAATTATTTACATATAAAATACGTTCAAGTCTAACAACTTCAGTCATATTGCATGTTGATGTGTGCAGTGTTATTATTGCTGCTCCTAAATGTCTGGCATGAGACTTATTTTGAGCTTTTCTAATTAACTTGCAGCTAAAATTCATAAGTCCTAAAGAGCCTTTCCACATCAAGCATTCAAATTATTCTCTAAGGTGAGTTAAATCTTCTCTCGCTTATTCTCTAGTAGTAGTAAGTCTTACTGTTTGCTCAAGCCAATTTAAGAAATAGCAAGTAGAGATTTTATTGAAGCATTCCATGTCACTTCCTGCTGCCAATGCCTGATGTGAAGGCTCTGATTCTGAGCTCAGCCACAGGTCGGCCAGAGTGGTGTTTTTGTGGTTCGTAGCACTGTATGCATGTGATTGTGTACTAAATGTGTGTGGTGTTAAATAAATCATTTTTAACTTGTTTAAATATTATATTAATGTGGAATTCATGTTTAACATTAGTTTTTTTTTTTTAAGTAACATCACAAGCTAGTTAGGTGTGCTATTATACCTGCATGTTTTCAAGCATTGAACCTTTTTCCATGTGGCTTTCTAGATCACAACACTACATCAACCTCCCTGTGCAGTTCGTGCCGGCCGCTGCGGGCCAGTTTTCCGGCACGCTACTCGTACAGACGGGCACAGACGCTAAACTGGCCGTAGAGCTCAATGGAGAAGCCTTGCCATAAAGACCTGCTCACCGCCAGCAGAGGCCACTGCAAGACGAAGCTAATAATGAAGAGGCATACTTGAAACTTTTTCTTCTAAATGCTTTGCAAAAGAATGTCAAGCTTTGTGTTTTCCCCCATCCTTAGTTTTTCTAGTTGTTGTCAACTATCATCTTATACTTTCTTTGGATATAAGCACCATGCAATATGGATATTATATATCCAGCATCACAACATCATTTGAATGTGTTTGCCACAGTTTGTCACCTTCGTATCACTGATGTAAGGTCTGTATCAGTTTTCTACCTTGATGTAAGGATTTGTTTCATTTTGTGTAACTGTTAACATGAGCTCACCTGTTGATAGAAGTGTCATCACATAATGAGGCCGAACAAATATTTTAAAGAAAGATTTGAATCACCATTAGTTGAAGATTGCAGCACAAAAATCATTTTATGTGTAAATTTTTTTTTTTTTTTTTTTCTGTCGTAGGTATTTATTTTAAATCAGTTCTTGATTAAATAAAAAAATAATTTTATTTATTGGTGAATTGTCTTCCACTAATGTGTATCTTACCCTTACTATTTAATTAGGGCCTGAGCACCGATGGTGAGAGGACCCTATTGGAATTGCTCCGTTTATTATTATTCCTCCGCTTCTTCTCCAAAGTGAATTGCTTTTTTGAGGGCCTAAACATGCTCAAACTCACAAAACTTTGCACATGCATCAGAAGTGGAGAAAATGTACACATGAAATGGGTTTCAGAATTGGGTGGGGCAAAATGGCTCAATAGCGCCCCCTACAATATTTCGAATTGGCGCTGGCGCAACGTTTCACGTACATGGACGAAATTTGGTACATGCATGTAATGACCCAATACCTACTAAAAAGTCTCTTGGAGCGTAGCCCTAAACACAACAGGAAGTCTGCCATTTTGAATTTCCTCTCTGATTTGTGTGCAGTTTTTGCCATTTTAAGGCCTCGTACTTTAACAAACTCCTACAGTTTTGATCTGATCCTCTTCAAATTTGGTGAGTGTAATCTTAAGGCCTTTGCGACGTTAAATTGCGAAGATCTTGAGTTTTCGTCAAAGGGTGTGTCCTCCTATATTTACACATTGCCCAATCACGAAACTTTGCACACGCGTCAAAAATTTGATGTTTCGCTATGAAACCGGAAGTTATTGTAACTCGGACATACAGTGTCCGATCTGCCCCAAACTTCATGTTTTATTAAAGTCCTGACCTGAAGACAACAGGAAATGACACGTTTTACACTGTGATTAACTCTTTATAGAGATTTAACCAGATCAAAATCATATATGGTCAGTCTAATCTTAAAGGCACACTGTGTAGAAATTGTGTTTTTGTCAAACAGCGACCCCTAGAGTCGCTGTGGAACACCTGCACTGTTGTAAATACGTGACGTATGCTGTAAAGCAGTCGAATTTTGTAGTTCTTTTTGTGCTTGGGTTACTACCCGAACCCCGAAGTTACATAGTGCCAGTAAAAGCGATATAGACCCGTCAGGCTATGCCAGACGTGTCATTCAATCTATTGTAAGTTGATGTACCATCACAAGGGTCTTGGAAATATATTATGAAGGTTGAAAAGCTACATAGTGTTCCTTTAAGGCCTTAATGGTGGTAAATTGTGAAGATCTTGAGTTTTCGCTGAAGGGTGTGTCCGTGGCGGCCTGACAAATTCTGACGTTTCGCCATGAAAGAGGAAGCTGTTGTAACTCAGGCTTACAATGTCCGATCTGCCCCAAACTTCACATGTTTGATAAGAGACCTGTTCTGAACGCATCTACATGACAATATTCAGCTAGTCATAGCACCCCCTGTTGGCAACAGGAAATTACATGTTTTACACTGTAATTCACTCCCACTTGCAACACTTGGCTAAGTGCTAATTTATGCGATTAACGCCACGAAACAGGAAGTTGTAACTGGGCAATTCCACGCAAAACTGTCACATCCATAACGCCAACACAATGCCATGGTATTTAGTTGGCGTTATGGATGTGACCGTTTTGCGCGGAATTGCCCTACTCAGGCGTACAATGTCCAATCTGCCCCAAACTTTACATGTTTGAAAAGAATCCTGTCCTGAAGACATCTACATGCCAATATTCAGTTAATAGTAATAGCGCCACCTGTAGCAGGAAGTGTGGCAAATACAAATGACTTTGACATAGTCCTCCTATATTTACATACTGCCCACCGTGCTCTGTTTTCCTAAAGCCGCCGGGTGTCGGTGACACGGGTGCAAGGGCCCTTTTCATCGCTGCTTGCAGCTTTAATTTATGCGGGGTTTTTTTTGCTTCATAATGAAAAGGTTTTTGAGCTTGTTTATGTTTAAGTTAAATGCACACTACAGCTTTTTTTCTTTTCTTCAAAATTAACATTTAAATGAGTCAATACATCACTGCTTCTTCCAAAACTTGTTTTTGACTTGCCCTGATTCACTATGGTAAGCCTATTATAAATGTTTATATTTTAGGCCTAGCGAGATGGTTTTCGCGGGAAATTGCATACATGCTTCACTCGTCCGGTCTCATTATATGCGTAAATAGAGAGGACTTGTTCCGGCTACTTTGACACGTGTGTGGTGTGGGAGGGAGACTGGCATAAGTTAGTTGTTACAACGAGTAAGAAAGGTTGACATGGAGCAGATAAATATGGAACCTCTGGGGGAATCACCAGTTTGAAAAAATGCAGAGAGTCTGCTTGCAAAAGAGAACGCCACAGATTTGAACCTATGAAAGGGAACCAGAATCAACACTGGCTTGACTTTTAGAAGATGACAAGAAAGGGATTTGAAATGTTGTAAAAGCGACGCGGAGACGTCATTTTTAGTACTAAACCAGTGAGTAAGGTATTGTATTGAACAGTTAAATTGCCATAGTATCTCTCTAACAGAGTTCATTATAAAGCATTATCTGAAGGGCCATTTTATAATCTGTTGATCAGCTAAAGTAACGTCTTCAGCTAGTCAGTTTGAGATCATCCATCTAAATTGAGACAGGGATCGCTGCAGGTTGGAGTAATGGGTGTGCCGAGAGGTGAATTAATTTCTACAAAAGAGACTAACCTTAACCCTGCCCTACAGCCTGACAGACCGCTTTTGCGACCAATTAATTTTCTCTCCACGCCCTACCTTTGTGCACTAATCAAACTTTCGTCACACCCATTACTCACACCTCCAGATACTGTGATAGATTTCTTAATTAATAACTAACATTTGTTTTTCTTGCAGGAAACCATACCCCTTTGACTTTGGTTGTGTGAGTGTATAAATAGCAAATATGGGAAATTAAACTAGACAGATGTCTAAACTTGAAACCAAAAACAGAGTTTGGTTCTACCTGGTAAAAGAGGGGATGCATATGAAGAACTAATAAAATTGTGGGGAAATTATGAAATGCAGCATGACATTTTTGCCATACCTCCTTATTCTATAAAAACTGTTGAATTCTTTTAGCTGGTGGGATTCTCAATGGAATTTGTCTGAGATCCTCCGGCCTTGCTTCTTCTTGGGGGAGATTCTCTGAGAAATGCTCGAGAGATCCTCCGGCCGTGATTAAAGCAATTAGAGGACATTTGCTGAAGTCTGTTTGTTGATTATTCCTGTGCAGGAAGTAATAGTAGGGAGGTTAAGTGACTTTTGACTTCAAGTCATGATGCAAAGGTCCCCTTTGGTATGGAAGTACCTTAGGGCCATAGAAATAAATTTATCCTAAGACAGACGTGAGATCACATTTTGTATCTTATATACGCACATTTTTTAAAAATGGCCGCCGACCATACTTGAGAGGCCCATATCTTTTCTTCTGTTATAGCTATAATGACAAATTTGGTATCAACGTGTACATTTTTGGGGTCAAGGAGTCCAATAAAATAGGTTCCAAGACTAAAAAAACAATAATGTTGTCCTTACCATGACAATTGGAGGTGAAGTATGCAATTTTTTATTAAAAAACACATGCCAAACACACAGTGTTTCGTGGGAGGTGGGAGGTTTTTTCCTAAAATGTTCGATTTTGACATCTTAATTTCAAAAGGCTATATCTTAAAAGTGATAAAAGATAGAGACTTTCTGTAAATTAGAGAAATATTAAGGATGACCCAAAGTTTATGTAGGGATTACATTTCCCCATCTAATTTGCATATTATGACGTCATTATGGTGGCGGCAATCTTGGATTATAGAATTTTCATGAAAAGTCACATTTAAATGATAAAATGATCAAATGCAGCACTTCTTTCCCCCCAAAATGTCCCTCACCTTCTGTATGCTATATTGCATTATACTGAATGCTCAGGTAAATAGTAAGTAGTAAACAAACTGTGTAAATCATTACTAATAAATGGTAGAAACAAACCGAATGCAAGTAGCGGTTGGCCTTTTGCTGTAGAGATTTTCTATTTTCTACATATAGTAAATCATCCTCATAAAATCTCCCGCCTCGTTCCCCACAACACTAACACGCCTGCTAACTTCGCGATGAACACTCCGACCCCGAGAAACATTGTTTCCACCACTGACAATGGGTAAAGGACCATCTAAATTGGGCAAAGGATTCACCGTTTGTGCTTGGTGTAGGGCTATACTTTCACTTTCAGAATCAGGCAGATATTCCCATTCATAATCAGGGTCCACGAATAGAAGACCCAACACTTCATTGCGGGTAAGTTTTATTGATGCCATTAGATATAATAATAATAATAATAATAATCTAATACAAATACTCGCTGACGTTGACAATATTGCTCTGATAAAATGGCTCACTCGCACACTAGCTCCGCTTTTGTTCGCACTGATTCAATGCACTCTAGCTCGAAGATTTTGTATAGAAGCATGACGTTTTTTTGAGTCGCGGATGAAGTATGACATGTCTGCCATCTAATGGAGGGTAGGTTGAACGAAATTTGACACCCTATTTGACAAAATCGGCCGTTTTATTCAGTGGACTGCCTGAGGTGGGACCACGACACCAATCTGCTCCTAGTGACTGATCACTGAATTCGCTATATCTATGCTAAATGTTTTCAAGTGGTCATATGACACACATTCCTCTTTTATGCATGGCCTCCACCAGATATCTACTACCACTTTGCTGGTGTAGTTTCATTGCCAGATATAGCGAAGCTGGTGTTTCCCTCTCTCTTATGTGACGAGGAACACTGCCATGTTTCTTGGATCTGCATCTTACAGAGTTGAAAATTATTTGCTGCCCAATGGATGTTGCAGCCTGGAACTTCTCAGGTCCAGGAGGTGGCTGATCAATACCTGATCCATCAAGAAGCATGTGTAAGAACGATCTCAGCATGGGAGGGATAGAATCAGCTTCACAGGAAGTTGAGAAGGCACCTGTAAAAGCATGCTTCATGGGGAGATACTCTTGCCGAAGGATATTGGCAGCTTTGAAGATGATGGAGACATCGGTAGAAGTGTTGTTTTTCATGTTAGCAACAGCTTTGCTCAGGTCATCATCAAATACAATGGACCAGACACGATTTATTTGTACTGATCTGATGTCAGGAATCAGGCGTTCAATATCCTTCCGAAGGCGTGTGGTGTTGCATTTGATGTTTGGAAATCCAAGATCAGCAATGCGCTCGTCATAGAGGGCTGTCAAGTCAGACATTGCCAGTGATTCCCCTGAGCAACGATAGTCCTCGATGTATTCGAGCAACTCATTGAGGACATGTGCTCTGATGACCTTAGTTGCATTACTTTCAGTTGAGTCACATCCAACAGTTTCTGCTTTTCTATAGAGCCTAGTCAGGCATGGACGATGATAAACAGCATTAATAGCAACCATGTCACCAGCAGCTAGTTCAGCCAATAGATGCCTGTCACCCACCACCTGAGCACATTCTTTCACTTTTCTATCCAAGCCAAGGGTGGCAGCCCTCCTCAGTTCCTTTTTTTTGCCCACTTCACCACAGAAGAGACACAGTTTATCAAATGGTTCACATGATGATGTTGAGGGTCTGGGTAAAGCGAGTGTGGTGGACTTGTCACTCATGCGCCATGTTTTTACTGGACTCACAGACTCTACATGCTTTTTTCTTTTTCTTGCTCTCTCAACTTTTTGTTTATCAATCGCATTTCTGCAGCTTTTGTGCCACACCATAGGATTTTGAATCATCAGCTGAACTACATCCTGACTACCACCACTAATGTCCACTATAAACTCAGGCAGATCCCCTAATGCCTTCAGCTCCAGGATGTTATCTAAAGCTTCTTTGTAACATGATTGCAATCTTTCAGGATTGTTTCTCAGTTTGAATGATGAAGAGGGATCTATCCATCCATCCATCCATCCATCCATCTTCTTCCGCTTATCCGGGGCCGGGTCGCGGGGGCAGCAGTCTAAGCAGAGATGCCCAGACTTCCCTCTCCCTAGACACTTCCTCCAGCTCTTCCGGGGGGACACCGAGGCGTTCCCAGGCCAGCCGGGAGACATAGTGTCTCCATAGTCTGTCCTAGGTCTTCCCGGGGGTCTCCTCCCAGTGGGACGCGCCCGGAACACCTTCCCGGGAAGGTGTCCAGGAGGCATCCGGAACAGATGCCCGAGCCACCTCAGCTGACCCCTCTGGATGTGGAGGAGCAGCTGCTCTACTCTGCGCTCCTCCCGAGTGAAAGAGCTTCTCACCCTATCTCTAAGGGATCGCCCAGCCACCCTGCGGAGAAAGCTCATTTCGGCCGCCTGTATCTAGGATCTTGTCCTTTCGGTCATGACCAAAAGCTCATGACCATAGGTGAGAATAGGAACGTAGATTGACCGGTAAATCGAGAGCTTCGCCTTGCGGCTCAGCTCTTTCTTCACCATGACAGACCAGTACATCGACCGCATTACTGCAAAAGCTGCACCGATTCGTCTGTCAATCTCCCGTTCCATCCTTCCCTCACTCGTGAACAAAACCCCAAGATACTTAAACTCCTCCACTTGAGGCAGGAACTCTCCACCAAGTCACCCTTTTCTGGCCTCGGATTTGGAGGTGTTGATTCTCATCCCAGCCGCTTCACACTCGGCTGCAAACCGTCCCAGTGCATGCTGAAGGTCCTGGTTTGATGAGGCCAACATGACAACATCATCTGCAAAGAGCAGAGACGAAATCGTGTTGTCACCAAACCTGACACCCTCCGGCCCCTGGCTGCGCCTAGAAATTCTGTCCATAAAAATTATGAACAGAACCGGCGACAAAGGGCAGCCCTGCCGGAGTCCAAAATGCACCGGGAGTCCCGCAAGCCAACCAGGCCCGATAGGACTCCTTCTTCAGCTTGACGGCATCCTTTACTTCCGGTGTCCACCACCGGCTTCGGGGATTGCCGCCTCGACAGGCACCTGAGACCTTACGGCCACAGCTCCGAGCGGCCGCTTCGACAATGGAGGTGGAGAACATGGTCCACTCGGACTCAATATCTCCAGCCTCCCTCGGGATCCGGTCGAAGCTCCACCGGAGGTGGGAGTTGAAGATCTCTCTGACAGGAGACTCGGTCAAACGTTCCCAGCAGACCCTCACAGTACGCTTGGGTCTGTTGAGTCTGTCCAGCTTCCTCCCCCGCCATCGGATCCAACTCACCACCAGGTGGTGATCAGTTGACAGCTCCACCCCTCTCTTTACCCTCTCTTGGAGTGTCCAAGACATACGGCCGCAGGTCAGATGAAACGACCACAAAGTCGATCATCGACCTACGGCCTAGGGTGTCCTGGTGCCACGTGCACTGATGGACACCCTTATGCTTGAACATGGTGTTCAATATGGACAAACTGTAACTAGCACAGAAGTCCAATAACTGAACACTGCTCGGGTTCAGATCAGGGGGGCCGTTCCTCCCAATCACGCCACTCCAGGTGTCACTGCCACTGCCCACGTGGGCATTGAAGTCCCCCAGTAGAACGACGGAGTCCCCAGTTGGAGCACTTTCCAGCACCCCTCCCAGAGACCCAAAGAAGGCCGGGTACTCTGCACTGCCGTTTGGCCCGTAGGCACACACGACAGTGAGAGACCTATCCCAGACCCGAAGGCGCAGGGAAACGACCCTCTCGTTCACCGGGGTGAACTCCAACACATGGTGGCTGAGCTGGGGGTCTATAAGCAAACATACACCAGCCCGCCACCTCTCACCATGGGCAACTCCAGAGTGGTGAAGAGTCCATCCTCTCTTGAGGAGTGTGGTTCCAGAGCCCAAGCCGTGCGTAGAGGTGATCCCGACTATCTCTAGTCGGAACCTCTCAACCTCACGCACAATCTCAGGCTCCTTCCCCGCCAGTGAGGTGATGTTCCACGTCCCTAGAGCTAGCTTCTGTGTCCAGGGATCGGGTTGTCGAGGCCCCCGCCTTCGACTGCCGCCCGATCCTCTCAGCACTGACCCCCTTACGGTCCCTCCTGCAGGTGGTGAGCCCATGGGAAGGCGGCCCCACGTCGCTCCTTTGAGTTGAGCCCGGCCGGACCCCGTGGGGGGAGGCCCGGCCACCAGGCGCTCGCATACGAGCCCCAACCACCGGCCTGGCTCCAGGGTGGGGCCCCGGCTGCGCCATACCGTGCGACGTCACGGTCCTCGGTTTAAGAGGGATCTTTTTTCAATCTTTAGGGCGGACTGACATAGGAAGCATAAACTCCAGTCACGGCATTCCATTATGGCTAATCTGAAAAAAGAAATGAAGTTGCTTTATCATCATAAGAGAGATAATATGAGCATTAACAAGCATTCGCAAAAGTAAGAAATATCAAATAATGAAGCTAGCTAACTAGCTAGCAACATGTAGGCTATGTGCTTGCTTCAATAAAAATGACACTAACTAGTCACTTGCTAGTTATGATGAAGCTAACTAGTTACTAGCGACCTAGTTATAATGAAGCTAACTAGTTACTAGCTAGCTAGTTACTAGTTATCTAACATTAAAAGCATTTTTCTATTTAATGAGGAAGTCATACGAACCTCAAAGTGTTAACCTGTCACCTCTGACCTTCAACAGCTGTCACAGCTCCTGGTGCAGATGGGATGTGTTGTTGCAGGAACTGATTTGCTATAGGCTACTCCTGACTGGTCGAAATCTCATGCTACTTAGGACAAATGTAAAGTACAGAAGTAGCTGCACTGCTTAAATACAAAATTAAAGTTTTTGAAGGAAAAGATAAGTAAAGTCACTGATGACACAATTTTTATGTGAAATGTGCATATTTACCCCCAATTGTCATGGTATGGGGAAAATTTTAGTTTTTTTAAACTTGAAACCAATTTTATTGGATTCCTTGACCCCAAAAATGTACACTTTGACACCAAATTTGTCATTATAGTGATAACAAAAGCAAAGATATGGGCTCTAGAGTATTTTCGGCGCATTGGCGGCCATTTTTGAAAAAACCTGTTTATTTCTGATACAAAGTGTGATCTCACTTGTGTCTTAGGATAAATTTATTTGTATGACCCTAAGGTACTTCCATACCAAAGACGACCTTTGCATCATGACTTGAAGTCAAAGGCCTATTTTTTGGGCTTAACCTCCCTACTATAAGCTAGTTAGGGGAACAGGTATTAGCACCCAGCTGACGTCGATGTGTAGACGTGCTAGGGTATAGGATTAGACTCAGCTGAAGTCGACTGTAGACTTGCTGGAGTATATACTAAACGTTGACTGCAGACGTTAGGGGACGTCAATTGTAGACGAGACCCAATTACGTAGTTAGGTTTAGGGAAAAATCTACCACAATTCACACTTGGGCTAATCTGTTTGTCTTAAAGGGGATATCGGATGCTCATTTTCCACAAGTTGGTATGATTCTTTAGGGTCTTCATGTAAAGTTTGTAACATACTTTGGTTAAAATTCCTCAATGGTTGTGTAAAACAACACCCTTTTTACCACCTCAAAATTGGCTCTGTTCACAGCAACCCAATGATAATGAGCAACTGCTCACCCCACCCCTCTCTTCCATGGGGGGTGTCGACACAACACATGTAAAGTGCTGCCATGGCGGACAGTATACAAATACTGAGGGCGGAAATATGCTTATACGGGACATATGCTAATACGGGACAGTCCATGGGCGGAGCATGGGCAGTATGACATCATATTGCTCAGATAAACCAAACGTCTTGATTATTGAGAGTGTTTAGACTTTTTGAAGATTTAAAAAAAGGATAGAATGGATTTTTTTTCATTGTTTGGTGCAGTGTGTCCACACACTGCAAATACACGTATGCAAACCATATAAAAGTGAATTTTGCATCCGATGACCCCTAGTGAAAATTGTATGAGCAGTAAGATAACAAACCAAAACAATGTTTTTTGCAAAATGCATTGAGTTTTATTTACAGTTCCATAGTGTATCATTAACGTTTTTCAAAGTTAATTTGTTACCATTGATTAATATAAAACTAGAATATTTTATAATTTTATTTATTAGAACCACAGTTTTTCATTCAAGTAAAAAAGGGTTTGAAACACCTATATCCATAAATCTAAGGCCTGAATTATGTTAACATTTCATTATACACATAGTTAACACAGGCCATAATTTGTGCAACTCTTGCCAACTTTAAAATCCTTCATACGTTTTCATAAACAATTACTTACATATGATCAGATGTCTGGAATACATGATATGACATCCTGACATATGACACAATGGACTGACATCCTTATTTTCAACAAAAAGGTTACCAAACAAGTAATGAAGCAGGGGAAATTAAGTTTTCTAGATAGCTTAGCTCAGTAGTTACAAGGTTGGATTTTCAGTATGAAGACCATTTTAGTCCATGATGGGATTTAATCCATCAGTACCCTGAGTGTTTCACATTTCAAGTGTTCTGTCTGAAGAGGAGGGAGATGAGGAGCAGTGGTAGGACCAACAGCCATCTGTGCAGTGTAACGCTGGCAGCTCCACTGTAGTTACACAGGTTACTGTTACAGCATGTCACCTGGACTCCATCTCCATTACTGTCCACAGAGGCAGATGCAGCAGCACTTGTGCAGATTTTTGAATAGGAGCATGACTTCACAATGGCTGTAACACTTCCTAAAAAGACAAATTCAAAGTTTATCTAGTTTTCCCTCTACCATGTTGAATAGTTTGTTTTTATGACTAACGCATCCAGCTTTTTGTGTATTCTCTTGAAATTTGTTCTTGTTTTGGAAGCTCATTTATGCTCTTTTTTTTTTTTAGCAAGTAAAAGGCCTCTTAGTATAGCATAATTCTAAAACTTCAGGTCATGGTGGTTCTATGAAATCTTTAATGATTTATATAGGCATCTATCAATCTATCTATCTACACTCATTCATTATATATATATATATATATATATATATATATATATATATATATATATATATATATATATACCTTTTTCATACTCCATATGAAGCTGCTTTGAATTATGTGAGTAACTTCCTTTAAACTGTAAACATTCAGTGAAAGGCTCGCTCTATGAACAATAATAATAATAATAAAAAAAAAAAAAACGGAAGAGAGATTCTTAGTGCATTCCAGTGAATTATTCATGATATTGTACATTAAATCGGAAGAGCATACCACAAATGCACAGCAGCCTTTTTCATACTTTAACAGCCGAATGCAAAGAGAAAAGAAGAATAAGGAAAATAATGAAGGGGTACATTCTTTTTTTCTTTGAATTCCGCTGGTTACACTTTAACATAATGTAACAATGTCACTGCAAAATAAAGCCACATACAGACACCAGGCTGTAAACACGTTTTTTTCTGCTGTAAAATTTGGCATTTTAACATGGGGGAGATACCAATTTGACTCACTTTTGACATCAGCCTCAAGCGGCCAGTCAACGAATTGCAGTTTAACTCACTTCCGTGTTGGTTTCAAGAGAGAGAGACGGGGAGGAGGTTGCCGCTTGTTTGAAACCCGTTTTAAAGTTCTAAGTTACCGGAGGGTTGTTCCATAAAACAAGATTAGAATACAAGTCAGGCTTATTTTGGTTAGTCAGACTTATTGTCGGTGAATTCTGTTTCATAAAGCAAACTTAAAATAGTTCAAACTCAATTACCCTGGCAACTTATGCTGGGAAAATAGCCTGGTCCAGGGCAGGCTAACTGTCAGGCTAAGCCTCAGCTGTTACACAGATCCTCTAACACTGACCGACAAGAATACAATGATATTACTACTGACACTCTCTCATAGCATTATTGGACTTCATTAACCACTATTAGTCCAAAAATAAATACACAGTATACAGAAAATTTACTGAAATTAGGCTACAATGATAGACTAGATAGATAGATAGATAGATAGATAGATAGATAGATAGATAGATAGATAGATAGATAGATAGATAGATAGATAGATAGATAGATAGATAGATAGATAGATAGATAGATAGATAGATAGATAGATAGATAGATAGATAGATAGATAGTACTACAGGTTTTCTTTTTTTACTGGCTGAATGTTTTGTGCCCAAGATTTAATTAGATTGGTTTAAAGATTTATGAATACATTTCTCACTGGTTTTGTTTGGCAACTGTAGTAATGATTATTAGAAGAACATTAGAACATAATCTAAAAAAATATTTTTAAAGCAGAAGTTAAAAATCACAAAATTAAAAATAAATAATTACAAAAGCACAGTATAAATTATAACCGGTAAGATGAATCTGAGCTTAGTAATTGACAGTATCTACATTTGATTTACCCCATATAGTCCCTTGATAGTTATTGCTATCATAAAAATACACTTGTAGGTTTAAAATTCTAAATAAGGCACCTCTAATGTCCAAAATAACAAATATTTTTATTGTTTTTTGTCTTTTCCCCCTTAAATCATATGTAAAAGTGTCTAACTATGTTTTTGGTTATTAATTATGTGTTTTTTTTTTAGGCTATGTGTTGGTGGGTATTATCACAAAAGAAAAAAAGTAGAAGGAAAAATAAGGAATATTTATTGGGGGAAAATATGATGTCTTTAAAGGAACTGTCCATTTGTATAATTGTGTTAAATGTGTTTGAATTGAAAGACATAATAAAGTATATATATATATATATATATAACCAAAAAGTACATATTTAGACACTTTTACATGGGGAAAAAGACAAAAAACAATAAATAAATATTAATAAAAATTTAACATTCACATATTTATATCAAACTCTTATAATGACACATAATTCCTAATTATTCAAGTAATATTATTTAAATATCAAATATTAAATATTAAATAAGTCAATAAATAAAATAAATAACTAGAAATAAAAGGGAGGGAGGGTTATATAAAAATGTAGTTAATGTAGGCTAATATATATTCCTTTATTTTATGGAATATTCTTTGATTTTAGAGTTGCACATATCTTTTCAAAATGTATACATTTGCTCTTAATTTCATGTTATCCTCTCCATAGTGTAGGCCTACTTTAGAAACTAAATCTAACCACTCATTTAAAACTGGGGATTCTTGCTGATCTCCAAAAAAATATTGCATTAAAAGCTGCAATCCTTAGCATTCTAAATAAGTAGGCCTATATGTCATCTTTATTAAGTAGCATAGGTCCTATACCCAAAACTATATTTTGTATCTTTATATATTTAGTTTCTTAAAAAAAATCTTCCCTGAATTAGGCTACTTCTGTTCATTTTTTTTTATTAGAAGTATAAAATATATGAGTGTAATGAGCTAGAAGTTCACTGCAACTTATCCAGCATCCTAAAGATAAATTATAATTAATCATAAATTAATAAATTAGAATTAGAATATATTTCTGGTGTTATAAAATATCGCATATTAATTTTCCAAGCAAAATGTATATTTTAGTCAGAATTATTGCGCTCCTATAGCTATGGCGCGCAGCAGCGCTCGTTCAATATGAAGATTAGCAGCAAAATGGATATATTTGCATGACTTTCTAACATTTACAGATGAAGAATATAACTGTAAAGTGTAAGTTTTGCACTGAGGGAAGAAAAAAACATGTCACAAACGCATAAAACAGCACAACATATAGGCCTAGGCCAGGGGTCGGCAACCCAAAATGTTGAAAGAGCCATATTGGACCAAAAAAAAAAAAAAAAAAAATCTGTCTGGAGCCGCAAAAAATTAAAAGCCTTATAAGCCTTATAATGAAGGCAACACATGCTGCAACTGTCTATATTAGCGTTATTAGCCCCCTAGTATCAAAATGATAAGTAGGCTACAAATACATAGTGAGCGTTCATGATTATGTTTATTTTCCCTGCAGCGCATCCTGGAGAGAATGACGCACCACGTGACTACTCTGCTGTACGATCGTGCTTTAAGTTTAACTTCCATTATAATTTTAATGTATTATGTTTCGATTTATTTATTCGTGTATTATGTTTACAACGTTGAAAAACTTTAACCCTTTCACACGTAAGTTTAAAATGTTCTGACTGACCCGTGAGTTTTTCAAGGCGACCGTTATTTAGAATGTGTCACTTTATGGTTTCCATGGTGACGCGTCATTGCGTGTCACGTGACACACCGCAGCAGCAACAGAGCTGAATGAATGATGATCTGCTTTTGTCATTTTTCCTTTTTTATTCAAAATATTCACAAATTTGTTAGATATGGCATGAAATATCTGATATTCCGATTGTCAAATATATGCAATTGGAAGTGTTTTGTTGTTTAAACACCTTTATAACGATCGCGTTAGTTGAGCTGTATGCGCGATGGGCGCCGCCATCTTAGTTTGTGCCGCAGACGCAGTTCAGAGAATCGGATCTGTTGGATTTACAACATGTGAATTCATCCACTTCTCCCGAAATACATAAAAGTAAGTGGCTGGTGAACTGGGAGAAGAATAGAGTAAACTTTAAAGTTACTTACACAATGTGTATCTGATATGAATAAAACGTGTCTAATTATAATGGAAAAGGATTATTATTGCCTCTTCCTTTAACATCAGTGTGTATTTTACAAACTCTAAATGTATTTTTTTTTTTTTGTATTTATATGTCTGAAACCTAAAATAAACATTATGTGGTTGAAAACACTGAAAAGTTGTGATATATGACAGCTCTGAGCCGAGCGCGCCTGTCTCTGGCTCAGCGCCAGCCAACGCGCGAGAGCACATTTGAATTTAGCAGTTGATCACGTCATGCACTGACCGTTCTAATCACACCGACCGATGTGATCGTACGTGCGAAAGGGTTAAGAATGTTTGTCATGTTTTTCCTCCTACCGAAATTATATTAAAACAAGAAATATTTTTTCCATTTTCATATTTTTTAAAAAAGCTCCAGGGAGCCACTAGGGCGGCGCTTAAGAGCCGCATGCGGCTCTAGAGCCGCGGGTTGCCGACCCCTGGCCTAGGCCTAGCCTACGCTGTTTGATGGTGGATCGATTTGATCCACGATCGACCTCTAGGGCTGCTTCAGAAACGCGTGCACAGCACACGCAATTATCTAGACTAGATAAACCTGGGTCAAATTAGTGAGATTGCGTGAACTTCAATTACCTTTTATGGAACCACTTTAGCCCCAACTCATTTGTTAGGCTCGTTTTGGAATTTAATCCCCGCTTTTCTAAGCGTCTTTTATGGAACAACCCTCCGTTCTAACCAACAGCCAAAACAAAGCAACGGTGTGGTGTAATCAGCCCCTTCGTTTTTCTCAGACACATATTCCCCGTCAATCATTAGTTTCTATGGACACTGATTAATCGTCACAGCTGCTGCTCATATAGGCCTACATTATCTCCGCCTTATTTAAGTTCCTTCGGTTTGTAGTAGGGATGTCAACGATTAATCGACGATCGATTAATTGTCGATAATACATTTAATCGATAGAACTTATCGATCATCGATTAAGCAGGTTTTTATGCGCGTGCGTGCTGCTCAACCGCGAAACATGTAAAGCGAGCGCGCCGGAGTTATGTTTGGGACCATTTTAAACCTTCATCATCATGTAAGTTTGCGTGTGCATTCGCAGCCTTTTGTTTTGTTCAAATGTAAGTTGTAATACTGTTTATTTTGTGTATGCCTATCTATATCTGATTTATCTCATATTGGATGCATTTGGTAAAGAACTCTGTAGTAAAGCGTCAGCTTCAGCGCGCGCAGCTCAAACGGCAGTGCACGACTAATAATGACTATTGGGACTGTAATATTACATAACATTATAAAGAGAACAATACTGTAATAAAACATTGTGAATTATTTGGGTTTAGTTGCCGTGTCGCGTTGCTCCAGGAAGAGCGCGTCCACAACATGAGTAGTTCTGAATGAATGGCACGTAACTTAGTTCAAGTTCACTTGTGCATGAATTTGCGTCATTTTGTGCAGATATAATTTGTAATATTATGTTTATTCTAAATATATCTGATTAATCTCATATAGGATGCGTTTCTTTTAGATAAATAACGTGCTAGCAAAGTGCTCCAGTTTAACGGTTGCAGATTCATTCAGCGCGTGCAGTTGTTCCAGGAAGAACACGTCCACAACAGTCACATTCTAGCGCATATGAGGCGGCGTTGGTGACGCGTTGTATTAGTAGTTATATTTGATTATTAAATAATTAATTTAATTATCAATCACATCGAAACATTTTACAATCCTAGCCCTTTATTTATATTTAAAACCATTCTAATTGATTTGGTGAGGAACATTAGCATTTGCAGACCCTGTCATGCTGTTGGCCACATGCCACTGCAGTTGATGCATATCGCAGTATTAAGGCTAACGATTAATCGATTAATTGATCGTTAATTTAAACGACGATCGATCATGGGAATTTGTGAAAATTGACATCCCTAGTTTGTAGCCTATCACTCATTGTCTGGTCACGTTTATGTTAAGGTGTGTTTTCTTGCCTTGTTTGTTGATTTTCTGTGTATTGTTAAAATCTATGTCATCATCTGCCTGCTTTTTAAGTCAGTCCACACACACCCCTGTGACACCAACATTAGTAACTTCTATGAGGCCTCAAACACAACAAAACATGATTTGTGTATACTATAAAATTAAAATCCTTCCTGAATTTCTACAATTCCCCACAGTTGATGTGCTTTAATGTCGAGGGCATGTGCTCACCTTGTTTGACTCCAGTGGTCATGCAGGTGTCCAGAGGAGCCTGGCAGTCCTGAGAGTTTTTGTTACATTCTTGATTTGATGTTACGGAGCCACACACGTAACACTTAAGCGCACTCACTGCAAAAGAGCAAAATAGCCTGCTTTTAAAGAAAAACATGAATTTATGTTATCAATATTGACTTGATTTTTTTTTATTACGCAATCTAACAGCTGAAAGTCACATTAGAGAACACTGTATTCTAAAACTATTTCACCACCCTTGAAACCGTTAGTGCTGGAAAATGTTGTTTACACAATACACATTACAGGTTTGGTAAATATTAACAGTCCCTTACATAATCATGGAAAAGGGTTAGACTGTAAAAAATAGGTTAGAACCCCAGCTTAGAAAGTAGCCCATAATAGTTGAATATATAGTACCGTTTAAAAGTTTGGGATCTCTCAGATATGCATATATCTGTATCATATTTTTATTATTATTATTATTATTATTATTTTGAAATACATTAATATAGCAAGGATGATTAAAAAAAACTATTCTTTTGAACTTTCTATTACTAAATAAATCCTGAAAATGTATAGTTTCCATTTTAGATTTCTGAGGAATCATGTGACTGAAGACTGGAGTAATGAATGCTGAAAATTCAGCTTTGCCATCACAAGAATAAATCAAACTTTAAAATATATTAAAAACAGTTATAACATTATAATAGCATTATTTATATAGTAATACTGTACACAATATTTTACTGTGTTTGTAATCAATTAAATGCAGCCTTAGTGAACATACAAGACATTTCTTTAAAAACAACGTACAAAAAACTACACACTCCAAACATTTGAGCGGTAGCATATACATATAATAATTTTATCAATCCTTTTTTTAACCATACAGTAATTCTTAGCACTGTTTAGAAATATCAACTGGATTTCCATCCAACCACAAAATTAGACGGATATTAAAGAACTGCTATTTCATAATGGATTACAAAACATTAACAATCAAAAATGCAATTCAAGCAAGTGAACGAGAAGCCATACCTGAGTGTACAGTTAGAAGTAAAAAGAGCAGACTAGAAAGAGTGTCCATGTTGCTGAAGCACTGACTGTATGTGTGGGGAAGTTCACTGGGTGTTTCTGCTTCTGACTGAAACTCACTGTCTCCTCAAAGATCCACCCATGCAGACATTCTTTCACTGGTCCTTTAGAAAGAACAAGTGAAAGAAGACACACGCCAGCACAGCTGGCATTCCCTCATACTTTTGGCCTTGTGTCACAATGTGCATTCTTACATGACAACTGTTAGATTTGAATTTTACAAACAGAGCATTTTGTATGTAGCTTTGTCGCCGATGATGGCTTCTTGGCTTTACGACTGAGACGCATAGTGTAAGAAAATTCAGACTAATCTACACTGACTTCAGTGAAAAATCCAGTAGCACTTTTATTCAATCATAATTATGAGGCTAGGTAAAAAGTCGAGTCTGTACATAGTGGTTTGCTTATCTGTTTCATCATGGTTAGTGTTCCCTCCCTTCCGAGTGCAGACTAAACAGGTCAGACTGCTTCCACTTATTGTTGTAACTACCAAAACACTGATAAAATCATCTCCTTTTGTTTGTGTGGAGGATTTGTTTAAAGGCAACAAGATGAAAACCCCAGAAGAAAATAATTCTGTTGTCAAACTTTAATAAAACATTCTTTAAAAGTAAAATGAAACCTAGATATAGTCAAACAGATGTATAGTTGACTTTTTTTCATGTAAAATTATACGAAGAGTTCAGATGCAAAAGCCTCTGAGTGCCACCTGAAATTTTCTTCAAGAATGATCATTTTTATCAAGCTCGTATATTTAAGTTCAATGATCTCACTTAAAAGGCAATGCAAATGACCTATTAATTGTCATTTAAGTGAAATTACTGAACAAGCTTTATAAAAATGATCATTCTAGAAGAAAATTTCAGATGGCACTTAGAGGCTTTTGCATCTGAACTCTTCATACTTTCATAATAAACAAGACCAAATAATGCACGTGACAGACTGATACTCTTTAAACATTTGCAATAAATACTGTACTGAAGCTTGCTAGTTCAGAAAATGAAAAAGTCATTACATTTTCAACATATTCATTTCCTGTTGAAGTGCACAGCATGTCAAAAAGGAACTTCTGTGTATATAATTATAGTTCAAATGCAAAACAAACAAAAAATGCAAAGCGGCAACTCGATGCGTTTCAAAATCTGTAGAATGTGCATTTCTGTTCAAAACAACTAGTGAGTGTTATTTTGGACGTTTAAAAACAGTTGTGTAGATTTAGTAATCACAGGTTTTGCCATTGCAGTCATTCTTTCAAAGGACGTAAAAGCCCAGGTGGGTGTTGCTGTAGTTTCTTTTAGAGCTTACATCACTTTTTAATTGTTGGATGGATCGGCCTGAGTGAATAGTACACACTGATTTAGTCTAAAGCAGGTGTGCTCTGCTATTCTCATCAGTTCTGGCTTGTTCAAGTAGGTGTAGATTTTGCAGCAGAGAGCAGGAGGCAAGATCGTTACAAAAATACACAGAACTTTTCGACGACTGTAATGCCCTTCTTCAGTGCTCTAGCATTTCTCCTGTATTGCATGCATGGAGAGCGCAAGCTGTCAGAGAACGTCCAGGACGCTTAGTCTTCATGTAGCTTTCCTTTGGGTTTCTTCCTGTGTGACGCCCCGAAATCACGTGACCTGGACTTGCTCACTGGATAAATCCTGAGGACAGTGAAATGAACATTTGTTAGCCATGGCTAATAACTGTATCCTCAATAAAGCCTGGAAAACTACTTTGTAACTGTATCAAGTTCAAAGCTACTGATAATGTAAACTATATTCAAGCTTACATACATAGCCTACTACCATTCAAAAGTTTGGGGTCTGCATTCATTTGATCAAAAAAGAGTAAAAAGTCAATGTTGTGAAATATTATTACTATTATAAAATATATCTGTTTACTATTTTATTATATTTAAATTTAACAATGTAATTTTCAGCAGCCATTACTTCAGCCTTCAGTGTCACATGATCCTTCAGAAATCCATCTAATATGCTGATTTGGTGTTCAAGAAAGGTCTCTGTTACTGTTGAAACCTCCGTCCCCTGATGGAGGGAATGAGACATGGTGTCGAAGACTGACACTAGGGGTCGTACTTGGATTCCTCTGATATTTCAGGAAAGGTCAATGAGAATTGGCGAGTGGAATTTACATGCGCCACTTCCCCGGACATACGGTTAGAAAAGGAGCTGGCGTGCATCCACTCATTCAGGTTTGTGCTGAGGAGCCGAGAGTGTGTCCTGGCCATTAAGTGGGTGGTCCAATGCTGTGAAAAGAGGGACACCACGTCTTGTTCCCTCCATCAGTGGAGGTTAAAACAGAAACCGAGATATTCCCTATCTGACAGTCACTTCAATGTAGTGTCTGAGCCTAACACTAGGGATCCCCATGGAAAGAGTCACAACAGCTGAACTGAGTTACGAGGCTCTGGCGATGCAGATGTTGGCAAGCTACTGCGTGCCGAGTAAGAAGTACACTCGCAACGTCGTAACCTACCCAACACTCCACGTAAGCCGTGTAGTCCTTCGTACCACTCTGGGACCGAAGGACAGTCCTTACATTTGGAATAGGTTGCTCCCGCTGAACTTCCAAGAACTTTTCAGTTCTTCTATTTTTTTTATTTTTTTTTTAGGAAAGTAATCACAGCTGTTTTCAGACCGGAGTGGTGAGGAAGCGCTCTTCCTCCCAGATGAGAGAAAGAACACTACAGACACCACATTCTGCCCTAGGGAATTACCCACCCGTTGAAATAGGTCTCTGTGGTAGGTCCTACTGGGGGAAGGAGCATTGAATTTACCACCTCCTGGGAAAGAGCAGATCCTACCATCCCTGGGTCACCCGTCTCAGGGATGCTTCAAAGCCTTCTTGATGTTCTTGGCGGTCGCCTGACGAGTGGGCTGTGTCGCATTCCTGGGGGCAACTCGACGCTGCAGCCTGGCTGTGGGCTCCGGCGAGACTTTGGTCGCTCTGAGAGTGAAGTCACTCACTAAGCGTAGTTTCTGTATCAATCCCGGCTCAGAACTCCCCACGTGCAGCTCTTTTAGAGGTTTAGCCAGATGGACCTGCAAGATGGTTATGGCATGCAGGGTGGAGGCGGCCTGTCCAGCATTCCCGCAAGCCTTCGCTGTCAGAGATCTGGTACAATTACGCCAGGTGACGGCATTTTGCAGGCATAAATGCATCGCAATTGCACGCTCCACCTGTGGAACCTCTGTATACCCCTTGGCTGCCCCACCGTTGAGGGTAATGAGGGTGGAAGAGCTCGTAAAGTGGAACCAGGCATTAAAAGGTGCCTTCCGTGACTGTGTGCTCCACATGAACTTCTGGAAAGAAAGGTACTAGGGCAGGGCACAGCTGTGAGTCGCGCTCCGAGCCTAGATACCAGTCCAACCGATAGCGCTTAGGACAGGACGGAGGATTCCACTCGAGCCCGATGCTCTCGAGGGCCTGATCAAGCATGGCCGCCAACTCAGAGTCACACTTAGACGAGTCTTTCATGTCCGATGCTGCTATTGACAGCTCATCCTCATCTGGACCCTGAATGAGAAATCAGGCACGTCATGTGACACAACAACAAACTCATCCGGGAACTCCATCGGGAGCAACATGCAAAGTGAGGAATGGGAGGAATGTGGGGATTGACCCGACAGAAATGCTCCCGTTGTTGCCCTCATATATCCCTCAGTTTTAGCCGTCGTGGCCTTGTGCATTGCAGAAGGACCAGCACAGAGAGTGGCTGAGGTGACTCTCTCTTTAGCCAGAAAAGTGAGTCGAGATCCCAAGTACGACCCCCTAGTGTCCGTCTTCGACACCAGACATATGGGGAACATTTCTTTCATTATCTTGAAAACAGTTGTGCTGCTTAATATTTTTGTGCAAACAGTGATCATTTTTTTCAGTATTCTTTTATGAATATGTAGTTCAACAGAACAGCATTTGTTAAAATAAAATATATTTGTATCATAAATGTCTTACCTGTCCCCTTTGATGTGTCCTTGCACAACAATTTCTTAAAGGAACACTCCACCGTTTTTTGAAATAGGGCTTATTCACCTTCTTTCCTACATTTAGATTGGTGGGCAAATGCATTTTTGTCTCAGTGCATGCATTGTTGTAGTTTTACAGGGTCGGCGTGAGCTTAGCTTAGCATAATGAATGGAATCATTTGTTGCCAGCTAGCATGTCCTGAGTAAAAGTGATAAAAAATAAATAAATAAAAAACCCACCTAATTACTTCTTGTGGCCTGCGTATTCACAACGAGTACAAATAGCGATGCAGATTAACACTAGGCGATTTCCTAGGCAGATATTGACTTGGGACTATATTGGGGGAAGCACAGGTGAAGCACTGCTACTTGGGCGCAGAGATATCACACAACACATGAAATCACACAACTTCCTTCAACATACCGGCGTGCAACAGGTATAATATGGGTCGATCTATACATGCGTCATGTTTAAAATAATCACTTACTCTGTGGACAGCTGTCCATTTGGGGCGTTTTTTCCAGTTCACTTTATCACACCGAAAAAAAAAAATCGAGTACTGCAGGATGCATCAACGCCGTGAAATCCTCGGTAGCTGTGACTCAACTGCGGGCACGCTCATCTTGACCTGACGCGTTGAGCCTGGTCATCGATGGCAGAAACTTGTCCCACTCGCCACAGAACAGACACTATTTCAGTCGGCATAGATTGGCATATTCCCCCACATTCACACCACCAGTTCATGTTGGCTCTCATCCTCACGTCCTCAGGCTGTTGAGCGATCGCAACCTCCTCCTCCTGTCGTTCTATTTCCAAAGCACGCAGCTCATCTTCTGAAAACTCTGGTTCATAGAGGTATGGTTCTGGATCTTGACTGTCTGAGAAGTGACCCTCCTCGTCTCTCACAAAATCAGCCATGTTCATCGCCATTCACTATGTCTACTGTAGAAAAAATAGCCGGCTACTATTATATTGTGGGATTTCATGTGTTGCGTGATATCTCTACGCCCAAGTAGCAGTGCTTCGCCTGTGCTTCCCCCTAAGTCAATATCTGCCTAGGAAATTGCCTAGTGTTAATCTGTATCGCTATTTGTACTCGTTGTGAATACGCAGGCCACAAGAAGTAATTAGGTGTGGGTTTTTTTAACATTTTTTTATCACTTTTACTCAGGACATGCTAGCTGGCAACAAAGGATTCCATTCATTAAGCTATGCTAAGCTCGCGCCGACCCTGTCAAACTAAAACAAAGCATGCACTGAGACAAAAATGCATTTGCCCACCTATCTAAATGTAGGAAAGTAGGTGAATAAGCCCTATTTCAAAAAACGGTGGAGTGTTCCTTTAAGTATTGCTAATTTCTTAAAAACAATTACTGATGACAAACTTTTGAATGGTAGTGAACTGTATTTAAGTATTCATCTGCAACCTATATACCTGAAACCTAAAAACCTAAATACAAGTAGTAAAATACAAAAAGTGATTTATTTAACGCAGTGCAAAAAACATGATGAACCATTTAACTAAATATTCAATATAAGACTGGAAAATGCAGCAGGGACTAGAAAAGAAATCTGTGAATCATTTGATTAAACCATCCAAACTACAATGAATCTTCCTAATTTTTCAGAGATAGAGGACAGTTTAAAGTTTATTGCCGTTTGCACAGGTACGTTACAGCACAGGTACATTGGAATTCTTGTGCATTTCTCAGAGTCAGCTTTTATTTAAAAAAATATATTTTAAGGGAGAGCAAGGAGCAGCTTAACATGAGCTCTAACATACCGCACATGAAAGGACAGTAAAGACACTACCAAAACAAAAACTAGGTAAACTTGACTCTGAGAACTACGCTATGTCGCACACAGAGGAGCGCCATTCAGATATTACATATCTGTTTCAGTTCTCCTAGTTCTGTTTAGGAGAATGTGCTTTATTAATGCTACTGAAACCTACTGGAAAAAATAACTTGTTAGAGGAAAAGTGGATACTGTCAGGAAAAGAACTGAACTAATGTCATGCTAATGAAAATGTAGCTACATTACTAAGATTTTTACTGTACTGTACAGAAATTACTCTGCAAGGAGCTTTTTGTGGATTGGCTTGTTCACTCCTTCATCCTATTCCACACGCACCAACTGTATGTTTTCCCCACCTGCGCTGATAGAGGTAGATGAGGAAGACCACATCATCTCTGAAGCATGCCAACTGATGGGGTCCAGGGGTTGTTATTATTCCACTGAACACATCACTGATGAATGTGTTCAAGCCCTGAGAAGCAAAAGCAATTCATCATACAGTAGTGTATATCTATTTTGGAAAGGGTCTCTTTATATTTAAGTCTTAAGACTCCCTATTAAGCAGAAACAACTTAAAAGAAATGTAATATTGGTTTTCCCCAATGAGAACAGTTAATGTTCTGATATAAAAAATATATATATTAAAAAGTCATTTTATCTTATTTTTTCCCCTGAGATGTTTCCTGCACCCAAAATCATAATTTAGTTTATGGCCATTATAATATTATTCAGTATTAAAAATAACCTTCAGCCCTAACTTTAAGATCCTTCTGAAGGATATGCAGAGCAGTAGGTGCTACACACAGCCAGGAACATATATGATGAGCTTTCACACATTATATATTTAGTTCTTCTAAGTCAGTGTTTCTCAACTGGTGGATCATACTTCTAGAAAGTCTTTTAGAAAAAACAAGCATGAAACACGGTACTTATGTTGTCAGTAAGTCATGAAATTATCAAAATGTGTTACCCAAAATATAAGTTTATTTTCATTTTGCAGTATGTTTTCAATAAGATCACAGAAAATCGATTTCTCATTAAATTAACGTAACTTACCTTATACATCAAGACGGACATCTGCAGGTGAGCCACAGATTTTAACTGTGGAAAAAGCAAAAGACACACTTAAGGAACATTCAGAGGAAACATTATAGGAAAAAGACAACTGTAGTTGAACTGTATTTCAGAACTGGCCTATAAACAAACCTTGTAATTGATGAACAGCTGAGGAACCATTGACAGAAACCCGAACGCATAAACACCTTAATGTTTAAAAAAAGAAGAGGAGTTTTATTTAGAAATTCTTTGTGCAGTAAGTAATTAAGTGTTAATCAACACTTTTTATTATTAAAACTCTTACCACTAATAAGGCCATTGGTTATCCAAGAGTACCAACTATTGAGAGTACACAACATAACGAAACATGAATACATATTAATATATATAAAGGCTCTAAAAAGTTTGTGAACCTTTTTTGTGAATTTTCTTTATAAATATGACCTATATAGAAAGATGAATTCGAAATAGAGCTTTCTTATTTAAATGAGTTGAGGCAGTCTTGTTAGGAGGAATTGACCAAAATACTTTTTAAGCTGATGAATAGAACTGATTACACAGTTACATGGAAACATTTGGTTCCTGTTACTGCTGCTCAAGATAACAACAAAGATGTTTATTTTGCTTAATAATTAAGTTAAAATATGCAGTGTTATTTGTTTTATTGGATTTCTCTTTATCTAGTCAGAGGACTTCCAGGAAGATTTCAATGTTGGTCAAAGGGTTCACACATTTTCCAGTACCACTACAGTAAGTATATATATATGGAGAAAAGCATGCACATTTCCATATATATATACATACACAGAATATGAATATTATTTTTAAAGTAAAAATGTTACCTTTTATTTTGGAGATACAAGTACGAGTATATGGCCCCACTGATACACAATGGATACATCAGATATGACAAGAACTTCATGGCCTGTACAAGTAAAGAGAAACTACTAAAAAAAAACCGTGTCAAAGAAAGATGGCAAATTCTATAGGAACTCGGGAAACATGAATTAATAATGAACTAAATGATTCAATGAACAAACCTTAGAATCATAGTCTTCCGTTGCGCGCTCAAAATCATCCATTCTTTCATTCTTCAAGAAAACAAATTACAGTGAGTACGATGTGTAGTATATTCCTTAAAAAGACCATACTGTGCTTACTAACAAACTAATAAACACTTACATGAAATGTGGGTGAAAGTGCCAAGACCTTGTTCACTTTCCATAACTACAAATTCAAGAACAAATGACAGTGGAGAAAAGTCAGGTTTGGTTTAAACAGAAATAAATGCCAGCAGGCCAAAATGAGCACATTTCACCTATTTTTATACCTCAATTAGAGCCGAGATCCCAGTGGGAAGCAGAATCAGCCAGCTGGATTTCTCTTCTATTAGGTGGAGGAATATTACGATGGTACTGAAACATCTCCACACAACTGCAGAGACAAACACGATTTTATAGCCATTTTTCCCAATTGCGACACATTATTTGTGGCTCGTCTCGTCGCACCAACACACTGCAGCTCTTTAATCAGTACCTGATCTTCTAGAAATACCAGCTAAACTCTTCTTTTCTCGCCAGAACCGTATGTCATTCTTGAAGGCAAAGACCTCAAATGAGAGCTGCAAAACAAAATATTTCATTATTGGTTAAATAATGATATATAATAATAAACGTACATAAAAATAAGTATCTTTATAAAGCATTTTTACATGGAATGCAGGCACTAGAATGGACAAAGCCAAGATGTGCAGCCCACTATCAACAAACATGGCTTTAATCTCATCAAGATTCTGCTCCGAAAATCCTGCCAGAAGGAAAGTAGAAAAACAGGCTTATGATTAATACAGAATTAAATGAGGAATCTGAGAAAACTTGTGAATCTAGTATATGATGCATATATGTCATGCATTGTATGCCACTCACCAAAATGTTTGAGTGAGTATATGACAGCTTGTATGTGGATCCATATTCTGAATTTGCGTAAGGTAATGGTGTCATATGATATTGTCAGTGGGACTGCTTTTGTGGTGCTGTTTATCTCCTGCGTAATTTAACATGTAAACGTGCATTCATAAATCGGGCGCATTTAAATGTTTACATTTTAAATAGAATCTCAGAATTATTATTTTTAAATACAATTAAGTCCTTTAATCTGCTTCTTAGTTCATCAACCAGTAAAAGTGGCAGATACAATTTCTTTTTTTCCTTTTTTCCATCTTCAACTCTGAGGGAATAAAAATGAAAGTAAAACAAACAGCGTTGGAATTCCAGGTAATATATTACGACACAGATACACACACATCAAGGTTTCAGATAATAACTCACATTTTCATATAGCGGCGAAGGTCGCTGGGCACCGCGGCACTGTTGAAGGTGAAATCCTCGTTCATTACGTGCAAGGGAAGTCGTGATTTCCAGTAAGAAACAATCTGCTGCTCTTCTGGTGCCTTTACACAGGAAAGTAGCCACATTCAAGTTATCTCTTCACATCTGTCATGATGCATTTTTGATTTTAGTCAACTAAACTTAATTTAATGTGTTTATATAATCAGTTGAGATTTTTTATTTGAAGTAGGGTATATTCATTTAGCACCTATGTTTTCATGGACAGATGAAGTAAGATAATACTTCACTTTGCTGTACTGTACTGTATGTAAAGTTGAGAACCCCAACAATTTTATGCTTTTAGATGATGCTCTAACGCAAGTGTGCTTTCCCAAAAGCAACATTAGCCAACTATGGTCACAAGTTCAGTCGTTAGCAGCAAAGTTAAACGATTTGGCATTTCCTGAAATCATAGTTCCAATGAACATTCACAAACAGCATCATTGAAACTACAGCTCTAGAGCTCAATATTTGAAGAAGTGTGGGCAGTAATACTTTGCCACAATACCTCAGGGTTAGTGCTGGTGCCAGACTGAAGAAGGATCACTTGAGAGGTGAGACGGGTCACAAGCCGCACATGTCTGCTGTCTTTCCAAGGCGAAACTCCGCTTTTGTGCACAAACACCACAGCATGGACGCTCCCATTGTTATGGGTCATCTCAGGAACCGTGACACTCACCTTCCTTTAATCACAAAAAATTGTATGCTGTCTGAGGAACCAAACAATGCAGTTTCAGTATTCACATACTGGTCAATAAAAATTCTCAAAACCATATTAAACTGAATCAATTTCTTACCAGATCACCAGTTCTGAGCCACAGTGTACTTTCTGCAACTAAATGGGAAATAGGATTTTCATCTAGCCCTAACAAAAATGTACTGTGGTGATCCTATGGTACTGGATCACATGGTAAATCACATACTTTAATATATACTGGTCCCTTAAACCACATTTAAAAAAAATCTGAATGTCATTAAATTATTATTAAAATCAAACCAAGTGGCATTTGCAAGGAAAATGGCCATTTTATTTATATATGCATGTACATAATTCAGAGTGCCACATAAGGGATAATGTATGTCCAGCCGGTTGTTATTGCAGAATAAACCCCGACAGGGTGATCAGAATGCACTAAAAGGAAATGAGGGACATCAAATAATAAGAGGCTTAAAACAAATGAATGTTAGACCTTTTATCAGAACTAACTAACAGAACTAGCAATTTTGCAATTACTTTAACCTAATTGGTCCCAATCAGAATGTGTCCAATTACTCATTTATTGTTTTATTATTTAAAACCTGTATGTTCTCATCAACAACTTTAAGTTTATTGAAAAATATTAATTGTATTGAAAGTGCACTTGTGGTGTACTTAAAATCTTAAATAAGCAGATTCAACACCATTTCCATAAAGGTTGGGACAGGTTGTAAAATGCAGTAAAATCAAGAATCTGTGATTTGTTCATTCTGTTACGTCCCAGGACGTATGCATTTGTGTTTTATAATTTGTAAGTGTCATTCATTGATTTATTGAGTGTGTGTGCTGCCAATGGACCCAACAACCAGCTGGGAGTTGTAGTTTTGTTGTATGTTTTGTCCAATTTCTTGTGCTCCTCCCTGTCCTAATCTAGGTGATGGGACCTACCAGCTGTTCCTCATCAATGGCAAGAGGATCCAGTATTTAAGCAGAGCTGGAGAGAGAGACTGTGAGAGATTTCTTCTCCCAAGAGCCTGAGACTGGTGGTGTTACCAGACTCGGAGTGTTGCTCTTGTTGGTGTATGTTAAGCTTAAATGTGGTGTTACGGCTGTAGTGGCAGCTTTGATGTGTTAAGCTTAAACCAAGGTCAACTTAAATGTCTTGTGGCTGTAGTGTACAGCTTTGAATTGCTTGCCCATTATTGAGTGTTGGAGCAGTAAGGAGTGGGTGCCATTTTCTTTTCTCATTTTCTCCTGTTTTTGTTAGTTAGGAAGTAAGCTAAGAGTTCTGTTGTTTATTTGTGTTTATTGTTGTAGGTTAATTAGATTTTCCTTCTACCAGGTAGTGATCTTTTGTTTGTTGTTTTGGCTTTACCCGCTCCTGAAGAACACGCTTCATTTCTTTTTCTTTTGGAGCTGTTTGTTTAGGATTCTTTTTGCACTGTATTTATCACTTATTGTAAATAAATGTATTGGAAATCTTTCTTTGTGTATTGTGTGCTGGGACTCAGATAGGTTAACTTCTCTTTGACGCTGTTAATTTTTGCTTTAAAGTTACTTTCCCTTTTGCCCCTAGAAAATTAATTGGGAATGTAACAATTCTCTTTAACCTTTATTTAACTGGGAAAAAGATTCAGGTTTTTCGCTGACCAGTTTGTTTGTAATTTGGTTTTTGATGGCTGCAACACTCCAGAAAAATTGAGACAGAGGCATGTTTACAACTGTATACTTTTTAATCATTTGGGAATTGAGGATACTAATTGACCCTTCGCTAAGCCACGCCCGAAAAGCACGCCTTGGCTTAGCAACCTTAACTAGGCGCGGGAGGTCTGGCAAGCTTTCGAGCGAGGGAAACATGCCGAAGCGTTGTGCGTATGGATTGTGCAAATCAGATACCCGGTATCGTAAAAGTTTGGACGGGGTGGTGGATTTTGTTCCCTTCCCGAAACCTAAAACCCAAGGGGAGAAATGCCGGGCGTCATCTTCATTATAAATATAGGGCTTTTAACAATGTAGATTGTTCCAAAGCAGCTTTACATTGATAATAGGAAATTAAAGTAAAGTGTTTTGGCTTTATAGCAGCTCTAGAATAAAGTTATTGTCCAGCTCGTGGATCAAGCAGTGTGATTAAAGGCAAGACGGAGGCTCACAGACATAATATAACGTTACTTAAAAATATATTTCAGCATTTTGTTAATCGACGGCCAAACTAATAACGTTACCCCAATCCGATCGCGACTCTCCCGGTGTCTAGTAAAAGTAAAAGGTAGTTAGTAAAAGGAGGGAACATCAGGGGGCTTTGCCGGAGATCTCCAAGGAAAAGGTTGGTATGCAAACTTAATCAGTTCATAACAGTAAGTTAGTCACTTATGTGACCCACGACGTGTGAGCGGTAGCCTGGCGCACTAAAAATATAAGCGGGAGAATGTTATCATTGCAAAGTGGTCAGGCTAATGTCTTGTTTATTTCACAATACTTATGGATAAGCTGTTTGATTTATAAATATTAGAATATTTTCAAATTTCACTTACGCTGCTGTGCATGCACAAAGCTGTTCCTCAATTTGTGTGTTTCCCATTTGAATGATCAGCGTACGAGGCGGCTACTGCTTGCGTTGGGACCTAACGTTATAGGCTTTAGCTTAAATTTTTGATGAAATTATTCTCTAATCGTTTGCATATTATGTCGTGGATATAGCCCTCGAATGCATACTGCAGTCTTGCTTTCTCATATTTTCACCTGTTCGCCAAAAATGACTAATTATCTCCTTAGGAATGTCTGAAACCGGTGCATACATACTGTAATAGACGTGCCAGGCGCAAAATCTTGACAGGCGTAGCAACAGTAACTAAGGAGGGCGGGGCTTAGCGAAGGGTCAATTGTCACAGTTTTGCAAGTGGGATTTTTGCCCAATCTTGTCTGATACAATGCATTTCTTGATGTTGGTTTTCCAATGTATTTTTAATACAGCAGCTTGATGATTTTCTCATGCAGTGCCATCTGAGGGCTCGAAGGTCACGCACATTAAACAGAGGTTCTCTTACGAGAGGTTCTCTCGTATTGCGTAAGTAGCTTACGCTGCGGGAAAGTCTTCTTTCTCGAGATAATGAAGCCACAAAATTATCCTTAATTTTTAATAATCTTGTCAACGCAGTGCGGCAGCATGCAGACCTAGGGCAGGCTAACTAGCGTGCCCATTGGCTGCCCTGCGGCAACTGCAGCAGCCTATCGCTGAGCCCTTGGCGTGACGTCACGTCCAATGAGCGCGCTTGGAGCGCTTCATGAGTCACAGCCCGTGAAAAGGGGTGTAGCTTTAGCGTATATAAGCGAGGCTCAGAGGCTGCTTCACTGATTTCTGTCTCTTCAGCAAAGCTCTCCGCATCGCTGGGCTCTGAGGAAGCCGCCGTCGAATCAAGCGACCAGCACGCCGAGGATCTCAGCCTGAGGAAGCCGGCCGCCTTCGCCGCCTTCAGCATTCCCTGCCTGCTTCGCTATCAGGCGATTATATCCTTTTACTGCTCTGTGTTGTGTGTTTGAGTGTTCGCCGTTTGTTTCAAAATGCCTCGCTCATCCTGTGGCTCGTGCAGAGCCCCGCTCAGCGACAGAGACCGCCATGTGATCTGCGCTCTCTGCCTGGGCCTCGACCACGCAGCCTGCGCCCTTTCCTCGGGCGGCTGCGAACAGTGTGAGGAGATGCCGATGTCGACCCTGCGGGCTCGACTCGCCATGTTTGACGATCCTCCCCCTTCTCCGGCTGCCTCTACCGGGCCGCGAAAGAAGAAATGCCGCTCTCAAAGGCCTCCCGAGCCGGATGTAACAGCTGAGCGCTCACCGGAGCCCCTCCCGCGAGCCTCGCTCTCTCCTTCTCCCCCGCCCTTCCCCGACGCGCAGCGGCCGGCCATTGCCCGCACTGCCGTCGCCTCGGGGAAGAAGCAGATGACGCCGCTGTCGACGACAACTGCTCTCTGCTTGCTTCAGACAGCGAGGAGTGGTCGGGTTCTCACCGCTCCGCCTCCTCTACTCAGGAGTCTAGCCGGTCCCGCGCCAGTGTCGACGCGGAACTCCTCCGCCTCCTCACCAAAGCGGTCGACCGACTGGGACTTGACTGGTCCCCACTGAAGGAGCCTGCACCTAACCGACTCGACGGGTGTTTTCTGCCTAGCCGCCGCCAAGCGCCAGCCTCTAGGTCAGCACCCTTTCTGCCTGAGCTCCACACGGAGCTATCGAAGTCGTGGAACTCTCCTTTCTCCGCTAGGCTCCGCTCTTCAGTCTCCTCGGCTCTCTCCCAGGTGGACGGGGCCGTCGAGAAGGGATATGCTAACATCCCCTCCGTAGAGGAAGCTGTGGCAACGCACCTTTGCCCGCCGTCTGCCAGATGGCGCTCAAATCTGCCTTGCCGTCTAAAGCCTGCAGGACCACTTCAGCTCTCGCTGGCCGCGCTTTCGCCACCTCCGGTCAAGCTGCTTCTGCCCTGCACTCGATGGCCGTGCTTCAGATCCTACAAGCCGACCGCTTGCCAGATTCCTCAATGCCCCGCTCTCGCCCACTGGCCTCTTTGGCCCTGCGGTCAGCGGAATTGTGGATCGCTTCTCTGAAGTGCAAAAGGCGTCGCAGGCTACGAACCTCTTCCTGCCCCGCCGCTCGAGCCCAGCTGCAGGCCGCCCTCAAACTCAGCCTCCTGCACGCAGCGCTCGTCTCGGCCTCCTCCTTCTTTGCAGCGACGTCAGGGACCGATCTGTGGTCTGTGACCGGCGGTCTGTGATGCTCGACCAGCCGTCACAGACCGCCGCCCCCCCGGGGACCGCGGCCCAAGATAGCGTTGAAGCCCGAGCCCGCGAAGTCCTCCTAGCACCTGTAAGGAGGAAAAGATGGCTGAGTCCCGCCGCGGCCGGACCGCCATCAAAACGCCCAGCTCTGTCAGTCCCCTTAAATCAGGCTACTGCAGCAGCTTACACCGCAGCCAACGAGCCAGTAACACTACTCGCTCGCCTGCACACAAACGCCGTTTTTACGGCGGCCCAGATAAATCTCAGAAAGAGTATAAATTCGGGTTTTCCGGCTCTGGCCGAAGGTGTCATAAGTGTAGAAAATGTGCCCACTCCCATGTGCTCACCACTACACACAAACACGGTCCCCATGGTAACGCGCTCAGGGCGCACTCTCATAAAGCGGACACACGCCGCTCGAGTACTAAGTGTAGTAAATGTGCCCACAACTCTGTGCTCACACCTACCCGCTGCTCGCTCTGCCACTCAGTTACCTCGGGTTACAGACCTTCTAAAGCTCCCAAACACTGGCCGTGTTATAAGTGTAAACGCTGCGCCCGCTCACGAGCACGCGCACTCACTTTCAGACATGATAACCCCCACGCGCGCCGCTACATCCTCTCTGATACAGGTTCCCCATCCCGCGCAGCGCAGCGATCTGAACCCAGAGACCATTCGACCCCTAGCTATGCGTGCAAAAGCATGGGAAGCTATTCAGGGCAGGTCAGAATGGGTGCTGAATACTATAAAACACGGCTATTCGCTTCAATTCGCTCGTCGCCCCCCGCGCTTTCTAGCGCAGACGGAGACGAAAGTGAGTTTAGAAGCAGCGCACCTGCTTCAAGCAGAAATAGCAAAGCTGCTGCGCAAAGGGGCTATAGAACAGGTTCATCCTTCTCTGAGCGAGTCGGGCTTTTACAGCCGTTACTTCCTCGTACCCAAGAAGGACGGAGCGCTAAGACCTATTTTAGATCTGAGGCCCCGTCCACACTACTGCGTTTTAGTTTAAAAACGGAGACCTTTTGCTACGTTTGCACCTCCCGTCCACACTAAAACGGCAAAAACGGAGACCCAAAACTGAGAAGTTTAGAAAAGCTGCCGACCCGTTTTTCGTTTTGAATCTCCGGAGGGCGTTTTAGTGTGGACGGGTCAAAACGGAGGACTTTAGAAACGATGACGCAGAGGCTCACGCTCGGCTCTATGATTGGGTGTCATCAGTCATGGAGTACACAGGTAATATTCAGTAAACTTCACCCGCTGGAACAGTTTCTTACAGTAATAAACTGCCGCGTCTCAGGCGCGGCTCGCGCGGTAAACGCGTGCATATGTTATAAATAGAACCGACGCCTATTTTTCATGCGATACGTGTTGGAAGCGTTTCCAGGCAAAATAGAATAGGAAAATATGTAATTTTGACACAAATACATATTAATAAATGACATTTTGATGTTTGAAAGCATTTTTTTACAGTCTATGTCTGAAAGTCTCTATGTTTACACCGGCACGCGCATGCCCAGTGTTGGTGAATAGTCACGTGATCCGCGTTTTCAGTCGTTTTAATGTGGACGGAGATCAATTCTAATACGCAGCTAAAACGCTGGTGTGGACGGAGATCGTATTCGTTTTAATTCTCCGTTTCTAAACGAAAACGCAGTAGTGTGGACGGGGCCTGAGACATTTAAACAAAGCCCTCATGAGACGGCCATTCAAAATGATCACAACCAGACAAATCCTCGCGCAGATTCGCCCAGGAGACTGGTTTATCTCTCTTGATCTGAAGGACGCGTACTTTCAGATCCAGATAACTCCCCGTCACAGGCCATTCTTGAGATTCGCCTTCGACGGTCGAGTATATCAATACACAGTCCTGCCGTTCGGCCTGTCTTTAGCACCCCGTACGTTTACGAAGTGCATGGACACGGCTCTCGCTCCCCTGAGAAGACAGGAAATGCGGATACTGAACTATCTGGACGATTGGCTTATTCTAGCGCAGTCAGAGACAGAGCTTGTGTCTCACAGAACAGCGCTTCTCAGCCATCTGGAAGGTCTAGGTCTCTCGGTCAACTGGACCAAGAGCTCGTTATCGCCCCGTCAGTCAATTTCATTTCTTGGAATAGAACTGGATTCGGTGGCTATGACGGCCAGATTGTCGGAGCAGCGTGCACGCCGCATCCGTCACCTCGCCGCATCCTTCCAAGTAGGCAGCCAGGTTCCGCTGAGGACATTCCAGCGTATCCTGGGGCATATGGCTTCAGCTGCAGCGGTGCTCCAGCTGGGCTTATTGCGCATGCGCCTGCTTCAACGCTGGCTGAAAGCGCGCGTGCCCCACCGAGCCTGGACGGCCGGCGGCTCGCGAGTCAGAGTGAATCAGGGCTGCATTTCAGCCCTGCAGCCCTGGCTGGCAGCCGAATGGTATCACACAGGAGTGACTATGGGAGTGATCTCACACCGGAAAGTTGTCTCGTCAGACGCTTCCAACCAAGGTTGGGGAGCGCTCTTCGAAGGCAGACCGGTCTATGGCCGCTGGTCAGACCAGGAGAATTTCCTACACACAAACTGTCTAGAGATGCTCGCGGTCGAGAAAGCGCTCAAGCACTTCCTTCCATTCCTCCTAGGTCACCATGTTCTAGTCCGCACGGACAATACATCGGTAGTGGCCTATGTGAATCGCCAGGGTGGTGTCAGATCAAAGATGCTCTGCACCCTGGCGGGAACGCCTCCTCGTGTGGGCTCAGCACTCTCTGCTCTCGCTGAGAGCCGCGCATGTGCCTGGCGACCTGAACGAGGGTCCCGACAGACTGTCCAGGGACAATGTTCCCCCTGGGAGTGGTCTCTACACCCCCAAACAGTCCAGTCACTATGGTGCCGTTTTGCGTCAAAAGACAACGCTCACTGCCCAGAGTTATTTACGAAGAACGAGGACGCGCTGGCCCAGACCTGGCCCAGCGGCCCGCTATATGCTTTTCCCCCGGTCTCTCTGTTGCCTCAGGTCATCAGGAGAGTCAGGGAAGCGCGCCACACAGTGCTCCTCATAGCCCCGTACTGGGAGAACCAAGCTTGGTTCCCGGAACTAGCAGCTGGCAGACACAGTCCCCTGGCCGATACCGGCGAGGAGAGACCTTCTCTCTCAAACCCGCGGCTCGATCTGGCATCCCCCTCCAGAGCGGTGGTCTCTGCATGCATGGAGCCTCAACGGTTACCCGTTGATCTGCCAAGAGGGGTTATAGAGCTCTGCTCTACGAGGCGGCTCTACACGTCTAAATGGTCTGTGTTTAGCAAATGGTGCACTGCCAAGGGGCTCAATCAACAGGCATGTGGGGTATCGCGCGTATTGTGTTTCCTTCAAGAGCTGCTGGACGCGGGCAGGTCCCCCTCCACGCTCAAAGTTTATGCTGCGGCCATCTCAGCTTTCACTGACTCAGAGCTGGGCCGCGCATTAGGAAGGAACGAGTTCGTCACCCGCTTCCTTAGAGGAGCCAGGAGGATGATCCCCCCGCGACCCCCCTCGGTTCCTATGTGGGATCTTTCACTGGTCTTGGAGGCCCTGAAAACGCATCCCTTTGAACCCTTGGAAACTGTGGATATGAAATACCTCACGCTCAAAACCATTTTTCTGATAGCTCTGTCTTCAGTCAGACATGTGGGAGACCTTCACGCGTTATCTATTAACGCCGCATGCCTCGAGTTCGTACCTAACGACTCTAAAGTTATTCTCAAACCGAGGCATGGTTACATCCCCAAAATATTGGGCACTCCTTTCAGAGCGCAGGTCATTTCCCTCTCAGCCCTGCCATCTTCCGGCAGCGAGGCCGATGGTAATCTCCTCTGCCCGGTCAGGGCGCTGAGAAACTACATCACACGCTCCGCCGCTTTCAGGCGCTCGGAGCAGCTTTTTGTTTCGTTTGGAGGGCGAACCAAGGGTCTCGCCTCCTCGAAACACAGCCTGTCCAGATGGATAGTGGACGCTATCGCAGCTGCTTATGCGTCTAAAGACCTGCAGTGCCCACTGGGCATTCAAGCCCACTCCACCAGAGGCATGGCCTCGTCGTGGGCATGGTCCAGCGGGATTTCCATTCACGACATTTGTACAGCGGCAGGCTGGGCCCTCCCCCTCTACATTTGTTAGATTTTACAACCTGGAAGTTCCCGCCTTGCAGGTGAAGGTTTTATCAGTCTAAGTCTCGCGTAGATCGGCCCACTATCAGTGCGCGGGCTATGTTGGTTGATTTAGCTCTACTGGTTGAGCTGCACTATGCAGGGAATTGTCAGTTTGGACCGGCTGTGCTGCTCCGTGCTCCCTAGTATGTGCTTGTGTACTACGCTAGCCTTCTATTGGCCGCCCGGCTCCCTGCTATCACGTTCCCCGGGCTCTCCCTGGGACTCATTCAGTGGATGCTGGGCGCGCACGGCGTTGACAAGGGAGTTCCCGCAGTGTAAGGTACTTACGCAATATGAGAGAACCTCTTGTAAGAGAACGTATCGGTTACCTAACGTAACCTCTGTTCTCTCTAGAAGAGGGAACGAGTATTGCGTAACCCGCCGTGCACGCGCCACGAGCTCACTCGCTTCAGCGACAGAAACCAGTGAAGCAGCCTCTGAGCCTCGCTTATATACGCTAAAGCCACACCCCTTTTCGCGGGCTGTGACGTATGAAGCGCGCCAAGCGCGCTCATTGGTCGTGACGTCACGCCAAGGGCTCAGCGATAGGCTGCTGCAGTTGCCGCAGGGTTACGCTAGTTAGCCTGCCCTAGGTCTGCATGCTGCCGCACTGCGTTGACAAGATTATTAAAAATTAAGGATAATTTTTTGGCTTCAGTATCTCGAGAAAGAAGACTTTCCCGCAGCGTAAGCTACTTACGCAATACTCGTTCCCTCTTCTAGAGAGAACAGAGGTTACGTTAGGTAACCGATACGTTTCCTGCCTTGGCCTATACAGACTGACATTTCTCTGGATTGTCACGGATTTGGTCTAGGTATTTTGGGACTCTGTTTTGCCCAGTTTCCCTTTTCATGTTTCTTTAGCTGTCATAGTTATCCAATGTTTAATTGTTTGAATTGAATATTTGAATTGAATATTTACCGGGCTCAAATGTCTGTGGAGCTTGGGAACTCCTTGATCACTGGATCAGTCCGAGGATGTAGGAGACTGATAAACAGTGTGATGGATTCTCCTCTGAGGTACGAGAGGCTGGCATGCCAAGTCCGGTGATCTCAGCGCATCCGAGTCACGTGGTCCCAGAGTTATTGCCACTTTCATCTCTTTATTTTGCCTCTGTCCAAACTTTTTTGGAGTGTGTTGCAGCCATCCAAATAATTTTTTTTAATATTTACAAAATACTAATTTGACCATTGGAATTGTCAGTTAAATAAAGGTTCAAGAGAACTAACAAATCACAGATTCTACTGCATTTTACAAAATGTCCCAACTTTTCTGGAATGGGGGTTGTATTATACAATTAATGAATAAAAGGTCAAATTAAAAGTTTGACTTTAAAGTATGTTTTAAATCATTATTTTAATTATATTTGTCATATTTTAATGTTGACTAAAATACTAGAGAAGATATCGAGTACATGATTATAATTTTAACTGTAGTGTGCTAAGTTCATTTAAAGTTAATATTTTAAATGTACTAAATTGCAAGCTAAACTGTACAAATGTGTTATTACAAATATGCTATTTAAATCATTCTATTTTATAATAAATCCTTTTCAGTACATTCAGCATAGAGCTGGTAAGTCCCGCCCCTTCCGCTAACCCCACTGGACCTCTAGGTTGAAAAATCGGCAAGTGCAAGTGAATGGGAGAAAATAATTATTTTCTGGTCCCGTTTGAATTTTTCCATGAATGTGAACATATGTTGTCTGTGAATTTTTCATATATTTTTTCGTGTAAAGAATGCTACAATTTAGCGGGTAGAAGTTTGATGCGGTTAGACTTTGTGTGAGAGCACTTTGTGGACTACAACTCTTCGCTGCTTTCGACGCGTTTGAAACGTCACCACCACTCGCACACGGACACTAGCTCACGGATCCCGCTAAACATGGCTGTGTCTTTGGTGCACTTCACCGCCTTCTTTCAGGGAGAGGACAAAATCGTTGAGGTTGGCGAAAACCACGGGTAAGTCAACTTTATGGGGTGACGTCACATAGGCGACATATAGTCTTTCTCGTTATGTCTTTTCCACAACTGGTAGCCGAAGAATCATACCATATACTGTCAAACTCGTAACATGAAAAATTATATAAAAAATTCACAGACAACATATGTTGACATTTATGGCACAATTCAAACGGGACCAGAAAATAATTATTTTCTCCCATTCACTTGCATTGACGATTTTTCAACCTAGAGGTCCACTTGGGGTTTTACGGATGGGTGGGACTTACAATGGGGTTAAAGGAACACCTTAAGAAAAAAATAATTTTTATACTCCCATAGTGTATGACTGATGCAGAAAAAAGAAGTTTGCATTGAATATTGATGGATTTTGACATTTAATACAAGACATTTTAATTTAATTGCAACTAACATTGCTAATTACATTCACTTCACACTTAAGTAGCTTATATAGTTTTAATGTACGGCCTATTATTATTTCCATAATAAGTTATTAATATTATGCTATTTCACATGGGTAACAAACCACAAAAGGTCAGCTTGCCTTTCGAACTTGGCGTTTATATCAAATCTGTCCACTCTGAAAAGCAGGTTGTGTCCAGCTTCATCACTGGGGTCCAGAGCGGAATAGACACTAAGCTGTTGAGAAATAACACGCATTAATAACTGTAAGATTATGAAGCAACGGGTGACTTACAATACATGATATGACAAAGACAGTTAAACTAGATACACTCACCTGAAGTCGAGGCTTGACAGTGAGATAAGATGTAACGCAGCTGTCCCCTTTGGCGCTGTCACAGGGTTTGGTGTGTATGAAGCCGTATATGGCCCAGCACGTATGCAGGACATACACCACCAACACCCCACAAATCACTTTAGTGTAAGACATCTTGAACTGAGAGCCATTTTTGGGCTTAGTATAGCACGACGGGAACATCTTCACGCCACGTCAAGTCGTTATTGTAGGGGGACGAATGCAGGAAAAAAAGCTTTTAGCGATTTCCCTTAGCTGGCAAAGCACAGCAACACTTGCCTGGTTCATTCATTCATTGCGCGCCCTCGGAGGGGAAATGATGTCTTTATCCCAGGCGCTGTAAAGCATCAGTGCAGCAGCAGCGAGTTGATGTTTCAGTGAATTACAGAAGGCCTAAAACCATCAAAATACAAAGGCTGGAGCGGAGATATTCATTTATATGTAATTTCCCGAATGCCGAATATGCAACCGCATGATCTCATGTATGACCAGCATCGTAGTATACTGTATTTGTGGATACTGGGCAGGGTTGATTGGGATGAATGCGGAGAGCGCCATCCTGTGGCCGCAATGAGAATCTGCGCTTGTGACTTCTTATGTTAAAAAACATCCAGTAATGCCAAAATATCACTCCCTTCTCAAACATTACGGCTGAGTCCACCCCCACATTTTTTTTTAAATTAATTAAAAGGCAAATAAGTAAATAATAAAAAGAGATGCACAAGCAAAATACACACACAAAAACAATTTATTGTTTACATTTATGCATTTGACAGACGCTTACAAAAAAAAGCACTACATCAAAGACCCAGCAATATTTGTAATATACAAACAATGTTTATTATATCACTATAGGAAGCTGAAGAGGAGTAATGCAGAGAAGATTAGTAAAGTTTAGTTAAATGCAGAGAAGATAAGTTAAATTGTTAAGTCTTTAATGTAAAAGAATGTGTTTATAAAGTTCATTATGAAAGTTATTTCTTGATCCAGGGAACATGCAGCTTTTTAAAGATATCTTATGGAACATAAATAGGCAACTAGTACAAAACCAAACAAAGTTTGCACTGTAGCATAAATTCATTCAAAAAATAACTTATGCATGCGAATGTGTGCTATTGAAAATTTGCTAGCAAAATAAATAAATTAACTGTACATTCAAGACCTTTGTCGTCGTTGTTTTTATAATAATATAATAGGCTATAATATAATATAATAATATACAACAGACAGTATTTAACTTAATATTTGCAGCAACGGAATTCTAAATAAAGAAAGAAATAAAGAAATAAAATGTCAATTTATTTTTGAAAATGGGTACTAATATTTTTTTACCGTCAACAGTCTGGTTACCAATAGTCTTTAAAATATATTATTTTGTGTTCAACAGAACAAAGAAACTCATACAATTTTGGATCAACATAAGGGTGAGTAAATGATGACAGAATTTTTATTTTCTGGTGAACTATCTCTTTAACGGCTTCGTGCGTGACGTCACCACACATAACTGCCGCCCATTGGGAGCGACAGCGAGCGCGTGCTGTACGCATGCCTCACGTCATCAACAGTTTCCGAAAACATGCCGTTCAGCCACTGTTGATAAAGTCAGCAACTCGCTGAACTTTTCCTGCACTTATGTGCTCGTATACCAAATACATTACGAGCTAATAGTAAAGCGGAGATACCTGCGGTTGCGAGTTTGCAGGACAGCTAAATACATCACACCGGGAGGGTTCTTTCTTCCTTCATTTTTATAACCGGGATTTCGGAGATGGTGTTCTTTACTTTGACAACTAATACATAATAGCAACATAATCGGGTTTCAATGGAGTTATAGTAAGGCCAAAGCTAGTGTGTCATATCGCACAGTAACCTCACCTGTGTGTCGGGGTAAAATGGACTTTTAACTCAAGCGTTTTAAAATATGGAGCCATGTTTGCGGTCTGTGTGTCGAGAGAGTCTGAGAAAAGTGTCGATGAAATGCTGGACATGGAGACCCGTGAAGTGCTCGAGATCATCTTTCAGACGCCCTCTTACAGCAGCGTGTGGACGGACACACCACAGCACTCTTCTGCTGAGAGCTCAGGGACCCTGTGGCACAGCACGAGGAACACATTTACTTCTGTTGCCAGACTTCTCCTGTCGCCAAAGAGCCACAGACGCGTCCCAGGCAGCCCTGTCTAGCGTTGCTCCAGTGTTTGTTGTGGTACGCCAAACATTTAGCATCTTTTAGTGTTAATCACACACTGTATCCCTCCGTTTCACAGACGAGGCTTAAGCTAGTTCCAGACTAAAATGCATGTTTGAGCTGAAAGTAACTTGCTCTGACACATCTTAAAATACGTCAGTGACAATGCTATAAGAGCCTGAACTAAGGCCTTATCCTGGCTTAATCTAAGCCCTGTCTGTGAAACCGGGCCGTCATGATTAGAAGGTCATTCACTCACCTTTACTAATTTGCGTTCTCATTCAACAGATGAAATTTGAGCGTGATGGGAATGTGACATCATTTGGTGAGTGGGATGCTTTTCACAAACTTACTGTATGTTCCAGATTTTGGTATGATGTTAGTTCCTTTTCATTTGACCCAAGAAATGTTAATTATTATAAGTTATATTTTTAAATTATATTTATAACAGAATATTTTATGTTAAATTGTGTATTTTGTAATTTGGTTTATCAACCCTGTTTGAATGAGAGAGATAGAGAGAGAGCATCCTCCTGTCTTTATTTTGTTCATTAGTGTTTTATGGCCAAATATTTGAAATTTTTATCGATGGATCTGGCTCTTATTCTGTTCTCTAGAAAAGAAGAAGACTGAGTTGTATCAGGAGCTTAGTTTGCAGGCGAGAGATCTGAGATTCCAGCACTTAACAAGTATTACGGCCCGGAACAATGCCATCATCATACGCATGGAGGTATCGACACACGTCATCGCACTCGCAGCTTCTGAAGATTGTTTCATAAACATAAAAGATGATCTTTATCTTATACTTAAAGGGATACTTCACCTCTGGGAAGATGAATGTGTATTTAAAATAGGTCATTTAAGTAGAAGAAATGTGGAGAAATTTTTGAATTTGGAGCTTTCTAGACTGAGAAAAGCCAGAAAATGTATTTTTGGCTTATGTGGATGAAAGACAACAATTCCCAGAATGCACTTGCTTCGCTGCCTTAGGAGGCCACGCCTACCGGTAAGAGAGCACAGTTGAAAACAACAAGGCTAGCCTAAGTAAGTGATGAGTTTGCCAGGGATTTAGAGACCCAAAATGTCCGGGATTCGGCTTTTGCGTTCTACAGTCACCATTCATCATGTTTACTGTGGCGAGCAGGACGAGGCTGACGGCCGCGGGAGAACAGCGCGAGGCCGGTGGCTTCATTACTGAGACGCGCCGGGTCTCGCATCTCTCACGGAGGAGCGGGAATTTTCTTAGCAATGTTAAAACGCACATCAACCGATCACTTGTTTAGTGTTCATGTAAACACTACAGTCAGATTCACCGATCGGAATTAATTCAGTTAGATTGAAACGAGAGGTGTGCATGTAAACAATGAATGGCGACAGCAGAACGCAAAAGCCGAATCCCGGACATTTTTAACAGTCTCGCCCGCCGGACAAGTCCGGGAAAAGGAAGATGGTAACCCCTACTTACTCAGCTTTCTCCTATTATTCAGCTTTCTCCACAGAACAAGAGCCTGCTAGCTTAGCTTCCAAAGAAAGACGGCTGACACTGTGTACATTCTGTGAGTGAGATCCCTCCCTCTATGGGCGGGCTGAAAACATGCGGAACAACGCCATCTACTGGCTGTAGTCTTTAGCCTCCGATGACGCAAAATGACGATTTTTGCGTCATCGGAGGATTTTTTCCAGACAAAAAATACATAAATCTCTCCTCTCAGGGGGATATGAGGGGGGAAAGCATGGTAATTCGAAAATACTACAGGTTTTCTACTAATACAAAGCTTAATGCTAAATCCTGAAGTAACCCTTTAATACCAAATACAATAAATATTCTAAAGATGAAAACTCATTTGTCTGTGGAAATTGAATATTTATTTTTTTGAAGTATAAAAAGTTTTTTTTCTCCTTTTTTTTTTATGTGTAGTCCATGAAGGCAGTGGTCACCCCGGAGTGTTTGCTGGTGCTGGATTTCCGTGGTCTTGGCCTGGAGAAATGGCTAGTGTTAGAACTTGGGCCACAGTTGGCGGGAGATGGAAATTTGGCTACTTACTCCCTGCCCTTTGAGTTCAGAGCTCTGGAAGCCATTCTACAACACAGGGTGAGTGTTTAAATTTTTTTTTAATAAATAAATAAATAACAATAACAATAACAACATGGTAATACACTACCGTTCAAAATTTGGGCTCAATAAGGTTTAAAAAAAGAAGAAAGAAATCAATACTTTTATTCAGCAAGGATGAGTTAAATTGATCAAAAGGTACAGTAAATATGTTCAATATTTTACAAAATATTTCTTTTTCAAATAAATGCTGTTATTTTTAACTTTGTTTATCTAAGAATTCTGTAAAAAAACACTGTTTGCACAAAACAATCAAAACAATAACAACATGGTAATACACTACCGTTCAAAATTTGGGCTCAATAAGGTTTAAAAAAAGAAGAAAGAAATCAATACTTTTATTCTGCAAGGATGAGTTAAATTGATCAAAAGGTACAGTAAATATATTCAATATTTTACAAAATATTTCTTTTTCAAATAAATGCTGTTCTTTTTAACTTTGTTTATCTAAGAATTCTGTAAAAAAACACTGTTTGCACAAAACAATCTGTTTTCAATACTGTTAATAATGATTCACTAAATTACAATATTAGACTGATTTCTGAAGGATTGTGTGACCGAAGTAATGGCAGCAAAAAAAAAAAAAAAAAAAAAATCAGCTTTTTTTTATTATTAAATGTGAAAATATATTGAAATGAAAATCAGTTATATTATGTGTAAAAAAAATTCACAATATTATAGTTTTTACTGTATTTTTGATCAAATAAATGCAGCTTTGGTGAGTGTAATTGACTTTTTAAAAAAAGCATAAAAAATATTGTGATCATAATCTATGTATCATAAAATATATAGAGTTGGTAAGTCCCGCCCCTTCCGTAAAACCCCAAGTGGACCTCTAGGTTGAAAAATCGTCAATGCAAGTGAATGGGAGAAAATAATTATTTTCTGGTCCTGTTTGAATTGTGCCATGAACATATGTTGTCTGTGAATTTTTTATATAATTTTTCATGTTACGAGTTTGACAGTATATGGTATGATTCTTCGGCTAGCAGTTGTGGAAAAGACATGACGAGAAAGACTATATGTCGCCTATGTGACGTCACCCCATAAAGTTGACTTACCCGTGGTTTTCGCCAACCTCAACGATTTTGTCCTCTCCCTGAAAGAAGGCGGTGAAGTGCACCAAAGACACAGCCATGTTTAGCGGGATCCGTGAGCTAGTGTCCGTGTGCGAGTGGTGGTGGTGACGTTTCAAACGCGTCGAAAGCAGCGAAGAGTTGTAGTCCACAAAGTGCTCTCACACAAAGTCTAACCGTATCAAACTTCTACCCGCTAAATTGTAGCATTCTTTACACGAAAAAATATATAAAAAATTCACAGACAACATATGTTCACATTCATGGCACAATTCAAACGGGACCAGAAAATAATTATTTTCTCCCATTCACTTGCATTGACGATTTTTCAACCTAGAGGTCCAGTGGGGTTAGCGGAAGGGGCGGGACTTACCAGCTCTACATGACTGAGTTTGTTAGTGGTATTTGGGGATCATCATGGCTAGTGTGGAGTTGTTTCGTGCCGCAGTCTGATCTTTGTCTATGTTTTTGTTCTTGGTCTCTGTGTCTACTTGATTATTTGTCCATGTTTGTATGTGTAATCATGTGTTGTTGCATGTTTATATGGGTAAGCATGTGTTTTGGCACAGGTGAATTTGCTGCAGATGCGACTGAATGAAGTTCAGCCTCAGGTTCTGGATTGTCTGGAGTCGTTGGTCGACCCAAAGCTCCTCTCTGCCGACCGAAGCAAACTCCATTTGCTCCTGCTTAATAGCAAGAGGTGAGTTCATTAACTTCATTAAAAAGCTGCTCTAAAAGCCTTTCCCTAGCCATGTTGTTGTTTAGAACATTTTGTTCCCAAGTGCAAGAGGCATTTAACTACACAATTAAGAACCTTACTTTCTTATTAGCTAATCTTAATGAAAGATCGCTAGTACATAATATGAAGGGGTAATTGCTATTAAGCTTATCCAGAGTTCTAAAATGATTGTTTTGTTGTGTTTTTCTTGTGTTAATTAGGGATGAGTCAGGATAGTCGACTCGACCGTATAACAGCTGATTAGGTTGTTAGTAATGTCCCCTAGTGAGTTTATCTAGTTTTTCTTTTACTATTTTTGTGGTGGTGATTCGAAGGAGAATGCTTGCTGTGTTTGCGCTTAAGTCTTTGATAGTTTTTGTGGTATTTGTGGCTTCCAAGTTGTCTTGTCAGTTTTGAAAATATGTAGTTTTGCTCATCACTAGGGTTAATAAAAAGATATTGAACAGTCTCTGATAGTATCTAAATAGGGCTGCCCGATGTTGGGAAAAAATGGCATGGCGAAATTGAGTTTTTCTGTGATGAATATTCTCACATCTCATTATTATTAGATTATATGTTCTCTGTGTGGTAGAAAATGATTTTAAAGTCATTTCTTTTAGAGTGGAATCTTTGAAGTAGCATGATCTATCATTTTCTTTGAGAGAAAAAAAAAACAGGCTTTTTATCTCCCTGCAGCCTTTCAGAGCTAGAGACGGACATTAGAATGTTTAAAGAGAGTCTGCTAAAAATCCTGGATGAGGATGAACTGATAGATGAACTCTGTGTCACCAAGTGGAGCGACCCGCAAGTGTTGTAGGTGACACATCACAGAATTCAACTTCATAGCAACACATTTACATGTACACAAATATTCTTGGTGTCAGTGTAAATATCTGATAATTGTTGTGTGGGTCTTTTATCTGCTGGTGTGCCTGTGTTTGTATGTGGGTATGTGTTCACATGGAGCCAGTGAGGAGAGTAGTCTGGGTATAGATCACGCTGAAGAGATGGAGTTACTGCTGGAGAATTACTTCATGCAAGCAGAGGAGCTTGGTAACAAAGCCAGAGAGCTGAAGGACCTCATCGATGACTCTGAAAGCGTCATCTTCATTAACCTGGATAGGTACGCCAGCGGCAACCACATCTTCTATAACGCCATTTTTGACTGCTCTAGGGCTGTACCTCATGATGCAATACACATCAAGAGACTGTGCATATGTCACAGTCGGAGCGTGTGAGCGAAGCGGGGATATTTCTAAGGATTCCGCTCCTCTAGCTCATCCCAGAATGCTCTTTCTGATATGCTGGTTCGAGAATATGTGAAATTTTTCAATAGGTACATGGTTATGGAGTTCAAATATTGTTTTTATGAAGTTATACCGTATACATAGCCTAAATGCACAGTAAACATCAAAGTTAAGAACGAAGAAGTAGAGGATATTGAAAGGGAGTGTGGAGAAACTGAGTTAGCAAAGATTAAAGCAACACTAAGTAGCATTTTAAACCTTAAAATAATGTTTCCAAAATCGTATCAGTGGTTCATCAAGTCGATAACAGGGTGAAAGGTACTTCTGGATTCGCTTTGCAGCCCTATATCTGCTATAACCACACTATGCAAGTTTGCCAAACCGGGTCGCGTTTCTGTAGTTCGAATGAGACGTATTTGGCGTTTCTAATGTCGCAATACATCATACTTTCATGAAATCATGCAACATACTCTACCTTGTCTGTGGACATTGTTCATTCAAAGCCGGTGCTGGATAAACAGCGAGTGTGCGACGGTAGGCTGCGGGCGGCAAAATTGTTCACGACAGCGGTAATGGACAATTCCGCTTCTAACCTGTAGGGCGACCAAAGAGGAAAAGTTCCTTGTTGCTTTAATTGTGTGATATAGCCTACTAACAGCGAAGTTCTTTTTCGTTTTTTGAAAAAGAAGTTTGAAATACCAAACTCCCCAACACCATTCACACAGATGCGAGTGCCATTTAGACGAATATGTAAATATGTGCTGTGCATTTTCCTCTCAATAACAAAATAAACGTACAACAAAAATGACAGCAGTGAGAAAACAGCAGTTAAGAAAGCATCTGATCATAGTGGTGTGAATGTGTTTGTGCAATTCGACACTATCCAGTCATGTAACGTCAGGTTTATTTATATTTAATTTATAAAATAATGTTTTAAAGCCACAAATATCATAACTTTTATCTATAGGCCTACTGTAATTGAGACATTTAAAAAGACGTATAGTACAGAGAAATTTGGGGGGGGGGGGTACTTGTCTTCTTTCAGACTTGTAGAAAGTGCACATCCAGAATACGCATTTTAATGTTATTTTATTACACTTTATCTATTTGTGTCTGTAGATTTCATTACAATGCATGTCTTTTAAAGGCATTTTTCTTCCAGAAATCTCCCCTTCAGCAGCACTTACATGCTTTGTAAGGTTTGTCCAAATACCATTCACCTGATTCATATTACATTTTATCCCTAAAAACATGGTGAACATGTTTTTTCCCCAGCAGTGATAAAAAAAGATTTCCAAAATTACCTCTATAAAAACCTTTAACTGTAATACGTCATCAAAATGAAACAAGAATTTTGAACCTGGCTTCATCCAATATTAAAATTTCAGTTCTGAAGAATGTATGCAAATTATTGCCAGCTTAATTAGATAATGCATTCTTTGCATATTTAATTTTAACATTGAAAATTTGTAATACAAAACTTTTTTTTTAATGTACTGTGATTTATCAACTGGGGGAAGTATGGTGATATCGATTAGTTCCCATATTCACCTGCGTGGTCTTGCCTTAAATTGTCTTTAGCCATCGGAATGTCATGATGCGCCTGAACCTCCAGCTCACCATGGGAACCTTCTCCCTCTCCTTATTTGGTCTGATGGGTGTGGCTTTTGGAATGAATTTAGAATCTTCCTTTGAAGAGGTTGGTACCGCTTTTCTACAGTTTACCGTTTTATTACTGTGTACCGTTTTACTTCAGTGTTATAGCCAGCATTGTGTGCAGTGTTATCAATCTGACAGTCTCGCAGACTGACGGCAGAAGCTCTGAACTCCATAACAGCTTTCATTGACCAAGGACTGCCAAGAGGCTGTATAACTGACATATAAAGCAACCAGTCGTGTGAAAATGTAAAGTCGATGTCCCTACATTAAACTCTTGGACACTTTTTAAAGAGTCTATACCGCAGACTTCACATATTTAACATACTTTTGAAAGTCCAGTATTTTATAGATCCTTGTAAGCACTCATTGTCAGTTGTCAACACACCGGCTTAGTTTAAAGAATGTCTAACAGTTTCCCGGAAATACTGTAGAATTCAACCAATCAGATGACGCTTTAAACTCCCGAAGTCTTTCCAACAGACTGAGAGTATCTGTCTGACTGAGAACATGTTGTTTATCGACCCACACTGATTTGTGTGTGTGTGTAGGACCCACGTGTGTTTTGGTTAGTGACCGGGTTCATGTTCCTGGGCAGTGGACTAATCTGGAGAAGACTTCTCTCTTTTCTGGGCCGACACTTAGAGACCAGCTCTCCGCCTCCTGTGCGTAATACAATACTCCATGTGTACTTTGCAACAGCTCTACAACTTTATAGTGATGATTGTAACTTTTTTTTTTTTTTTTTTGTCTTTTGACAGATTCCCCCTGTTTGGAGGAAAAACCATATTGGCACCTTAAAAGGAACAGACGTTAAACCTGGAATTAGATGATAGTGTGACTCTAGTATCTCCGAATGATGCTGTATTTTTCACCCTGCACACCTCAGTCTAATTTAAAATCACATTTAACCATTCAGGTCCTATGTGGTATCATGTTGACAGTTTTTATCTTGCTACGTGACATTTGTCTTGCAGTATATTTTGGTATAATCCCACTATTTATTGTTGTGAATATTTTAATGACATAATGATCCGATATCTTTTATTGACTGTAAAGTGTCTGACATACTTTCAAAGAGCAAAATTATCTGCCACTAACTCAGATTCCCTCGTTACCCTTTAAAAAACAGATGTTTATGAATATATGTTTAATAAAACATTAAAAACTTGTATTTGTTGTGTTCTTTATTTTAGGGATTTAGAATAAAAAATCTGATGTTTTTGCAGCACTAAAGCACTCGTGTATACATTATTCAAAGTTTGATTTTTAATTAAAATGCTCTGAACCTCTATTTGCATAAAAGCGCTCAATAAAAGTAGTGTGTAATGCACTAAGTGTGCTTGTATTTTGTGTGCTTATATCGAGCAGAACAGCAGGGGGAGACAAACTCCCACTCAGAAAATATTCACTCAGATAGGTTGTATGTCCCAGAAGGTGATATTACGGACATTATCTTTCATATAATGAAAACTGAAAATAATACAATGTACAGTAAAAGATTAAACGTGTTTTAAAAGGATTTTATTACATTTTCTTAAAAATAACCAATGTTGGGTAAGTTACTCTAAAAAGTCATGAATTAGCTACAAGCTAATTTTATCTTATAGGCTACTTTACTAATTACTAAAGTATCGCATTACTTATTATAAATGATGTTCTAATTCCCACATTAACCTTGACCAGTTGTAAAATACAAGGATAGATATGAAACTTGCGTACGGCTGTTACCGGAATCCAGAGATTATAGTTTATAAAGTTATAAATATGGATCTTTTTCTTACAAAAGCGCATCGCTTCACTGAAGAAGGCATTTATTAACCACCTGGAGCCGTATGGATTGCTTTTATGATGGATGGATGTGCTTTTTTGGGCTTCAAAATCTAAGTTACTTTTCGCTCCCATTATAAAGTTTGGAAGAGCCGTGATATTTTAATATCTCATAACTCAATAACTATCAATAACTCAATAACTATATCAATAACTCATTGTGTTTGGCTGAAAGATAAAGTCATATACACCTGGCTTGAGGGCGAGTAAATTATGGGACAATTTTCATTTTTGTGTGTACTAATTTACATCACAAGTAACTATTAAATTACAGAAAATTAAGAGTAATCACTTTTAACTTAAAGTAATTAATGACTTAATAATGCATTACTTACACCCAGAAATGACGATGATTAAACAACAACCATAGTTTGAGCTAAAATACAATAGGACTGTTATTGTTACTACTCTGTAAAACATAACTAATTTAGGATCTCTTAAGAAGATTTCAGAATCTTTGCCATTTTGTATCTTTGTTAATGACATTAGTGGCTGATTACCATGTGATTACAGCAACAGCTGTTACAAGCAAATAAACTAAACAATATTAACTATGATAAGCAGTACATTTTATTAAACTTGTAGCACTGCCTGTAATGGCTTTGTAATTGAAATTTTGATTGACAGTACATCATTTATGTAAGATGTTAGATGGTTTCTAGTTGTTTTAAAGCAGTGGGCCGGGGCTCACTAGGGGGCACAGCAAATTTTCCAATATCGAAGCTGTTCATTTTGCTGGAGTCTGTCTATCCCATTGAGTGAGCTGCACACAGGCACGTTTACTGCCGGAAATTACGACAAAATGATGTTCAGACATGTCAGTCTGGTCCAAGTCCTATTAATCAAGTGTGACGCAAAAATCCTTCCCCGTCTAACATACCCCCCCCCCCCCTCTCTCTCTCTCTCTCTCTCTCTCTCTCCCTCCCTCGCAGCCTCACATGGACCCGAGACATCAACATCGCATCAACACTCTCTCAATAGTTCCCGTTTGGAAAGGCAAAAGAGAAGTTTGATCAGGTGGATCAAAACGCCAAACATCTCTCGAAAAGGATCTTGCGTTTGTGTTTTAGGTGAAACTGTAAAAGAGACCGAAGAGAGAAGCTGGTTTAAGGAGCGCAGACGAGTGCCATCCACGAATTCTTTCCGAAAGACTTCTTTAAGGGGAATAATGAGGAACATTTGGATATTCCTGACACTTTCAGCAGCTGTCTTCTTGTCCAGCGACAAGGTGAGTTTGAGCCGAGTTCATGTTGTTTTGTGCGCCGATCTACTATTTGATGCTGTAGCCTACATTCTTCCTATGTGACATATAATGATAAACATATTGTGTGGAGTTGTTACGACAGACATAATGCATTATGTTGCTTATTTTATACTGTTTAATTGATTCTTAACATGCATCTTTTGCTTCAGAAAAAGTGTCAACTTGGTCTTGGGAAACCTGTAAAGCCCATCTTGATCATATTATGAGATTGTTGTAACACCAGCATGATGATGTTATGTAGTAGATATTAACGTGATAATGCTCATCCTTTTACACAGATGTCCAAACTTCTAAAAAATAATAAAAATAAAACAATCTTAAAGAGATCCCTGAGAAAGTTAGGCTACAGAGTACTCTAATGACAATTGCATTTCGATCTCAGAAGAGTCACTCGAACACTCTTAAAAATAAAGGTTCTTTATTGGCTTTGATGGTTCCATGAAGAACCTTTAACGTTCATGGAATCTTTTCATTCCACAAAAGGTGGAAAAGGGTTCTTAAGATTTTTTTAAATGTTCTTCACATTAAGAAAAAAATAAACTTTTTAGAACTGTTGACTGAAAGGTTCTTTGGGGGAACCAAAAATGGTTCTTCTATGGCATCGCTGTCAAAAACCCTTTTTGGAACCTTTATATTTAAAAGTGAAGTTCAATGTCACTATGTATTGGTCTTCTGGAGCTCATATTCAGTGTCTCACTGAGACAACCAGCAAATGAACCCTAATCTCCTCCTGAGAGAACTTAATTTCTCAGCCAGTTTTACTCTAGAAATCCAGTTGAGTCGACTTATTTCAGTTCTGAAACTGAAAACCACTGTGTGTCGCAAATCAAATTCAGATTAGTCTTGGTTCAGTTTCAGAGCTTTGAGCCATTGACGAGAACAATGGGATTTGGTTTATGGGAAGAATTTAAATTCCTGCTTATCAGGGATTGTTCCTCACTGTACAAAATAATATGATCAATAAGTTATGACAACATATGTTTTTACATTGCTTTAACTCATCAAATTAAGTTAAGCGGTTTTCAACTTTTTTTATAAGTTCAACCAGATTCAACTCATGTGATTTAAGTTGAAATGACTTAAATATCCAAGTTGACTGTACTTAGAAATTTAAGGCGGCAACTTTTTTTTATTCTGTGTGCGAACTAGACTGCAAAGCAACGAACGCAGCACATCGATTCCCAATAGCAACACTGCTTTCAAAGTGCTGTCAAGCAAATTTGCAGGTTGCTTCAGGGCGCAGATCTGTATGTGTTAATTACCTTTAGCTTTCAACTGTGATGAAGCCCATTACAAAGAAGCAATAAAATCAAGCCACCGCAGTGTAATTTTACTGGAAGATGTTTGGAATTGTTGAAAGCTTTTGCACAGTTGTTCTAATACCCTGTTTATTGATTTGTTGTGTGAGTGAAGCAACTGCCCTCGTGTTTTCAGAACGTCCTGAAATAAGGTCTTTTTCCCTATCCTTTATTAACCTTGGCAATGAGTTTACTCTTCAGTTTGACCCTGAGATCCAACAAGTTGCACCACATCTACAGTTTTATCAGTGCTAATCATTCATAGTGAGTAAATAGTCTGTTCAGCCTTATTTAAGTATTAGCCAATCTGTTTCAAAAGATGAAATTTTATTTCAACATTATATCTATAGAGGGAATGAATGGAATATTAATGCTGTACTTGTAACACTAACATGTTTTCAAAATCAGAAGTTTATATATTCCATGATTCTTAGAACTAATGAAATTAATATGAAAATGACAATAAGTGGTTCCCCATTGGTTTTCATTCCTTGTTTCATTTCTTTTCATGCCGTTTCGAACGTATTTCAGGTTTCAATTCCTCAACAGTGAGGATTCTCATAATGTGGAGCCTTGAGTCCTCATAGCCTGATCCAAAGCCACAACTGTATGGTCTAACTTTGAAACAGCCAAAATGTAATTGCATAACTGCTGAATTCAACCAATTACCATTAAATTAAAGGGGGTGAAAAACAAGAAAAAAAAACCAGCTGCCTCTTGGATAAATAGCACCATGTAACATTTTACTGTTAGGGACTAACTGTTGGTAACAGATTATTACGACCTTTCTTATTGTGCCGTTCCACAAAATAATGTCAGCGTAATATGATGTAACCAAACATAAACTGTACCCATTGCCAAGACAACATGTTATGACAGATGCATGACTGTGCTGACACCTCATTCATGGGCGTAAACACAGACTCCCACTCTGAACACCTGTGTGTGCTTCTAGTAATGCCAGTATCTGAACAATATTTGTGTGCTGACTGCATATATACAACCTCAGGCAGAGGAAGTCATGAAACAGGGATGTTGTCAGACAGTTTATCTGTGTGTGTAACACAGAATGGAAACTAATAGCTTTGAATTTCTGTTACCAACAGTTCCCCTCAATTAGCTTAGCAAATGGAATCTATCTATCTATCTATCTATCTATCTATCTATCTATCTATCTATCTATCTATCTATCTATCTATCTATCTATCTATCTATCTATCTATCTATCTATCTATCTATCTATCTATCTATCTATCTATCTATCTATCTATCTATCTATCTATTCACCCACTTCTGTCTCTGTCTGGATGAATGGACATTTTGTCTGTGTCATTCATGTTGGCCAACCTTGTTCATTCACTTTTAGTGTGAATCCTGCAACAGGAAGTCATAAAACATGAGAAAGAAAGAGAGATAGAGAGTTGGAAACTTTGTGCAGAGGTGGTAGTCTGAGTGAAAGTGTGAATAACACGTACCAGTTAGACCCCACAGTGCAAACCACTAAAGAACTATTAATATACCTAAGAGAAGTCAGTTTACAGTTTTCACCAGCATTGTGGCCGCTTTGATTTAGGCTAATCTTAACTATAGGGAATTTCCTTCACTTTTAAGTGGAAAATGTCTGCAATGAGGGTACACAAAAGCTGCAGTAGACGATAATTGCACTTTTTGGTACAATATTCTATCACAATGTCATGATATATTAAAGCACGAGGGAAAATTACTTATGAAAATGAGCCAACAGTCCAAGTGTTGTTTATCCATACTGAAGACCAATTTAGCATCTGAAAAGAGCAGTGTGTCTGCCAGAGGCATGTGGTATTCTCATCTGTTGTGGGGGTGCTTTCGGAAACACATCTGTATTTACAGTGTACAGACTTTTTTTTTTTTTTTTTTTTTTGCGAAAGAGAAACGTAACACTGGGTATATTTGCTTCCTGTCCATGTCTGTCCACAGTTTTATGTGGGTTCCACTCTCATTAAAACAGCTCTAAATCTGGAGCGTTGTCATTGTCAATCAGTGTTGTGTAGGTCTGTTTAGTTTGCAATCTTTAAGCTGTCTGTCAATCTGTCCAGATGAAGGTGAATGTTTTTGTCATAGCTCATCTGGGAGGATATAGTCCTGAAGTGATTAATGGTTCCTTAGGTGTTTCTCTCCATGGCATGCCAGTGTGTTGACATAGCAGATCCTGCATACCGCAGACAGATTAACCCGCTGTCTGCAGGTCTTTGGAGGAATGCGTCGACGTGAGAGTCCCTAGCCCTGTGTAAATCCCATAGATGGATGTGCCTCTGTTGTCCAGAATACAGAAACATCTATGCCAGATGTTTTATGTACAAGATGCAGATGTTCCCGTGCTCTCTCTGTGGGAGTAGCTTGTGTTATGGAATACTAGCAGCGAAAGCTGTAAACAGAGGAAGTGTGGGAACAGCTGGGTTATGGGGCATTTACCCATTTGCTTATGAATCCTGAGTACTTTTTGTGCTGAATTGTATTATGTAATCAAAATGCATAATTATAACTTGTCAATGACAAAGAAGAGTGTCCATGACAAATAAAAGGACAAAAATAGGCAGAAAGTTCTTAAAAATATGCTCATGTTTGTTTCATATGATTTGGAAAAAGTTTTCGAACTTTAACAACTTTAAGATTAATGACTCTAAATCTGTCATTATATATATATGATTTCTCTTTTATTTACAGAGATATCTTGCTTATATTCATGTAGAGTATATCCCTATAAATAACAAATCTCTTATTTACACAGAGGATTCATTAAAATCTGTCCCTCTAGATTGCCAGCTACACCGTTAATGAGCACCGCTGTGAAAATACATAAAACATCAAACATTTGCAACCCATTTCACTTCTGTTATGTTTTTCTGAGTAAAACCACAAATTAAAAAAATGTAAGATTTGTAGATTTTATTGGATTGTCAAGTCAAGTCAAGTCTCCTTCATAGCACTTTTTACAATTGTTTCAGACAGCTTTACAGTGATAATTGGAAATGAATGCAACAAAGATTGTTTTGGTTGCACAGCAGCTCGAGAAGAAAATTTTCATTTTCCAGCTTCAGTACGTTTTTAATTGATTCATTTCCGTTGTAGCCTAAATATCATTAGTTATTAACTCAGGCGACGCTTACACGACCGTTTTCAACTGAAAGCAGAAAACTTTTAATGCGTTCTGGCCGTTCATTTACTCGACACTGTCGACAGTGGCGTTAACGCAAATTTTGAAGTAGGTTTCAAAGTGCACGTTTTTGAAAGCGATACCGTTATCATCTCCGTGTAAACTTCAAAAGCGTGAATCTGTGAAAACGGTGACACACATTCGTATTGCGTGTTTGAATGCGTATGTGCGCGGGCGCGTAGTCTTTCTTTACAAAGTGACATCGCCAATTACTTGTCTGGCATGCATAATACACTGTTTTTAGTCGTTTCCGCGGATCCGTGTGAACGGGAATCATTTTGATAACGTTTTCATCTGTGCAGAGGAAAACAATGTTTGTCGTGTTGATGAGGGCTTTACAGGGGATATTGACACGGTCTCTTCAGGGCTGCGTTGCTGTCGTGTCTAGGGCGAGGTCCTCGTCATCTGATCTGGATCCGGCTGAACCTCGGGATAAACAAAGAGACTAACATTAGCGTAGATGCCATTCTTCTTATGATCTAACAGTACACCGGGTGTTTTAGGAAGTGTTCCCGGTTCCGGCTGACCTAGTTTATGCAGCCATCATTTTACATGATTTGAATTATAGAAATTGATGATGTGTTATGTGTAGGCTATGCCAGGTTAAAGAGATGTGTTTTTAGTCTAGATTTAAACTGACTGAGTATGTCTGCTTCCAGAACAACATGGAAGACTGCTCTAGAGTTTAGGTGCTAAATAGGAAAAGGATCTAACTCCTGCAGTTGATTTTGATATCTAGGGTATGATCAGCCGTGCATTATTTTGAGATTGCAATAGACGTGAAGGATTATAATGCGTTAAGAGCTCGCTCAAGTCCTGGGGAGCTAAACCATTTAGTGCTTTGTAAGTAATTATCTTGAAAGTAATCTGGGGCCGAATTCACGAAAATCTTCTGAAGAAAGTTAAGAAAATTCGGTAACACTTTATTTGACAGTGTCCATGTACTTACCGTAGTAATAAGAGTAAATTATGCATAATTACATGCAACTAAACTTCAATTCCTAATCCTAATCTAACCCTATAATAAGTACATGTAGTTGCTTAATATTACTCAGTACTTAAAGGGTTAGTTCACCCAAAAATGAAAATTATGTCATTAATGACTCACCCTCATGTCGTTCCAAGCCCGTAAGACCTCCGTTCATCTTCGGAACACAGTTTAAGATATTTTAGATTTAGTCCGAGAGCTTTCTGTTCCTCCATTGAAAGTCAATGGACGGCATACTGTCCATGTCCAGAAAGGCAATAAAGACATCATCAAAGTAGTCCATGTGACATCAGTGGCTCAATCTTAAGTTTATCAAGCGACGAGAATACTTTTTGTGCGCAAAAAGTAAACAAAAATAACGACTTTATTCCACTATTCATTTCCTTCTCTCTGGGTCTCGAGCTATTTCACGTAGTGTAACTGCGTAGCGCGTCTGTGTTGTACGTCACACGTAGGCTCACTATAGGCCGACGCTGGTCATGTGTGATGCGTGTGACGTACATGGACTTCTTTGATGATGTCTGTATTGCCTTTCTGGACGTGAACAGTATGCCGTCCATTGACTTTCAATGGAGGAACAGAAAGCTCTCGGACTAAATCTAAAATATCTTAAACTGTGTTCCGAAGATGAACGGAGGTCTTACGGGCTTGGAACGACATGAGAGTGAGTCATTAATGACATAATTTTCATTTTTGGGTGAACTAACCCTTTAAATATATAATTACACTGTAACAATGACACCTTAAAATAAAGTGTAACCAGGTTTTTGGTAATGCAAAACATTCTTATCTTTTTTCTTACGTAAGAAAATAAGAAAATGGCAGTTAGGAAGAATTTTATTCTTAAGAATGTTTTGTGAATCCGGCCCCAGATCACTCATAATCTTTAGCTCCTGGGGGGACTTTGCGAAACATTTCAAATACGGCACAACCACAGAGTAAGTCTGAATTTGGTGGGGGGAATAAGCCGCCTGGGTTCCGTAATGTTTCGCAATCTCTTTTTTGCCTTTAGATTTGTTTTTGCTGAACCTTATTTAGCCAGATAGCACCCTGCAGACGGAGGGCATGACCAGGAAAGATGCCCCACGATAGTGAGGCTTTCATGTGGCCGACACATTTTATCAGAGTTTAAGCTGACATATCATATCTGGTTTTATTATGTATTTTTTTTCTCCATCTATCTCTCACTCCTCACCCTCTCTTTCCCTCCTCACTCCACTTTTATCTACCAAAGCAAAGCCTGTTTGGAATTTGAGGCATATTTTTAGAAACAAGCTTCTTTGATGGGCCAAGCATTTGACGTTTTATATTTTGAGGTGGATTTTTATGTGAAGTGATTTTACATTTCTAATATTCATTTGAGATTTTTCATAGCTTAAGAACCAGCAGACTGTCTTAGAGAAGACATTAGTTATAAAAATCCTTGAAACATAAATACCTTTGGGCGATGAAGTGTACATTTGGGACTAGAGTAAAACTAATCTGTCTCCTATTTTTCTTTGAATTTTACAGAAAACTTCTATATGTAATTTCCAGAATCCTCTACCCCAGTTTCCTAGGTTTTATGGAGATAATACTTTTCCCTTTTAGAAATGATGGAATGCCGAAAACAGTTTACAGTCTGCAAGATTCGTAAAAAAGTTTGTCTGATACTGACTGTGACTGTGCTATTTTGGAATAGCACAGAGAAAAGTCCACGAAAGACTCCACCAAAGTCTGCTCAGTTTTTAGAAGTAAGCAGTAAATATGAGCCTGGTTATCCTTCCAGAGGGAGCTGGTTTGGCCGGCCTCCAGCAGCACAGACGGAGGAACGCTGCTAAGAATGAGAGAGGCTCATGCCTCAGTTTTGTCTTTTTTGAAGGTTCTGATCAACTGCAAGATGTCAAGCTGTGTTGTTGCACCAAGTGAAGTTTTTCATTAAAACCTTGTACCTGTTAAAGGATCTTAAAATAAAATAAAAATATTAATTTACTCTTATACTCTGTCCTTTGAGGAACACAAAAAGAGAAGTGTAGTGAAGATAATGGAGGACTGGTACTGTTGAGCTTCCTGCACATATTTAAGCATAGATGCATGGCAGCAGTTATTGGAATGTTTTTAATTAAATGTGTAATGTGAGTGAATTATGACCTTTTTTTTTGTGCAGTGTTGTATTGTTTTATTCTATTCTCCAGATCTAATAATCTGTTCAAAAATACATTAACAATCCAATTCATACATACAGTGACACTTCTTGTTTGATGAACATAATCTCTGATTTAAAATTATTTTAGAATTTTTTGGGGGCACATAAGTTTAAAAATAGGGTAACCCTTTATTTTACAGTGTCGTAACAAATGTTACATGTACTTACCATAGTAATAACAGTCAATTATGCATAATTACATGCAAGTAACCCCTTAACCAAATCCTAATCCAACCCTAACCTTTAGTACTTGTAGTTATTTAGTACTTGTAGTTTAAATGTAGTTGCTTAATATTACTTAGCCCATATATATATATATATATATATATATATATGATTCGTAAAAAAGTTTATACGAATATATATATGGGCTTGGCCCATATATATATGGGCTTGGCCCATATATATATGGGCCAAGCCCAAAATGGCTATCACAAATTATCACAAATTGATCACAAATTATTGATCAGGAAATATAGCAACATTTCAGCAAATGCACTACTTAAAAAGACATTGCTCTCTCAGAAAAACATCCAAAACGAAATAAAGTTTTTGGCTGAATATGGGAAGTTGTGTGTGGAGTGATGCATCACAAAGAAATGGGTTGCATGGGGATGTTCCAGAGAAGTGTCTTCGAAAATCTGCTGAGAAATATTATAATAAATGCATCTTTAGCACAGTGAAGCAGGGAGGAAGAGACTGTGTCATTGTGCGGAGAGCCTTTTACAGTAGCTGCTGGTATTGGTGAGCTGCTTCACTGTGAAAAGTCATTTAATGCTTTGGAGTACAGGATAATATTGCAGAATGGCTTGCTTCCCATAAGTGAAAAGTTGTTATCTAAAGAGGAATGATCAGATGTTATTTTTCAACAAGACAATGCTCCTGCCCAAATTTCAAAGACAACCAAGAATTGGCTTGAGAACAAGTCCATCAGGCTCACAGTTTGGCCTCCAGATTTAAACTTGATAGTGAATATTAAACATTATTGAAGACAAGTAAACTTAGGTCTAACAGTAGTTTTCATGTATACAAATTTTTTATAAAATAAGCGAATGTAAAATAACTCTGCATAATCTTCAATGTATTAATTAAACATCTGTATTAATTAATCCTTATTAAAGTTACAAAAGTGAATCAGTCAAGAGCTGATTGATTTTTTCTTTGTCCTTAGTTGTTTAATTAACATAAAAAGCACATGCAGCAGTAGGTATATTAAGTCAAGTCAAGTCAAGTCACCTTCATTTATATAGCGCTTTTAAAGGGGTCATATAATGGTACATGCACTTTTACAAGTTGATTGCACTGAAATGTCTGTTGGCAGTGCCTGTACACAACCATCCTATCATGATAAAAATCCATCCAGTGGTTTTGTTTTAATCTCCTTATATGTTTGACCATTTCTGAAATCAAGCCGTTCGATATTGTGACGTCATAAGATCGTACGCCCCTCCCGCTATTGTGATTGACAGCCGTGTTTCAACACAAGACCCGCCCTGAGCAAGCTGTGACAGCCGTCGTCATAGTAGTCCACCATTGTTGATATGCTGGAGTAGAATGGCGTCTAAGCGATTGTGGTGTTCTGTTCTTAGATGTAATAAGGAACACAGCAGTCATTTGGATGTTCCTAAATCCGAGCCGTTGAAGAAGCAGTGGCTGAGTTTTGTTTTTGAAGCGATATGCCCAAAGGATTGACGCGGGGATTCCCTCACAGGGATTCCCCACGATCGTCTGTGCTTTCATGTTTGCGCGAATCATTTCACACCAGACAGCTTCACAAACGAGAAAAAACGGATCGGTACCAACGTGTTCCTGCTGAACCTCCAGAAGATGTGAGTGTAATGTTTTATTAACCTTTATGGATTGTTTCAAAGCAGCTTTACAGAGATAATAGTAAATTACCGTAACAGATTGTTTAGGCTTTACAACAGCTCTAGGATAAAGTTATTGTCCAGCTAAAGTTAGTTTTGATTGATTGATTGATTCACTTCCGTTGCGAAAATCATTAGTTATTAACTTAGCACCGTTTTAACAGGAAAATCCTTAACGCGCTTCGGCCGCCCATCCGCACAAAACAATGCCTGGTGTCTCGAAAACGCACTCACTGAAATAGGTTCGAAGGTGCAAACGATTATCCGCAAACCTCAAAAACACAAACCCGTGAAAACGCAGACGTATTATAAATATTAGGCTGCTGTCACTTTAAGAGCGAATGCACAGGTCTAATATACTGATTCATACTGTACACATGCTTTTACTTTTTGTCCGCTGTTTACGTTTACTTAAGAGATAACCGACTATGTTTACTAGGATACTCACTATTTTTTTGACAATTTTGTGTGAATTTGTCCGCTCAAGTGCAAGAAAACATGAAATAGAGCTCAGTTTAGCATTCACACGCTGTCAAGACGTGTCTTTCCGGGCATCACAAAACTTTAGACACAGCGTACGAGTAATGAAATGAGCTCCCTTTCACGTCTTCTTGTCAAGGCTTAAACTTTCGTGACGTTGAAGTGCTTTTCCATCAACTGTCCATCGTTCACGTTTGTTCATAAACTGATTTCACTGTTGCGGTAATTTGACAATGCAAGGTGTAAAATGTCATGTGGTGTGAAATTGAATTATATTTATTAATTAATAATTAAAAATAATCATTAACATCTGTACACTTACATTTCTTCAAGCTATAAGGAAAATATGTTATTACTTTTTACTTGATGGTTACGTCATTTTTAGAATCTTTACTTTTTTCAACATGATTTCAAAGAGTTCATTTAGAAGAACTTTGTGTTTTATTTTCTTTAACTTGGACAGTCTTTTTGTCATTGACCCCAGAGCAGATCTCATAACAGATTTATACTACGTACAGATTGACCCGTCTGTCTTATTTAACTCCCTGTATCAGTCCTCGGATTTCATTGTCCACTCATGTGAATAGATATACTGTATGTGAGAGCTCAGGTGTGTTATGTGCTGTAAATCAGTGGTCTGAATAACCAGGTGTGCACTTCATGACCCAATGGGTTACCTGAGCTCTCCAGAGGACTCTCAAATAAGAGCCCACATGAGCCCCAGGTGTGCGCCGACACAATGGTACATACTGTGCGTAGAAATGGGAAAACGAGGTATGAGGTTTTAAGTTACTTAAAGACAGTATGCTTGCAGTTTTTAAAGATCGTTAAAAAATACCAGCAGTCAACACCTTTATGGTGCTCCACATGACGTGTATGATGTTTTAGCTTAAAAATGTTAAATAAATTGCAAGTCGAATAGACGGATTAGTGGTTAGTCCAACGCTCAATAAAATCAGAGAACTCCAGAAAACCGATGACTTTGGAATTCAGAGACGCCTTCTTTAAAATTTTACTGTTGTATTTATGTGCTGTGAAAAGTTGAAGTATAACGTCACTTTAAAACTGTACATGGACCAGGTCATAAACTCTCTTTTGGAAATACCCTGGACCATTTTCATATCTGTACAGTATATTGTGCGTGTGTATGTGTGTGTGTTTTCACATGTTCTCCAGATGCAGTAGACCTCACATGCTGTTTAACCGTCATTTTTTCCCTTCCTTCATTATAACTCAGCAGTCTATAACAATATAAAGGTATAAACTCCACCAATAGAGTAAAGTCTGATATTCCATTACATTTTTAAAGCATTAGAGGCACAAATTCTATGCTTTTCATTGTGATCTCTATACACTACTGTTCAAAAGTTTTAATGCATTTATTTGATCAAGAATACAGTAGTAACTGTAAAATATTATTACAATTTAAAATAACTGTTTTCTATTTTTTTTTTCTATATATTTTAAAATGTAATTTATTCCTGTGATGGCTAAGCTGAATTTTCAGCATCATAACTCCAGTCTTCAGTGTCACATGATCTTTATGCAGATTTGCTGCTTAATAAACATTTCTTATTATTATCAATGCTGACAACTGTGAAACAGTTTTTTCATATTATTATTAATGTCTTTACTGTCCTTTTTGATCAGTTGAATGCATCTTTTCTGACTAAAAGTATTAATAGTATTAAAAAGTAGCATTAACCTGTTAACTGTCATCCCCCTTTTTCAGTGTAGATCTGAATTTGGTTGTAATTAATTAATGAACACTTTGTAATTCAGGCCTAAGGTGTTTTTTTGAAGAAGGCACTTCAAAATATGTAAGTTTAAAAAATGACAATTACAAATTAAAAATTACAAATTTGGTCTCTAAAATTGCTTGAAAATCAAATCCATATGTCTAACCAATTTGTGTTTCAAATTTGGAAATGATATAGTTGAAAAATTAAGTTGTAAAGTACAGTATCTATGGAAACACAATGCCCAATTTCAAAACAGGATGAATTATGTCTTTTGAATGATAACAAATTTATGATGATTGCTAAAACTAGTGCAAAGTGCCTGTGCGAAATCAGTTTTTGTGTGTGTTTTTAGTAATTGTTGGTTCAGTGTGTTTGAGTGCTCATTGTTACAATTACACAGCAAAAGTTCAGTGACATTTTTATTTTAGCATGGTAGAAAGCTAATACTGATACTGACATAATGACATACAATAAATATGGAAAATTGAACTACACGATTGAGGGAGCAGACTACACAGTGAACTCCGAGAAAACGCTACGCTTGAACAAACAGTTTATAGTGTGTATAGGCCACTACAAATGATGGCCGTGAAAGAGACAGTGAACGCATTGAATAGGATATGTTTAGTTGGTGAATAGCATAGGCTACTATTGCACAGTAGCGATAACGTTAAGCACACCAGAATGAAATATAATATTCAGAAGTAAACAGTGTAGCTGACTTACAGATTCAGTTAGCATCCACAAATGAATAAGCGCGACAATTCAGGGAGCAAGCTACACAGTGAACTCCGAGAAAACGCTACGCTTGAGAAAACAGATTGTTAATGGGCTACTACAAATGATGGCCGTGAATAAAATATAATATTCAGAAGTAAACAGTGTAGCTGACTTAATGTTTAGCTGACAGTGTTTATGTCAGAATGTTTATTTTTAAACCACAACCTTCTAAGTGCTTCTTTTACCGATATATTTACCGATATCTTTTGCATTTCTAATCCAAACAACGCCAAACTTGGCACTGCACTTACTCGTTTCTGTAATTTATAGATAGATAGATATGTGATAGGGAAAAAAGGCAATAAAAAAGCATTCAAGTTTCCTGCTACCGCAACAGTAATACAATGATTTTATGGCAGATTTACTAACAGCTTACACCAGTAAATCGTCTTTTGCGTCTTGCGTCTTTTGGTGTTAAAAAATTACAGTCAGGATTTACTAAAGACACGCAGTGAAAAATTAACGCTGAAAACCTTATTGCATCTGACCTTATTGCTATGCATTTGTAGGAGTTCCCTTTCAAATTTCTGAAATTTATGGGAGGGGAGTATCTAAATGAATCACGCAAGGTGATTTACAAAGGTTTGCGCTAGTCAATTTACTGGTACTTGTGCCTTTATTTAACGCCCCAAAAAAGCACGTCTTAAACCAAACGCTAATTTGCGCTGCTCTTGGTAGATTGCATTGATCATTATGGACATGATCTGGCTACGTCTGTGTTCTTAAATTTGCACGTCGTCAAAAGATCAAGCGCAGAACTTTCCGATGCGAATTTGCCCTGTTTAGTAAATGAGCTCTTTTCTCACAGTGTCTGAAATGGTTCAATAAAGGATTTAGTCTCTCTAAAGGAGAGCTTCCTCTGCTCTGATTGGTCAGATGACTCAGTCGTGGTCTACTGCTTACAGCGCATGTTGGAAGTGAAACATTCGTTACTATATCAGAATTTCAGTTCCAGAGGCTTCCTAAGCGCTTGAAACACAGTGATACGAACAGTAGCAATGGTGTCGGTTTTACTGTATCAATTCTACAGCGAGTCCTCGTCCTATGAAGTGCATTCAAAAATTGCTTTGCTTTTGCAGCACAGAAAACAGCATCTTCTCGACATGATGACAACACAAACCAAACTCTTCCAGTTTCAGCTACAATTCAGTGTTTGAGGGTCAATGTTGATGTAGATGTCACGAGCAGCCATGAAGACCATAGGCTGCCATTATGCAAATGTGTTACAATATTATGTAGGTTTGTATCGGTTCTTTCTTTCAGGAGACAATAACTTTATTTACTGTGCACTTAGATCTTGAAAAATTTGCAGACCTTTTACATTCACAAAGAAAAACAAGACTTTCCGCCCTGTTTTTCCTCTCTCAATTTCTCTTTCTCCTGCGAACCTTTCTCTGTACCCTTCGTTTCTCTCGTTCTGTTTGCTTCTTTTGCTCTATCCACTCCCGACAGCACCTGTATTTGAGAAGGCATTTTAGGAATGCCAGACATGCCTGTGGTCTGAATGGACAGTATTCATCCTGGTTCCCACTTTCCATCCAGCATATTCTGGACGGTTATGGCAGCCCGATGGATGTTGTGTATATGTGCAGTGAAGTGAAGTGAATCTCCGCAGCTGGTCAGGCGTTATATCATCTGTGCGTCGAGAGCTCAGCCGGTCACAGCTGTGTTCTCACACTGTCCGGTAGACCTGATCATTACCGGAGCCCTGGAGGCCCGACACATGCACACTGGTCACAAATCTTCCAGTCAATCTTCAGAGTTGACAGCTATCGTAGTGTGGTCCTCAAGGTTTTAGTCTACAAACTGTGTGTGGTTTAGTTTAAAAAGGTCATACATGCAAACAGCAAGTATAAAGTTGTCCCTTGCTTAACTGTATTGAATATACACTTGGAGTGTACTTGAAATCTTAAAAGTATCTTCAAAGTTTATGTTTAGACCTTAGGACACTGCTAAAGGTTTTTTTTTTTTTTGTCTTTCATGGTTCATTAGACTTTCAGTCAGTTATAATCTATTAGCTAAAGCTCAAACTGAGAAACATTATAAAACCTATTTTAATTTCTATTTCAAGGTGGATTTCACACTTAATTTGGCGTTAAAGTTTTTTGTCTCTGCACACATGAGCTGACAGAAGAACATCTGCAGCTTTCAACACATTCAGCTCATTAGCCAATAGTCATTACATGTCCTTTTGTTTTTTAAGCTTCTCTCCTTTCATTTTTTTCTTGTGCTGTAAAATGTATTCATATTCATTTTTAAATTCAATACACAAGTGAATGACTCAGATGTTTCTATTGAATTTCTTGTGCTTTAGTATCGTCTTGCCCTTTGAATGTAACGTTTAGTGAAAAAATGGCTTGAAAAATGAAATATGCGGAAAGAATAAGTTGACTCATCATATGAATAACATTACCACCACATCAGTGTGTGATAAGTGTAGAAAAAGCATGTATACACAAATTCGAATACGTTAACATAAGACTTTACATACTTTAAACTGTTAACCCTGCGTTACTGTAATCCTGGGTTATCTCTATTTATTACCCCTGGGTAGTTTCGAGATTTCACACTGTACATTTGTAAACACTGCATTAGCATTCTCATTTGCATATATATGAGGTTAATATCAGGCACTAACTGCTTCTCCGTCTGCAGAAAAGATTTTTTATAATTGCAATGGAGGTGTTTGCCTTAATTGTTTTGCATCTGAGGGAACTAAGCATTGTTTAATTTAGAATTCTTTGACTTGCATATTACTTTTACTCCAAAGCTGAGTCAGAGTATGTACCACTTTTGATGCAGAATTTCTTGATGTCATCCACACCGATGTTCCCCAACATATATGAACATGAATAGTTCTCTCACATGGTGCACATTTCAGAGTTTCGGCGTAAGCAGTAAATCTTTCGGGGTATTTTTTGCCTGGTCTTTTATGAATACTACATTTTCAGACACTCACTTGTACTGCTTTTTACACATACTATATAGGATAGTAAGTATATTCGGAGACAGATATTGAGTATCGGCATGGTCCAAGTGGATAACAAGTGGAACAAAAAAGTTCATCAAAGTTGTCATAAGACAAGAACGGTTATTGTTAAAAATTCATGTATAACTTTGAAGAAAGGTTTTGATCCACTTCAAATGTTGACTACTATATATATATATATATATATATATATATATATATATATATATGTATAGTATATATTATTTTGTTTTATTTTATTTATTTATTTATTTTTTGGTGCCATTTTGTTGTGCTATACATCAGGCTGTAGGCGATCCGTTGGCACTGAGCAGGGCTTCATTACCCAGAGCAAAAAATTAGTGCTAAGCCCCATTCAAAATTAAAAGGGTGAAACGTTGCTTAGCCCAAGGTTAATAGTAGCCTGGAGGTTAAAAACTATGTTAACTCACGGGTATTCGCAATGGGAAAAGCCTATAAGTGTATTTTCAACTAACTAGCTATTACAGTCTGCAATATGCAACATATAATTTAAATTTAACTTCACAGTTAAATCTTGAAGTACTGTATGTCTGCTAATTAAAGTGATGAAGACAACTGAGGTCATACTGTATTTAGCTGTGTGTGCAAGGGTTTTTCCTCTGTACCTCTGATCAGAGAGAACCAGAGCAAATGCTGGCTCTGCCTGTGTTTTCTACCAGGAAAGATGGTGGCTTTATGGCATCATTGTGTAATAGGTGTCAGTCTGAACTAGGAAAACACACCACGTTTTCCTGCGGCTGGAGCGGAGCAGCAGACTATGTGAAATTACACAGCCAGGCCTCAGGGGCATAGAGAGGAATTTCAAAGGAAACACAGCAGTCTGCTTCATATTGAGATTACATTAAGGGAACCGAATGCAGTCTGGAATGTGTAAAGGGGCTGTTCGGAGTGTAATAATCATATTAGTCTGGCAGTGTGTGAGCTTCAGCTTCACCCAGCAGCTAAAAAAACCCTGCTTTGTCTCGTACATTCAGTGTCTTCAATTCAGTCTCTAAACTCTTTTCTCTCTTTTTTGCTGTATTTTTCTTCTTTTCATAAGCCTAAGTAGCCTGTGCTCTTTTATGTTAGTTTATTTGCATTTCACTTGACTCACTTGATTTAATTAATTTTTATCATGTAAATAGGACCACCACAATGGTACACCCCACTTAAACAAACAAATTCAACCCCTGGTTACTCCCAGAGGACTGTCCTTGTGACAAATATACTGTACTGTAAGTCAATTTGGATGGGAATGATTGACTTATGCGTTTGGTAAATTGTTGGCTAACTAAAGCATTTTCTAGGCCCTGTTTACACCTGGTATTAAGATGCTTTTTTGTCAGTCTCAAGTGGATGACACTAAATACACATGTAAACGGGGTCTAAGATGTTTTGAGCTTGTCCCCTTTCGACCACTTCCAGAGGTAGTCGAAAACGCATTCGACCGGATTGCTTTTGTAGTGTAGACGCTCATGTGGTCGAATGTGTTTGTACAGCCACAAAAAATACACCTTCTCTATGTCTACTGACTTAATGCGTAAACATTATGGGAAACGCACTATCCAGACGGAATTTAAACTTTGTTGGCTGAAAATCCAAGTTTGGTTTGAAGACGAAAAACATACCAAGCACAGCGTTCTCTCACCATTCCTGATTTCTAACACACATTCACAGTGTTTGGTGTGGTCTTCTTGCGGTTGTCAGAGCAGAAACTAAAGCTCGCTTCAGCAGTTAAGAATCGATTATTTTTCGATTTGTCGTTCACTTTGATCTTTTAAACTTTGCAGACCTTTTACATTCACAAGCAGCTATTAGTACACACTGCATAAAATGTAATATTCAAAAAAAGCATTGGGGACACTTTATTACAAACCTGCTTAATTGTATTCAAAATTTGATTTTTGATTTTTGATTTTTCTTCATTTGGTGCGACCAACTGTGACAGACTAGGGTTGGACCCCAAAGTACAATCCATTAGCAGACTTTATTTAAAGTAGTCAGACAGGCAGAGGTCAGTAACCAGACAGACAGTTCCCACAATGCAAACAAATTCAAATCGAGACAGCAGGGGTAAATGAGGAAATCCATTAATAATAATAATACACAGGCCGGCTTAAGGAAAAAACAAGACTCAAAATTGCAAAACAACAAGAATTAGCAATACTTCACACTGAAGATAGACAAAATCCAAACGAACATCGTTTTGGGCCTGATTTTGTTCGAAATGATGTCACAACAGTTTGTTATTCGATTTTACTTTAAGTTTATTGGGGCGTTCATATTTAAAGTATAAAGATAATTTGTTATTATTATACTATCTGATTATTATTCCATCTATTATACCAAATCTTGGAAGCACAGGACAGTTTGTAAGGGGAAGCAGTCTGTAAGGATGTTCAAGGCTCAGGAAAAAAAGGAGGCAGGAACTGGTGTACGTTGAACATAACTTTATACACAAAATAAACACAAATAACAAAGGAAAGTAAAGTGGCAGCCCCTCACTGACGACTGCCGCATAAATTAAAACAAAACACAAACATAAATGTCCCATGCCCTGTCCTCTCTCATCCTACTCTGTCGTCACTCCTCCGTTTATCCTTCCGGAGCTCCTCTGTGGGACTCGAGACTGGTGTGGCGCACAGGTGATGCTCAACACTCGCGCCACTGCTATTGTAGGTGGATTATTTTTTCTGACCTCACAGCTGATTTACATTCTTACAGTTGCAGTATGCAATATTGACAGCTAGAGGTTGAAATGGGTACTGCAGTCCAAAGTATTCAATTATAAAGTTGTTTCCTCCAACCTCACGCAAGTTGCTAGATTAAGGACACGTAACAAGGATGAGCGCAATTAACACTGGAAAGTAACGAACCTTAAACTGTAAGTTGATGAGTTGATTTATCCATGTTTAATATGTCTCTGGATAGATATACTGGAAAGATGGATGCTGAGGCTTTTTAGGTTGTGTAGAGTCTGCAATGTCTGATGGCCATGGCTCCATGGCTCCAATAAGCATTTTTTTTCTGCCAACTGACAAGCTAGGGGTGTCGAAATACTGGGTAAATTGGGTAGATTGGGTAAATTGGTAGTGGACACGATTTGACACGGAACACACATTTCAAAGTAGAATAACTGGCTGTAGCATTGTTTTTCAAAGAAACAAGTATGTGAACTGAGCATGTTTCCTATATATCTGCACACATAATATGGTATTTAATGCTCATATCACATTTAAGACTAACATTAGTGATTTAGACAAAAAGAAAGAACTGCTTTTCAGCCCAGAGTCTGTCTATGGATATACAATCCACTTCACAAGAGGTTGTTGACTTGATAGAAATGGCCAATGGAAAATGGCTGCATTTACATTTGCTAGCTCAATTGACCACATTTGTGTATTTTGCACTGTGTATCCTGTGGTAAGAGTTTGAGGGAAGCCTGAGTAGACTTAATCAATCAGGTTTTCACAGGGTGTGGAAACAGACAGAGCCACCTGGAGAACTGCCACTAGCGTTTAGCTTCTGCCACTGTCATTCTCGATGTCAAGGGCAAGTGAAATCATATTAAAATCACATTAAAGCAGCACTCAGTAGCTTCGGGATTTCTTCGCTGTATTCTCGCTTTTTGCTCGCAGGTTTCTCTCTAGAGCTCCCCCCACAGCTTCGGAATAGATATTTGACAACACTGTTGTAAAAACTCTTTGGTGATTCTCAGACACCAGAGGCTAGTAGATCAACGACATCAAAGCAGATGGGACATTCTTTAAAACGTCTTCTTCCTTCGGGTTCGAACAGCGTGAGGGAGCGCAATAATGACAGTATTTGAGCAGATTTCTTTTGGCCGTAAAGCAATTGTTTACATCGCGAGACCTGATATCACGCGATACTTCCTGCCGCGGCTGCCGGCGGCCCGCCGTCTCAAAGTTGCAAGTGCGAATTTTCCGCTCACGGGCACCAGGGGGGGTGCGAAACGACCACCATTCAACCCGAAATAAGTAATATAACCATTCCAATGACTCCGAAGCTGTTCAGTTAATGTAAAAAAGTTACTTAGTTCACCTTTAAATTTCAATATAGATGTAGACGTTTTAATGTTGGCACGGGCAGCATAATTTCTTGCCCTTGTTGCTTCCTGTTTTTGAATTATTCACCTCATTTTCGGTCAGCAGTAAATGTTTTCCTTTTATGTACTTTAGACCTCTGCTTGCCAAATCCAGCATATGTGTCAGTACTTTCTCTCTGCTTTCAACTCTGCAGCTTGGCAGCTGCGTACAGCTGGCTGGACACTGTGTGTAACATATGAGTTGGTGACGGTGTGCTGAGAGAGAGAGAGAGAGAGAGAGGGTGTTAGGGAAAGAGAGAGAGAGAGAGAGTGTGTGTGCTGGGCTGCTTGGCATGGCTGTTTGAGTAAGAAGAGTGAGCTGGTTGTGAGTTTCAGAGTTTCCTGTCCAGCTGTATCATTGGCACGGGCTGAAAGAGAGGGACTCAGACCCTCGCACAATACAGCACTTGTGTTGCAGTCCGGGAACTCAGGAATGTGGCTCTCACCTTCATATGGCTGACAGGAGTTTGTTTTGGAATGAGAGATATTATCCATCACACTCTTACCGCACTCTCTCACTCTTTCTCTTTTCCTCACTTACGTCTCTCTCTCCTTCATGGCCGTCCTCAAAGTAAAGAAAATAAAGTGACTTCAGTCTGAAATCTGAGATCTGACTCCTCCACCTGCAGTAGTTTCTTTCAGTTCGTGGCTTTTTAGTCCCTTCATCCCATTAGCAATTTCACCGAAGCTCTTCCGAGCATTCCCATTCAATTAAACGCTAGGATTTTCTTGAGAACTTTCTAAATCACTTTTGCCATTCATTAAAGGCAGTTTTCGTGAAACACAGGGGTGTGAAAATCGCATGGATCAAAATCGCTCTCACTGGAAGACGGATTAAGCAACAGAGACTCACACTTTCATATGAGAGGAAAAAAATGAGGAAAAATGTATGCTGGAATTATTTTAGGATTTGATACTGGTGGTTGAGTTTAAACTTAAAAAAAAAATAAACGTGCTGTTTTAATGAAACACATGTTCCATATTCTCAGATGCTTTGACTTTTGTACTCTCTATCTTATATTTTTAGATATTTAGTGCTTAGCTAAAATAGGCATGACTTGTGATTTATACATTCAACTGAATGTCGCGTTTCCCAAAAGCATCGTAAACCCAAGTAGATCGTAAAACCATTGCCACCAATGGTCTCTACGATCAACCAGGCTCACGATGCTTTTGGGAAACCCGACCCAGAACACATTAGAAACCACTTACCAATACTCTGCGCTAAAAACAATCAGAACACCTTAGCAAATGAATAGCATTGCAACTAGCATCATGGCAGTGACTTTCGCACAAGCAAATACCATTTTTATATTATGGTCTTTATATGGAAGAAAGAGAAAGAGGGAATGAGTAAGTCATAAAGAGAACTTTTTATTTTGTAGGAAGGCATCAAGGCACATTCAAATCCACTGTTTACATCACTTTCTGTTTATTAAAAAAATGCTGTCTGATTTCCCCCCGTTTTTTAAACCATCACTCCTCTTTAATCAGACATAAGAATTGCAGTCCTTAAATATTTTCAGAAATGTCTAAAGCTTGCATTAATAATTTGAGGTGACATTATGGTGGCGTTGAAGTCTTTCTGAAACCAATTTACTTAGGAACTTTCATACTAAAACACTGGCTGTTTAGTCATTGACTGTCTAGGCAGCTGCCTTTTAGGCTTCATACACGGCCCTTATGTCACTCAAGTTCAGTTATTGTAAGCTGTGGAGGTTAAACAGGTTTTTTTTTATCCCGTCTTCCTGTGTGTTCTCTGTCACGATGAGCAATGACGGCTAATGAAAGCCTTCGCTTTGTGAGGAGACTGTGAAAAATGGGAAGAGTCAAACAGAGGCTGATGTATGTTTGAGGTGTCCTGAGTGGGACCCATGGCTGATCACAGGCTCTGGCACTTCTGTGGCTTTATTTAGTCTTCCATTGGCTTTCAAGTCCCGTTTAATCTCCCCCTCAGTGCCTCTGAAAACAGCGCCTGCTCCAGCCTCCTGTTATTGTACAGGCTTTGAATCCAACCCCTTCACTCTTCCTGGGTTTTTATCCTGCATGAGTGACCTCTATAATATTGAACCTTATCACCTGAGTGCCATTATTTATCCTGCGGGTGAATAGGAGGATTCAGATTACACACAAAGGTGCTTGGAGTATTATCCAATCTCCTTGTTAGGCGCTCTTGTAGGCTTTAATCAAATACACACACATACAGACAATATCAGCGCTTTCATACACTATTTCATTGTTTGCCCTCCACGTTATAAGAAATACAATGACACATAGGTGCACAAAGCATTGCTGTTGGTGGCTCTTTGTGATTTGCTGAAGGGTTAATATGGATGGAGAAGATCAGAGACGGCTGAGCTTCAGAAAGCGTGAATGGAAAAGTCTGTGGGAGACGACGAAGTCGCTGGAGGATGTGATACCATCATGATGAAAAAGAAAGGGTCATAGGTTTTGGAAATAAACATAGGTCCATCTGCCCCTCTCTTGACAACAATGATAGCCTCTTGCGTTTGTTTGCTAGACCGTGTCTGTCCGTTTGCGCCACCCCTCAACCTTGAAGTATTACCCCAGAGCGATAAACCTTTTGTTACTTCCACAATGTGCAAAAAAAATGACAGATGCTGACTTTTAGATTGGTTTTTAGCGTCTGTTTAGTGGGTCAGAGAGTTTTCAGAGAGTTTTCTCCAGAGGAATCAAATATTATTTTCCTTTGAGGTAGTTTCCAGGGAAACAGAAGTGGGAGGAACCTTGGGCATGCATCTCTGTTGTTTATGTCTTCAGCATAAAAGAAAATCTGCCAAGATTTTATTCTGTGTTGTTTAGAAAAATGTAAAAAAGCTTTTGTTTGATATGTTAATGGCACTTAAGTGGTGCACATTTCTTTTTTCAGTAACTGAAGAATTTTTTGAGATCATTTCATATATGTACTAAGGAAATGACTAAACCTTTGCCATTAAAGAAAGTTTACTAGATGTTAAAATATAATTTTCAAATTAAGTTATTCTGAAATTTCTGCTTGTGTTCACCTGTACAGGTACTGGTCTCGGGTCAGTCCCCTGCCTCAGCTGATGACATCTATTTGGATGACCAGCAGTCTGGTGACTACCCTTTAGATGATGATGACTTCACTTCTGGTTCAGGATCTGGTAAGGATTGTTTCTGATTCTGTATCACTGTTACTGATTCTATAACAGTTTATTGTATTACTATTGTTGTTCTGAGGCATCTTCAGTCTCAAGAGACCATAATTATAATATTATGACTATTACTCAACAAACCCCTAACACAAAGTGTTCCATTTTGGCGCATAACTCATCCCACACTGTTTGTGAATGATAATCTCTAATCATGTGGCTTGTTGAGGAGAGGTGTATTGCTACTTTTGCCCCTAAGTGATCAGGTGTACATTTCCCAAAAGCATTGTGAGTCTAAGTTGATCCTAGAGATCATTGGTGACGATCTAGGGGCTAGAATATCAAAGGCATTGTCTCAAATGCAAGCCTAAAGGTGAGGTCACATTTAACATTGCTCAACAAAAATCCAGTCATTTCAGTAGAAAACCATATAATCGGGAGTTTCAAGTGAGGGCGAAAAAGTTCCCCATGCAGATATCACTCATGTTCAAGTTGATCATTTAAGTCACTGAGTTGACCAACAGAAAGCTACTTGGTCTGAAAGTGACTTCTATGTGAGCTGTACTTTATACAAGTCTACACTATTGGCAATGGACAATGGACGTTTTTTCCCCTCAAAATTCCTTTCTCCTTTCTTTCACCTCCAAGTCCACACTTTGGTAATGCCGCTATTGTTTGGTAGTAGTCTGCTTTGGACTTTTAAAACCTACAATGACAAATGGGACACCCTCCGGTCTTGTGGACATCACAGACACTAGGACACGTCACATGACCGACAACACAAGTCCACACCAAATGTGCCATTTGGAATAGGACCATAGATACATGTGGAAAGGCTTATTTGACCAGGAAGTAGCTGTAGACAATGTACTTAAAAACACTTAAAACCAACTGCATAGAGATGCCCTGGCAACCACCCAAAACACTCTTGTGGGATTTGCATCGAATAAAAAATGGAAAAATATTGTCTAGTTAGAGTCTTGTAATGTTTATCCTATATAATCACTCAACTAAAAAAAGACATAATTATGCTTTTATATCTGCTTTTTTACTTACTATTGGGGCATGTATAGTACATGTATTAGAAAAACAATTTAATGATGTATTTACAATTAAGCCACTGAGCCAGTGTTGTTGTGGCTAAAGGTTGTCTAATGTGTTGTTAATAGAAGGTCTACTCGGTGGTTGCTAGACAATGCTGCCCACCCTTTGAGCGGACAGATGTTTCACCTGCAGTCAAACGCGGTCAGCCAAGACCACCATAGTCACTCAGCAGATGTCCGCTCCATACAGAAATTCTGCATTATTAATAAGTCATTTCTCTACCTCTTACTGCTGTACCGCAGTGCCTTGTACCTGGCACAATTACAGTGCAAAATGGAGAGAATGGTTGAAATATTTATACATTTAATGCATTTCACCTGTCTCTTTTGGAAACACTTTAAGCAAAAGTGCTGATCTTGCATTCCTATTCTGTATCGTTGTATTTACGTGGGACTAAAAGTCTAAGAAAGTGAGACGTTTGGAATGTTCAAAGTAAAGCCCAGGGCATTGGTATGTCATTATAGTCTCATCACACCATAACATCATAGGTCAACATTTGCAAAACCTCATATTTTCAAAATCGTCAAGTGTTGGTTGAAAATGACCATAGGCAAATGTAAGGAAATATTATTGAGGTAATTATATTTTAGACACTATACTCAAAAAGTGACTTTTATCTGTTTTTGCTCTGTCAGTGAAAAACTGTTTTAAACTAAGCCACAGCTGAATTAACTTTTGCGCTCCTTCAGGTTATAGACAGTTGTATTTTCAATCCTGAATGAAACAGTTCAGTGAATGATTCAGTGACTCACTCATGAACTCATGTTTTGTTTATGAATGAATCCATGGCTGCATCTGAAATCGCATACTTCCCTACTATATAGTAGGCAAAATACAGTAGTAAAACAGTACCCAGATGATTTTGAAGTGTACATACGATAGACACTTCTTTACTATCCCATGAGATCTCAGAAATATTTGAAATTACATTTAATGAAAACATGGGGAATGTAATATGTCTGGATTACATTCATATTATATACAATGTGTGTATATTTTAGTGGTCACAAAGTACTTATTCAAATAGTACTTATTCAAATTAGTATTAAGAGAGTATGTGATTTCGGACTCAGCCCATGTTTTTGAATGAGTTGGTTGAGTGAATGATTCAAATGACTCACTCATAAAGACAACCATTTGTTTTGTTCATGAATGAATCATTGTTTTCGCATGAGTTGGTTGAGTAAATGATTCAGATGAGTCACTCACAAAGGCAGCCACTTGTTATATTCATGAATGAATCGATGTTTTTGAAAGAGTTAGTTGAGTGAATGATTCAAATGACACACTCATAAAGACACTTTTCTCTACCTGCTGGCATATTATTGTAACACCCAGAAAGAGACAATTAAAAATTCCAGAGGGTTTGGAATGCACAAAAAAGACAAGCTGAGTAAAAAACTCTGCTCAGCCAATCGAATTCAAGGATTGCAACAAACATTCTAATGGCTGACTTATTTAATTTCTTTATTTCTCACTCATCTCTTTAGGTTTTAGTGACACAGATGATGATGAAGACACTTCCACGGTAATTGCGCGGTACCCAGAATTTAATGCGGGGTCTACTCAGGAGCCTGTCTACACCAGCAGCCCCAGCTTGGAGTCCTCCATTTCCAGAGAGATGGACAAAATCAGCATAGAGACAGTCATTGAGTCAGACATGGAACCAGAGGTGCAATTGCTCGCCCATTTCAGTCGTACTGCTTCTGACACTATCAAAGCTTTTGCTGACTCCCACTTCTCCGGAAACCTGCACAGCCTGCAAAACTGTGACAACTTGTGATATTGCCCCTCTTTGACGCATACACTGACCTGCTGTCTTTCGCAGTTTTACTGAACACCACTGTTATGTTGGATCCTTCAATCTTGTTATTGAATCTTTTCACTTTTTCCGACACCATCTACTAGCTGAATTGTTTTTTGTGTCAGCAATTTTGATGTTTAGATGTCTTTCTCTTGCTCCCTCTTTTACTGTTTTTTAGATCTCTAACGATCAGACAGAAAAGCCCCAGGTCACAGCTGAAGCCACCAGCTCACCGAGTGCTGAACAAGATGCTGACCTGCTTCATGAGGTTCGCACAGAGAATCTCTTCCAAAGGACAGAAGTGCTGGCAGGTATGTTTAAAATGAACAGCACACAGACGGGTGATTCTTCAGTTAGGGGAACATTTCAGTCCCCTATCAAGACGTTAAAGACAAAATGCTATAAAAATCTTTATTATGTTGAAGTAATCAAAAGTGCCCATAATTGAAGAATCACCCAATCTATTTTCTGTAAATGAATAAGTTGACAAACCATTTCAGATGTCTCTGGCCCTGTTTACACCTGGTATTAGGATGTGTTTTGGTCGATCGGATCACAAGTAGACGAGGGAGACACAAACCTGTTTACACCTGGTGTTTAAATCCGTCTCTTTTGTCAAATTTCAATCACTTCTGTCCTGATTTTTTCAAAGGGAGGGTCTATGGGCTGGTAAATGAACGGGCTTTCGATCTAATGGACGAAATATGCTTGCACAATTTACATACAACGTTAAAACATACGGAGAGTAGCAGCTTTCGTTTCTGCTCTGACAGCCGCAAGACCACACCAAACACTGTGAGTGTGTGTTAAAAATAGGAATGATGAGAGAACATTGTGCTTGGTACGTTTTTCACCTTCAAACTAAACTTGGGTCTTTAGCCGACAAAGTTTAAATCCCTTCTGGATAGTGCGTTTCCCATAATGTTTATGCATGTATGGTCAGTAGAAGATGAGGTGGTCTTTTGTGGCTGTTCGAATGCATTCGACCACATGAACGTTTACACTACGAAAGCAATCCGGTTGAATGCGTTTTCAACTACATCTGGATCTCAAAATGTTTTAGACCCCTTTTACACCTGTATTTGGTGTCGTTCACTTGTGATCCAACCAACCAAAATGCATCTTTATATCAGGTGTAAACAGGACCTCTGTGTTCATTTCACTGATATTTTCATTCATTTGACTTGTAGCTGTGTGCCTTTGTTGAAGATGCATGTGTGTGTTAGATATTATAAACTTAATATTATTTTTGTTTGACATGGTGTCATTCTTCTTGGTGCAGCGGTTATAGCCGGCGGAGTGATCGGCTTCCTGTTTGCCATCTTCCTGATCCTCCTTCTGGTGTACCGTATGAGAAAGAAGGATGAGGGGAGCTATGACCTTGGAGAGCGCAAGCCACCCAGCTCAGCCTATCAGAAGGCTCCGAGTAAAGAGTTCTATGCCTGAAACACCAATCATTGCCAACAGTAACATCACTATGACAAGCAACTCCTCTCCAAGAGTAGCGTTGGATTGGTAGCACATCGAGGGGATTTTTTTTTACGGGGAACCTTTACTTATTTAAAAATGTAACAAAAAAGTAATTTTGCTTTACAAACCCAACCGGGGCTTGTATTTTCTTTTGGGATCAAAAATGTCAAAGATTGTTTCTCTATGGTTTTTGAAAACAATTGTTGTCAGTGTATGAAAGTAAATCATTTCTCACAGGTTTTAGTCAGTGACTACTTTGTAACAGTAGAGGTACGTTTTATTAAAGAACAAGACAATTCCGGGGTGGAAATCCTGGGTTATATCTGATACCTTTAATTTTCCACTGATTACATTTGAGTAACTTATCTCAGTGTGGACTTTATCAGTAATTTAGTTTTCATCTCATCGGTTTTGTAAAGAGTATTTTTCTCCTTCGGCTTGTGCCATTATGTTCTTCAGTCAAACTGAATGTTTGTATTTTTTCGTCTGGCCAATATGAAATCATTCAAAGATCACAGCATACTGCAGAATGTTTAAATGTATTTTGTTATATTTCATGATTTTAATGTAGTTGGTACAGTGTTATGTCCCTGAACGTTCACATTCTACTTTGCCTAAAGCTAAGAACACATTCCTCCATTCTTGTACTCCTTCATTCTCTCTTTTTCTGTCTTTTAGTTTCATCAAAGTCTGCCACAACTCCATTCACAACATACTTCAGTATTGCAGTAATTGACTTAAATTATTAAGATTACTGTAACTATGATATAAGTTTGCACTGCACACAAGCTTATCAAGGTCAAGAACCCCCAGCAAAACTTTTTGATATCCAGTTACCCAACACTTGGATGGAAAAAAAGGCTCATTAGAATAAGATATGGATTATTAACAAGTTTAATGAGACCAAGAATGAATCTTCCATGACAAGTTAACATCATTTACCCAGTAAAATTCTGCAGTTTTACTGATTTTTACACCCACATTCTTCTCAGTTGACACATTTCCAATGTTCATTTTTGACAGAAACCCTAATGAAGGCCATTTTTCTTTATTTCATAATATTATCCCTCACGCTAAAGCAGCTTTTAAAATGATTTCTCTTTTGTTTCTGACTCGAGCATATTCTGCTGAATGTCTCTGACCTTCCAAAGACTCAAACAGTGTTGTTAACAGTGATGATGATTAATAACGTGAATCACATCTGCTCATTTTTACTCTTCTTTTCATGTGCATTTCCGATGTTTCTTTTAAAGACCTGACCATTTAGAGTCAACGACGTCTCTGTATATGTTAATATACAATAATTTATAGAATATAATTATTTATATACTACATATTATATGTAATATGTTAGTTAAAAAAATCTATGAAAATGTATATTCACAAATGTTTTAGAAGCCCTTGAAGTGCCTACTGTTCTGAAACAGTTCTACAGGGATTTTAAGGACATTTGTGCATCAGAATGATGTTAAAAGTTAGAACTGGAGAAATGTGATGAGTGGTAATGTCACAGAATTACAGAAACAGTATTGTATTTCATAAAAAAACACTACTGAATAAACATTTTCTCATGGTATTTTAATTACGCTTCTTGCGCATCAACCTGAATTCACCTTGTGCACCTCTCTTTGGAGATTATTCTCAACTGTTCAATCACTGTGTGTATGAATATGTACATGATGAATCAATATGCATGCCAAGTGTCTCTCGGCTCTCTTTGGACCATCAAACACAAGCTGTGGTGGAAATGTAACACCTCTGAAGAAGATTGCTCTGGGATTTATCCCTAGATGTTAAAGCTCTGACAGGAAAATGTACTAAACGCACAAGTTGCCACAAAGGCTGTTTTATTCCAAAAGAATCTCACACTTACTTGTCACAACACCTGTCCACAACTATTCTAGAAAATATATGCATAAGCATGAGCTACTGTATATGCATAACTGAATCATTTTTTTGTTGTTATTTAGCGTTTTAGTGTTGCGTGTTGCTCAGACATGACATCAAATTTGTGTTGCTTGGCTACTTCGTGTTGCCAGGCTAATATTTGTTATAGGAATCTAGGCTATTATGCACACATTCACTCTTAATCTTACCCTTACGAAAAGTAAGTTTATTCAAGTGTTCTATTATACACTTCTTTTAAACTAAAATTAAAATACTTTCAGTCTACTTTTTATGTTCTCAGAAATATACTTTATGTACTTCTCAGAAATACACTTAAATTTGCACTTACTACTGCCAGTAGTATTTGGCCTATACTTGAATACATATACTTAAAAGTATGATTAAGTATTCTAAGTATACTTGGCTTGTAGTTGTGTTTACTCTTTAGATTGAGAAGCCTATTAAATGCTCAGTTTTACATACTGTCTTATAAACTTACATTGTTTGAAAATATTGATAAGAAAACTTGCAGTATAACTAGTAGTTTACTGAGAGTATAATTCAAAGTGTACTTTCATAAACTAAAAAATGTGCTACATGTATTTGACTAGTAAACTATCAGTATGCAAGTATAGCTATCAGTATAAACTATAGTATAGTTGTAGTACAAATGAAAAACATAGTGGTAGGCTACTCAGTAGTAGGCTACTGTTACACTTAAAGTATACATAAAAGTATACTTTTATACTCTATACTCTAAAAATGGGATTTTTGTATATTTTATATTTGTACAAAAATAGTACACTGATACGTAAAAACATTGAAATATTGTATTATATGATATAAAAATATAACAAAAAAAAGTAATTTTGCTTTACAAACCCAACCGGGGCTTGTATTTTCTTTTGCCGTCAAAATGTCAAAGATTGTTTCTCTATGGTTTTTGAAAACAATTGTTGTCAGTGTATGAAAGTAAATCCTTTCTCATAGGTTTTAGTCAGTGACTACTTTGTAACAGTAGAGGTACGTTTTATTAAAGAACAAGACAATTCCGGGGTGGAAATCCTGGGTTATATCTGATAGCCTACCTTATAAGTGCATTGACAATATAAAGTATACTTAAAATATACTTGAACATTACTTAAGTATACCTAATAAAATTAACTTGAAGTAGGCTATACTTATTTTTTGTAAGGGTATGCCTTATATGTCGAAATTTCAAGGCTTTGTAATATTCTTGTCGTCTCACATTTAATTATGAATTAGTCAAAATATATAGAAATTTGACAAAAATAAATAAATAATGGTAAAACAGTAGTCGAATATTAAATGTTTAGCTTTAATTGCATCTTGTCTCGATTACATCTTATCCCAGACAGCAACATATGACAACATATTTTAAATTCATGAGATTTTTTTTATTAATTTAGCCTATAATGTGTTAATTCTAGATGTTTACTTATGTAAATGCGCTTGACTGTGTGCGCGTTGAACATTCGAGTAGCTTTCAAACCCTGGAGCGGCGCAGAGTTGCCATGGAAACGGCGCAGCAAACACAACTGACAAGAAGCAACAAACTCCCTCTCTCGCTGTTGTTTTCACTGCTTTCAGGTGAGTTTAGTCTCTAAAATCACACAAATAATACACACAACTGTTCCTGACATTTTTCTTACGTGTAATTGACACACACCTGTTGAATATTTACTATTACTAATTAGCTGCAGTCCGTAGCTTTTTTAGGTTAAAAATTACCCAAAATATTTTTTTGAGTAAGTACATAACCAGCCAGTGTTCAAAACTATCTGCTTGCAAAATGGTAAGCTTGTAATAATCTATCTATAAATTACAGAAACGTCTGTCTGTCTGTGTGTGTGTTATTTGCATATCTCTCGAACCGTTAGTCCGGTGGATTTCAAACTTGACAGGTGTCTTTATACGGGCACGAGTAAGTGCAGTGCCAAGTTTGACATTGTATGAGAAATGCAAAAGATATTGTTAAATATATCGGTAAAAGAAGCACACACTGGCTTTTGCCACTCTACCCGCTGGCCACTCCCCCTCTCACACTGCACACTGAGTGAGCACCATAAGTAGACCGTAAAATAAATGGACACAGCGACCCCATTGGATTGTGAAGTCATTTAGAAGCACTCACTTCCTGATGGCCGAGCGTACTGTGCAGACTCAAACTGAGCTTGACGACGTAGATGTCACGTGAGCAAACTGTCTGTCTTCTAGTAGCTGTGCTCATTTTGCTGTCATTTTACCTCCACGTCCCCCTGATTGCGTGCGAGCTTCTCTTCCTGTCCATACGGTAATTTCTCTACTGTGCGACAGAGAGTCGCGTGGTTATGATGCAATTGTTAACCTATTTTTACAAAAACTGCATCTACGGGGCCATAACATGAGATAATGGACAAGGTAGAGACAAGGTAATGGACAAAAGACAAGGCAATGGAGCCTTTTATACATTTTCGTGTTTCTTTAGAAATAAATAATGGACAAATGGAATAGCCTATTTAAATGCCTCAGATGTAAAGTTATTCGCTGTCAAAGTGACGCCAAAATGAATGGGAGTCAATGGGATGCTAACAGCAGGTGATGGTCAATCAATGGCGGCGCCCGGGGAAGCTTCAATGTTTTCCGAAACACTGCCCCCCTGGTGAGCACAGCGCAGGACCAGAGACAGAGAGGGTCGAAGAAAGCAGCGGAGCTTAAAGGAGAACTCGGCAACTCTAGCGAACTCTAGTCACTTCTTCGCTGATTTTCCCTTTTGTTGTCGCATGTTTTCCCCACGAGCTCCCCCTACAGCTGTGGGGGGGCGTATATGTCACAACACGGTCGTAAAAAACTCACTTGCGGCTGCTTCCTCCCCCTCTCTACCGCTGCTCATGTGCGTTTGTTTTGGTCGGAACAAGCCAACTGTATCGTGTGGAGCTTTGTCTACCGAGGTGGGTAATCTGGTAATACATCATACATGCGTGTGTGTTTATGTTGAATTGCCGTAAAGCGATTCGTGTTTCGCGCTCGTTCTCGTTTCTCACGAGACTTCCAATTTCTATTTTGCCGGGACGGTAGTCCCCAAGTTGCAAGGTTGGTTTTCCGCCTGGGAACGCTGGGGGGAGCGGGGAAAGTCACCAATATCACCAGAACAGGTTCTTTAACCATCCAAATGATTTCTAGACAGTTTTATTAAGTTAAAAAAGTTACCAAGTTCTCCTTTAAGAAGCGTTTTCTCGGAGTTCACTGTGTAGTCTGCTCCCTGAATTGACCTATGGCTAAGCCACGCCCCCTCCACTCACTCGGACAAACAGTCAACATTTGGTAACAGGCGCTATGGCAGCTGTCACAGTAGGAGACATTTCACAGGAGGCAATTGATGATTTTTGGAGACAGAAAGATTATATATCATCTCAAAGTCACCAAAAGGGCCTTAGCTATGCATTGGAGGGTTATATTAATCATTTTATGTTGAGAAGGTCGATGAAAAGCTATTCGCCTTTCGCTGTGAACGCAGCATGTGTGTGTCAGAGAGAGAGAGGCGCGATCGCGATCGAACAGTGGAAACATAAAAACATACTCCATTTTGTTCATACAGGACATCATTAAAACTGCAAAGTGTTTAGCCTACTTATATTTGTGTAAAACACAACATTGTGCTTTTGTCAAACTGTACTCTTGTCAAACTGCAACGCAGCTAGAAGCTAGGCTAACGTTACATTAGAGATGTTAAAGATAACGTTCAAATACGTTGTTGACTTACAGAACAGATGTAGACATCCTTGTTTAATTTATCCACGTTTAGTTGGTGTTGTGGTCTAAGTTACCGCATAAATTAATCCAGGGCAGACACTTATCTCGGTTGAGATGTGACTTGGGAAAGGGTAAAAAATACACACTGTCGCCCAGCCTCTCAGGATACCTAGTGTTGGAGTTGAATGTACCCCATGCACACCGTTTGACCATTTTAAACTTAAAATGACAAGAAAAACAGATAAAAACGAATGAAAACTGACTAACTGCAATGCATTTCAATGGATGTGGAAGCAGAGAATGTCCGAGTGTATTGGGTTAGCTATGCGCACTGTGATTGGCTCATCGCGTTTGAGGGCGTGGCTTAGCCATAGGTCAATTGTGTAGTTCAGTGTTCCACATTTATTGTATGTCATTATGTCAGTATCAGTATTTGCTCTCTACCATGCACAAATAAAAATGTCACTGAACTTTTGCTGTGTAATTGTAACAGTGAGCACTCAAACAAACCAACAATTACTAAAAAAAACACACAAAAACTGATTTTGCATGGGCATTTTGCACTAGTGTATTTAATTTCAGTGGTACTGGTGGATTTCTGCGGGAAATTCGAGCATGTCGTTGCGTCATTACGTCACATCTGTACACATAAAGAAGAAGTCTCGGCTAGTAGGCTATATTGCGTGTGAGGATGTTGGAGGTGGAGATTTATAGCCTTTTCTCGCAGCACTTGATATAATTAAAGGGGGGGTGAAATGCTCATTTTCACTCAATCTCCTGTTAATCTTGAGTACCTATAGAGTAATATTGCATCCTTCATATCTCCAAAAAGTCTTTTGTTTTATTATATTTTTAAAAGAAAGATAGGCTGTACCGAGTCTTTCCGGAAAAAAACGAGCGGCTGGGGGCGGGCCGTGTGGGCGAAGCTTAGCTGTGCTAACGCGCCGAGCTAGTGACAACACACAGAGACATTTGTTCAACAGTTTTACGCACCGTCCGGTTCCAACGCACGACCGCGAACCTTTATCATTGTGACTGCTCGATCCTTAAGCATTAGACGATCTGCAAATCCGTCGATCTGGGCTTTGTTTATAAAACAATCATCGTCGAAATGCAGGGAACAACAGTCTTAAACAACTCCGTTTATGCTGAGGAAAACAAACTCCATCCACGGGTTCCTTAACGCTGGGTTCTTTGGGAATCTGTGCAGGGTTGTCTTGCCCTGGCAACCAAAAACACACTTCTTTGGTGACATTGACTTCCCAAAAGCCGGGCAGGGCGCTTTGATGGCGAACTGCTTTCACTCTCTTGCTCTGGTCTACGAGTGCGCGCGCGCCCGCGATCTTACCGGAGAAGTGCCCTTAGGACCCATATAAGGAATCTCCGCTCTATCTTACGTAAGACAGAGCCATACTCGAAAAAAACTTTCCGAAACTTGTGACAAACAGGAAGGAGTTTTTTTGGAACAGAAATGAAGAGCTCTTTTCCAAAACGGGATAAACGCCATTTTTAAAAAAAATGAGTTTGTCATGTCATTTTGCTGTGTACTGGACCTATTCACTGCTCCATCAACGTTTCATGACAAATCGCTATATTTACTTGTTTAAAATGTACTGCAAGATGCAGTTTCTTTCCAAAACGAGATAAGCGCCAAACCTATTTTTAGCCTAAACGGGATATATCCTCTCAACCAATCAGAATTCGGTGAGCGTTCTATGCAATCCAAATAGGCGGCGATCTGAACAGAGGTTTGTTACTTTGTTTATGTTCATTCATTCCTCAAAATGAGTGCTTTGAACTGTAGTAACACTTTTGATGGCCTTGATGAGCCAGTGAGACCTACACCTGGGGGTAGAAAACGCAGACTGGACAAAGAAAATCACAAAAAACAACAAAAAAAGAAGGTTCGTCACTCGGGTGGCGCGTTAATACCAACAGTGGGATGTCAACACAAAGCTGCCGCCAAAGGTTTCTGTCAGGCCGAGAGGCTGTCGCCGGATGATCTGATGGTAAATTTCAACTATTTTTATGAATAACAAAACAAGGTTGACCAGGACCAGGCCATACTTCATCTCCTGGACATCACGCAAGTGACAAGGAAGCGTCCGAAAGTCCAGGACATTAACAAACAAAAATACCGGAACGTATCTGTTAAGTACAGTCTTTTGTGCAACAGACATCCGGAGAATGTGCCCGTTTGCAAGGCGACCTTCATAAAAGTGTTTGGTGAGTACAACTTTCGTTTCAGAATTGACTAGTATAATACTGTTTTGTAGGTTTCCCCCTCGCGATAAAGATATTTTCCTGTAAAGAAGCCTGCTAACGTGACATTAAAAGTACTGAATAGTTCTAATAGCCTAATAGCCTAAATGTGTTACTAAATGATTTGAATGTATTTTTAACATTGTTGTATTTAAGGACTGGTATTTGTATGTGTGTTATTTTTAAATTATTTGTTTTATGTGGTGGACAATATTAGAACATGTCACTGGAAATATGTATTTTATTTTTACTATTTATTTTATTTTATTTTACTATTTATTTTATTTGGCTTTTATTTATTTCATGCATTTGCACTTATTTAATTTATATTCATTTATACTATGAGTACCTGGTTATATGTTGCATGTTCTCTGGTTTGTTTTTTAAAAGACAAACCATCATTTTTTTTTCCAAAAATTGATGGATTTATACCGTTTTGAAAAATAAATAAATAAACTTTGAATTTATCATCAACAATATTGTTGTTTGATTTAATAATCATTGTTCAACGTGTTCAGACTGAGCCAAAAAAACATTTTAATTAGGATAAATTGAATATTCACAAAATGTGTGGGTCTAGGTAAAAAAATGTAATTTTCCTGAAAACTACTGAAATGGATTTATCCCTTTTTGGAAAAGAGCTTCTCAAATACTCCTTCAAATGTACAACTTAGTTTTTGAAACTTTGTCCATGTTTAGCATGGGAATCCAACTCTTTACCAGTGTAAAAAACTCAGTATGCATGAAATAGCATTTCACCCCCCCTTTAAACTTATCAATTTGATGGCGGATCCAGAAAGGTTCAAACGACAATCACCAGTGACAACTGGAGATTCACCCGTTGTAAAACACAAAGACTTCGAGAAAAAAAGAGACTGCAACCGGCCCATGCGAAAACAAGGATAAATATCGGAAGGGCATTAAATGTAGTCACGCAATGCTGATGTTGTTAACATTAACAATTTGAGAACAAAGTATAATTTGCACGGTTTGACATGATATGATAAGCGAGCGTTAGATTTAATTGGCTCGATTTACCGCAATGCTTTTTTCCCCTTAGTTGGTCAGAACAAAAGTGGATGTTACTTACGGTACTTGTTCAGACGACATTTTACGGTGAAAATTCTTATGTTGGTCATACTTCCAAAAAGTAGAATCTGTGATTGCGAATGACAGTATCCACACCACCAGCGCAGTGATTGACAGCCGCACATTCTCCTCAAAACATTGGATTCATCCGCGCTGTGCCATGCCGAAGCACAACGCACGTAAAGTTGATAATTCCGCGAATAACTGCAATTGCAGATTTCGAACAGAGATGGCCACAAAGAGGAAAAACTACGGACTGCAGCTTTAAAATAGTTTAGTGTCTTCGAAAAAGCCCATTAGCATCTCACCCGTTTTCAGAAGAGGTAATGTTAACGTTAACTGTTAGGACAACTAAACTCTTGTTTATAAAAGTTTGTGCTTTTATTTAATTACGTCTTTATGTGTAGACGAGATTTTTTGTTAGTTTTGTAAAGGTTTTGCTGTCAGTAGAATGGGTGATTGGAAGTTGGCTAATTTATTTAACAAACTGATATTTAACATAAATGTATGTGCTGTTAATCGATGACATCATTTACACGGAGCACAGAAATATTAATAAATGTTCTGTTATTTTAGCAGCGACAAAATAACCCTTTAACAACAGAGGGAAAGCTCCACGATTTCAACATTTCTGAAGAAAACTGCTGCCAGAGAGGAAACACAGGTGAAGAGAGGAAGCTTATTAAATAACTTCATATCCATTTTTCCCCACAATATGTTTTACCTAGCCTATATCACCATACATCTGTTTTTTCCTTTTTTATTATTATCTCAAATTTAAAAGTTTTATTCATTTAATTTATTTTAAGAAGGCTTTGACATTCAAATGTAAGTGATACTATATGAGCAATATTCAATGAATATGTAAATCTAAAACATAAATTCTGTTATTCTATGAAATTATTATAATTTTCTGCAAATAATTGAATAATAAAGAAACTGCTGAATCTTTTTATTTCTTTTTTTTAAATGTCTTTATTGTTTTTGCGCCAAATTATAGAGAAGAGTGTCAATAAGAGTATTGATAAGTATCAGTAATAAATAATTATTTAACTACACCCATCCCTAATAATAAGACACTTTTTTTTCAATAAAAAATAATAGTTGGTTACATTATTCATTTATCATGTTTTTTTATTAATTAATTGGCGTGTTAAATTTCTGTACTCATAACTTTAGATGGTTAAAAAAATTGTTAATATTCAAAATGTATTGGTTTAGTAATTGTACAAAGTAATACTGAATAAATGCTGATTAATAAATGAATGCAGTTTGGTTTGGGGCCATTTTCTATTTAGAATGTAATAGGGGTTTGTATTGGTTTCCGTTACATGTATTGATACCTAAATGTATTAAAACAATACACAATTCCCTATTAGAATTTATAAGGTTTTACAGCAGAGAATGAAATGTTTGAGTTTATCAGATCTATGCGGATTTCAAGGTTATGGATCAAGCACATCTTCATTCCCAGGACTAAAGGTGAGAAGTGTATTAAAAATAAATGCGGAAATGCGTGGAATTTTGGTTGTTAGGACGTCCCTGCCACACTCCAGCAACGCACAGTTATAACATCGCCACAACGCATACAGGAATCACAAAGTTATGTTGCTGGAACATTATTTGGCACATTGCACCGGCTAATATGGTCCTTTGATGTTACGTCCTCGCAACATGCTAGTTTGGTCACTGAGATGTACCCGTTACGTTCTTGCTACATACCACTATAACATCGCCAGGACGATTATGGGATTCACAAAGTTATGTCGCTGGAATGTTATGTGGTACGTAGCTACTATGAATATGGTCCGGTCTGGTTACGTGTTCACAACGTAACTGTGTTAGCTGGGATAGTGTCGGCCCAGATCCGGCCCACATCTGGTACACGTGGAATCCACACATACCAGATATGGGCCATTTTCCCACGTAGCCTACACTTATCTAAAGTAAGATTAAATTAATACAGAGGTAAGACACACCCAGATGTAGGTTGGTCAAGCAGCACTTTTGCTGCCCCTAAACGGAAATTCCCTTCTTGTCTTTACAAAACACATACACTTGAATTAGTGCCAAATATTAGTTGTCACTATCTGACGCAAAACTTGCGGTAACATAGCCTACGAATCTGTTTAATCTACTCGGGAAAACAATTTCAGAGTCAGTCGGAATAAAATCACTTTTAACAATTTATTATTTCAGGTAAACGTATTATGCCAATTTCATAATCAGTTCAAAGATAATAAATACAAAATATCAAATGCTCTGGAATATAGAGAGAAGATGCTGTAAGGCCCGTGAAATTGGTCCAATCTGCCGGCCCTCCAATACACGGGGAAGGTTATCACGTGTTCTGTCCTCACTCGTGCAAAGTATTGGTTGGTTAAATTTACAATACATTTAGTTATGTATTCTCTCGTTTATTTCATCTGACTCCATTTAAAAGGTTTTAATGATATCTGTGGATCATTAATCATGAGTGAATGTTTGACTATTCCGTTTAACTCTTCAATGAAAATAATATCAAAGTCAGTTAGAATAATCAAATGTAACAATTTATTATGTCAGGTAAATGTATCATGCCAATTTTATAATCAATTCAAATATAATCGATACAAAACATCAAATGCTCTGGAATAGAGAGAAGATGCAAACCCAACATTAAGAAATACGTGAGGCTGAGAGATCTATATCTCTCAGCCTAACGGACCGATCTAAAGTACAGAAAAGGCCCCGATCTCCCTGCTGTACTCCATAAAATATCCAGACCTCTGGAATATAGAGAGAAGATGCGAACCAGCCATTATAAAATACATGCAGAGTGCCTGCATACACTCCGCATCACGGGCTAATATGAGTTACAAATCTCCCTGAGCCTCTTGTTGCATTTCTTTATATAGACAGAAACTTCTTTCACATGGAAACATTTGCTAACAATGGGAATTTGCATTTAGAGTTTACACCTTTTTGGAGCAGAATGCCATTTGCCTGGAGGACCCACCCCTCCTCTATGTATAAGTTATCTCTAAACTCTTAAGAACTTTATTACATTTTGGTTTACTTCTTTGGGAATGAGACATTTGTACCAGTCGCACTGAGACATTTCAAATGTTACCAAACATGTATAATACTGTATGATAATTATTCACAATAAACCATATAGATTTTTGGGTGAATATCTGGTGATCTCAGCGTGAGAGAGAGACAACATGGGGGAGGTGATTGACTCGAGGATGCTAGTTTCTTAAGAGAGAATCAAATGTTAATTTCCAGGAAGGTCCTTTGTCTTCTCGGGAGTGGTCATTCCTCAACCAAGACTGCCCGGTATTTCTTAATTCTTACAGTAGTTCCGACCAGACGGCAACAGTTCAAAGAGGAAGTGGCCTGGATATGAGGGTCCAGAATGATTAGAATCACATCCTCTGAAGCTCGAAATGAATCCACAGCGGTCAGGTCGTTCAGAGGTCACGTGGTACAAGCAGAGATGGGCATAAATACATGGAAATGTATTTAAAATAAAAATACAAAATACGGTGTAAATTTTTTTTTAAATACAAATACAGTATTTTGTATTTTGAAAATACAAAAAATACATGTGAAATTGGCCATCCAGTGCAGGTACAGGTCACAGAGAATGAAGAAACTACATAGGCCTACTGACTTTTAATTCCTAACATCATCTCTGCCCTCTCTGTCATTCTTTGTTTCTTTATTTCTTTCTGGCAATTACAAATAAACGTATGAAAAATAGCAGCCATTTATATATTTATATGGTGAACACTATTAAAAAATTCATACTGTATGTAAAACTGTGGGAGTGTTTTACGCTATCTAACAAAGAATATGGATGGGCGATATGACCAAAATCTCAATTTTACTTCACAGTAACAATATATCATGGTTTCACAACTCTCAATATCAGTTTTGATAACACAGCATAAACTGAAATTTAAACTCTTTTGAGTGTTTTTTTTTTTTTTTTTTTTTTTTTTGCAGGTAGTCCAATGCTAATAATTTTGTATTTATTTTATTTAAAGTTTATTTGTTTCTATAAGTTTATAAAAATTAGAAAGTTTATCTAAAAATGTAAAATTAGAATTAATTTAGATTCATTTGGCACTATTTACCCCTTTTTTATTATTCTTTTTTATGAAAAATAAAACTAAAAACGGAAGATTTTTGTGGTCATTCATCATCATTATTCCACATTATTCACCAGTTTCTTTTTCCACTACAACATTCCAGTAATTCCTGCCCACTAAAAGCTGCACGGATAAATTTGCTTACTCCACATATAGGCCCATCTATGTAAACAATTTAGAAAAAGTTACATCAATTCACCTTTATATCATCGCTATGATATGTAGTGTCATATTTCCAAAAAAATTTGCTGATCCAATGCTGAGTTGTACTGCAGCTCACATGCATGAATGTTGGGGTTGGGGGGAGAGGCGTGTCTGAACCATAGACTGTAAAAAAATAGGTCTGAACTAGTTGATGCAGGAAATCAGTACCTTGATAGGTACCTTGCAAGGAGATCTCAGAAAATTGCTGAATGAATGAAAATGCTTTTCACAAGTTGAAAACTCGAAATTAGCCTATACTGTAATTATGTGTGCGGCTTCTGTGAACGTATCTTCTTTGGTTTGTTTGGCCATCTCAATAATTTTGACATAGACAAGCAATGTTAGATGACAACAACAACAACAACAACAACAACAATAATTATAGAGGAGTTCTAATGTTTTTTTTTTTTTTATGTTTTCATAATAGACTTTTACTTGCTCTACACACCTCATCCGTAAATGTTAAATTTGAAATGTTTTTTAAATAATAAATTGTCATCGATTTGCTTCATTAAACGGTTTGGGAATGTTGTTTTGAAAGGCGTCTCGTCAGATTAATACTAAACGCGTTTTTTGTGATTGTCCCAGGGCGCTTGCCATACCAGTGTTTTCAAGGGATGTACAGTCAGTGTACTTTCAATGTGAAACCATGCCGGTAAATTTATACATTTTAATTTTAATACGTAGTTATTCAAATGATGCATACTATTAGTATTTTTCTAATACCTTTCCCCTAAAACATAGAAAAAGCCGTTACGTAGTCTATTTTGTGTGCATAATATCAAACAGTTTGTTGTATTTTTAGTATGTAGCCTATATAAACGTATATGTGATTATTATTGTTACTGTGCCATTCTAACGTAAGCGAGTGATCGAGAAAAAAAATTAGATTTTCTTAAATGTTTTGCTTAAATGTATAAAATGTTTTCATATCAGAAACGACTAGGGAAAAAAAAAAGCTGAGTTCCAGGAAACAGTTCCAGGAAACTATTTATTTAATAATCAGTTGAACTGTATTACTGACATATGAGAGAAAATGTACTTATATATATATATAATTATTTAAGGCTCATTTAACTCAAATATTCAAATATTTGCAAATATTATTGACTTGTTCTTTATCTCTCATGTGCTTTTCAGATGACTGGCAATAAAAGCTGGGGTCATAACTCCACCAGTCAGGCGCTGTGGACTCTTCTTATCCTCTGCTGTCTTCTACAGTGTCACTCTAGGCCTCACAGTTATGACAGTAAACCCCTTTCTGAAATATCCAAAGAGGTTTCTATGTACTCTGACATCGCTCAACAAATCATAAACCTCGCAGTATATGGAAAAGCCCAGAACCGTTCCTACGAGAGGCTAGCTGAGTTCACTGATACCATTGGAAACAGAGTCAGTGGCTCTAAGAACCTAGACCTGGCCATTAAGTACATGTACAATGCCCTTAGACAGGACGGACTGGAGAACGTGCATCTAGAGCCAGTGAAGATCCCTCACTGGGTGCGCGGGGAGGAGAGTGCGGTGATGCTTCTACCGAGAAACCACACTTTAGCCATACTTGGACTTGGTAGTAGTGTAGGAACTCCTCCAGGGGGTTAGTAGACACAGTCCATCTAGTCATGACCTATTAAATACCTGCACCTGTAAATATCTAAGCTTATGTTCTCCTGGCAGGTATAGAGGCTGAGGTAATCGTGGTGGACTCTTTTGAAGAGTTGAAGAAGCGAGCGAGTGAGGCTAAAGGGAAAATCGTTGTGTATAACCAGCCGTTTGTCAGCTATGGGGAGACTGTAGCCTATCGGGCCTCAGGGGCCTCAGAGGCTGCTAAAGTTGGAGCCGTTGCCTCTCTTATCCGTTCAGTAACTCCGTTCTCCATCAACAGGTCAGAATCATCGCACTGTTGAAGTCATCATTAAAAGGACTGCCACTGTAAAATAAAGGCTACTGACTTTTCAAATAGAAATTTGAATAACGTGTAAACAAAAGGAGATTCAAATCAATTTAAAAGTAACTTTCAAGATTGACGCTCCAGAGATTATTTGTTTAGAATGGTATCTTAAAATAAAATACATTACAGGTCAAAAGTTTGGAATAATTAATGTTTTTGAAAGAAATTTCTTATGCTCACCAAGGCTACATTTATTTGCTGAAAAATACTGTAAAAATATTTAGTATTTATAGTAATACATATTATATTATTTACAATGCTTTTAATATTTCAGTGTCACATGATCCTTCAGAAATCATTCAAATATGCTGATTTGATGCTCAAGAAACATTTCTTATTGTTATCAATATTTAAAACAGTTGTGCTGCTTAATATTTTTGTGAAAACTGTGATTAACTACCATTCAGGAGTAAAAAAAAAAAAGAAATTCATACTTTTAAGTTGCATTAAAGGATGCATTAAATTCATAATTTTACAAAAAAACATTCATAATGTTACAAAACAAATAAATGCTGTTCTTTTGAACTTTCTATTCATCAAAGAATCATTAAAAACTATCACAGTTAAAAAAAAACTAAAAACTGAAGTACCGGCTGCTAAAACGTTCAGCTTTGCCATCACAGGAATAAAAAAAAAAAATGCTTCATAATAATATTACTTAGTTTTTACTGTATTTTGATCAAATAAATGCATAAGAGCCTTACATTAAAATACATTAATATATTCAAAACCTTTGATCGGTTGTGTATATTGTAAATTCATGAAACACTTAAAAGCAGATTTTTATGATTTGAACCCACACGTGGTGTTGTTTTCAGTCCCCACACTGGCTGGCAGTGGTACCAGCCTGGAGTGGTTCAGATCCCCACCGCCTGCATCACTATCGAGGATGCCCAGATGATGGCCAGGATGGCCCGCAGAGGCCAGAGGATTGTGGTGCGTCTGACAATGGCGGCCCAAACACTGCCAGATGTTGACTCGTTCAACACTGTGGCTGAAATCACAGGCAGCGAGCATCCTGAACAGGTAGGTGACTTTAAATATGTACTGCTTGTACGCTACACTTGTACAGTACAGTACACTTAAATGTGTACTGTGAATTAAATATGTACTGCAGCTAATCTCACAAAGCACACAATGTTAAAGAATTAGAATGATAATACTCTACAATTATTACTAATGGTTTACAACTGAATGTTGACTTATGTGCTCTTGTAAACCCTAAGTATTTTAGAGTTTGTAACTGTTTGAAATTTATTTCACAAAAACTAAGTCAACAGTTAAATGTGATATTCAGCAAGAAAAAAAAGAAATGAAGGACCAGACTGAAAATCGATTTTTTTCAGGCCAAAATGAAGTCAAGTTTTGCTAAAATATATTGCTAAATAGTTTGTCACCAAGTTATTTATTTTGTTGAAAGAATTTTTTTTTCTGGAATGATGTGCAATGTTGAACCAGGATGAGGTAAATTGAGAAATGAAACAGGTAAAAAGGCAGGGTTCATTTGATCTGCATTTCACATTTATGCATTTATACACAAAAGCTTAAAGAGACGTTGTTTACACGGTTTGTCACACATTGTCACAAATTGTTTGTCAGTTTTTGCCTTTCCATGGGAATCAAACCCATGACCTTAGCGCCATTCTTTATTGTTTGAGCTGTAGGAAAACACATTGTCTCATTCAGTAATAATTGTGTAAATTATTCTTATTTATACGCACAGATAAAATTCTTACAAAAAAAGTCCAATTTCATAACACATGCATATGCACATGACTTTGGTCTTAACCTTGTTCAAATGTTAATGAATTTAGAGTATTCTAAATGATCGACCTCATGCCAAAGGTTAGTAATCTACCTGAAACATGCCCAGTGAATGAATGCATGTGATTGTCTGTGTTCTACTCCATGTGCTCTGGTCCAAAACCTAGTGATCTGCCCGTATTACAGATAAACTTCTTTCAAGAGCTGCATGATTAATCATTTAAAAGATCGCGATCCCGATTCAAACACCCATCTGACCTTATTCCTAAATGACAACAATTCAGCTATGTCTATTTAACCTTTGACAAGTACGATCACAGCGAACATTCAAATCTGCATTGGCTACTGACCAAGAGAGTAGTTGTCATGTGTTCTGTTGGTATGTAACAGACAGTTTTCACAAACAGTCTTTTCAACCACACAAGTATCACTATTTCTGTGTTACAATAATTTAAATTGTCACAGAAGTTCTTAATATATACTTAAAGTCCCCCTGTAGTCAATAATTGTATCCCTTAAAACTCAACTTTGATCACCAAAATGACATATTTAAAAGTTTTTTCCTTGAAAATGTTTTCTTCATGCCTTAAAATAGCTTGAATGTAACTCTACACCCTTGCCTCATTAAGTATATGCAGTTCAGTGATTTCAAACCGTGTTTGGAGACTGCCTTTGGTTTAAAGAGAAAATACTCAGCAATGGTGTTGACTTATTTAATATTACAAATATTCCCACCACATAGACATATAAACAACATTAATAGCCTGATTTTCACTACAAGGGGACTTTAAATATATAATATATATAAATAATATTTATATAAACACTGATGTGTATGTTAGCGATCAAAATAGAGTAAATCACCTTTTGAAAGTAACCTGACTGAAAAAAAGATTGTATCAAGTGGCGAGAAGCGACTTGATGAAAAAATGTATTTGTCATTGAATCATTCACTCAAGAGATTCATTCAAAAACACTGATTCATCCAGTAATGAAACAAGTCTTTATGAGTGAGTCATTGAATCATTTATTCAAACCAATTAAAAATAATAATTCATATTATTAAATATTTTGTAAATAGACTGCAGCTATTTTTGCCAGAACCTCTAGTAAATTACCTATGTTTTTGTTTAGAATCATGATCTCTTTTTTAAAAAAAAAAAGAAAAAAAAAAGGTTACTCTAACTTTATCCAGAATCATGCAGCTCTACTTCTGACACCAAAACTGTTCCCAAATGTAAGAAAATTATGCAGCTTTCTAAGATACCATGTCTTGGCCAAATTGTAGCTAAGGGACTGTTCGTTTTTTATTTAAGGGGCTACCGGAGGAGTTATGAGATCTATAGTCAAAATAGACTTGACCCTCCCTTCGCCAGCAATACATTTTTCTATTAAACCCTCCAAAATGATTGTGAAAAAAGGCATGACCCTCCCAGATAATTTATTGATTACTTCTGTACTGGTTTGCGCTTGGCAAAGCTGCAGATAGCCATTGTTTTTTTACAACCATGACAAACGACCTACGCCCGTTTCACACATACTCCGTTTGCAGTGCGTATTTTTTTCCGTACCCATGTTAACAGGTCAGAGCTTTCACACTGCACGCGGATGCAGTCCGTCGATCCGTTCCAGTTGCGGTGCGTATACAGCAGTGCAGCGATCGTTTCCGCACCGAGTCTATTTTTGCTGTGCTGCAAACGCTGAATTAAAGTGACAAAATGAACACAGATTGACATGAAAATTTTATAATTTCATCATAAATGCATTTAATTAAATAAAATGTAGTAATCTCACCGTAAATGCATTTAATTAAATACTACTATTATCTTTTTACTTTAAGACCGGGGTAAATCAAGGAAAACTACAATTTATTTCAAAAAAGCAACATAATGAACAACACCCGTCTCATTTGTGGAGGTGGAAAAACAAGTTCTTTGTGAGATACAACATTGTATTAAAATTTAAATGCAAAAGAAAAGGCATGAGAGTCGGCTGTTTTTGTCAATTTTAAGTTTTAATTTAAAGGGGTCATGACATGGTTTTTTCTTTTCTTTTATTATGTTCCCTTTGGTGTAATTATAGTATTACTATAGTTTTTTGGACAAATTTTTTTTTAAATTGAGTGATTTATGACCTTTTCCCACCCTGTTTCTCATCCTCTGATTCAAACAGTCTGTTTTGGGGGTGTTTCCCCTTTATGAGTTCAGTGTTAACGCCCACTGTTATGATTGGCTAACGTCAGTACCTATGCATCAATTGTTAACGCCCCCTTGTCACAACGAGCGGATTTTGCGGAGCTGTTACCATAGTAACGGGTGATGCGTGCGAGGCGATGGCTCTTGCAATGATGTTTGAGTCGGAATCAGAGGAAAATTAACCATCAACACAACAACTAAGAATGAATCAGCCCGAAAGTGTGAAACTGTTTTGTCAGTTTGACAGCCTACATCTTTTAATAGCCTACGGGGAACATGACGCGGTCTCTGAAAACAATAAGTAGGCTAAACTAAGTAAAAACACTGTGATTATTCATAATGAATGAAACTGCAATTAACGTTTTAAAAAAGTAGTTTTAAGTTTTAAATAGCCTACATTACTTGCAGTAACTGTTTGCGTCGTCGTTGTTGAGCCCAGAATAGTCGACACGGCCTTATCTTTAAGCAAAAGTGTTCTGGCAAAGCCAGCATCACACTGCGATTGTTCTCAACAGTCACTCATCCTTGAAATGTGGAGAACACACGCTTAAATTAACACTGCCTTGACTGGGACGTCCGCAAAAAATAAACTGCATCCATCTTCCCCTGACGTCTGGATCTTTCGGCAGCGTATAATTCAAACATGTAGTTTACCCACAGCCAGGAACAGCACATCTGCGTGACATCGCAATCTTCTTGTAAACAGACCCACTCGCTGCACGACGACTGAACACATGTGAAGCGCGTGACAGATGCGATGAATCAAAGATGAGGCATAGTTGTCTTGCGCTTGAAGACGACATATGCAAACGACTGGTACGTCACTTCGTACCGTGACGTCACTTCATACCATGGATCCAGAACGAGCTGTATTTAGAGCTTGATTAAAAAAATGATTAGTTTATAATGGAATGGGGAGGACGTCTAAAGCTATGAAACTTGCAGGACGTTTTAATGGTATCAAAGACCTCTTATATACCAAAAGATCAAGGCAAATTTGGTTTCTCATGTCATGACCCCTTTAAAATGTTTGCGATTTTATATAAGTACATTGTTAAATATTTTACCACTTGCTTGAGCAACTTAATATATAAAAAATATATAGAGGTAATGCATTGAATAATACGTTGTTTAAATTGTGTTTAAACGTGAATACGTCTATTAAAGAGTGTATGTGTATAAAGAGAATCGCATGCTGACAAACATTTTTTTTTAATAAAAGTTGCTGATAAAAGTTGTGTTTGTGGTAGCCTACAGCCGCGGATCAGTTACGCACTGCAAGCGCAGCATACAGTATGTGAAAGCAGCGCGTGCTGCTACTGCACCGCATTCGCATGCACACAGAGTATGTGTGAAACGGGCGTTAACCTCAGGTTTCTCATCTTACACATCACACTCCACTGTTATGGTGGCCATTTCAGTAGATTTACTCAATAACATTGCTGTGGAAACACAATAAGCATGGAAACTAAAATATGGTAGTATCCGTGCTACAGCGCACGTTCTATCAGCTGCGGTTCTTGCGCCTCAGTCCCAATACTGTAAAACTCGCCCTACATTCACACCACGTTAATGCAGCGGTAGAGTTACACTCACAGGACACTGCACTTATTCACAATCCCGAAAGTTAGTTATTTGTTGTGCTTTAAAGCTTTGCCGGGTAAACATTTCATTGGCGTTCTGTTCTGACATGATGCACTTTTTCTGAGCGTGTAGGCTACGCCCCGAAGCGCGCACGCACTGTCAGAGTGCCAAACTGGATTTTCGTTGGGTCAGACCCATCTGCTAGCGATAAGCAAAACAAGCCACTTTGAAATTTTGCTGTTTTCATGAAGAGCCTACAAAAGTTGGGTGACCCTCCCCCTAGACTAAAAAAAGTTGGATGACCCTCCCCTCAACAAAGAATAAAAAGACATGACCCTCCCCTATTTTCCTCCGGTGGTCCATTCCATAAATACCGAACGGTCCCTAAGAATTTGTCTTTTGTGGAGAAGGCAATCCTAGAAGCATATCACCAAGGTACTGTAAAGAACCCGTATGATCTGGAAAAAATAGTTGTCTAATTAAAAACGGACTATTTTCCAATATTTGTGTTGAGTCTTCTGTGTTTTTGTGTCTCATGGAGTCGCTGCCTAAACAGTCAGTTAGGAGGTACCACCTCATTTAGAAGGCAACTGTCTACTAGGTATAGAGCATGAAGTCGCTCTCTAGGTTTGGAACAGAACCATTATCGGTTGCATTCTCTGCCGATGCCTAACCTCCATGACAGGCCAAGCAGAGGTCATTCTGACATTTGTTTGCATTGCTGCTCAGAAGGAAATCAGGGTACCAATTACAGAGATCTGCTTTTTCTTAATGCTTGTGTTTATGGAAAGGAATCTGTTAGTCAGGAGTCAGAGGAATATGGTATCTACTTCCTTAGCCCCAATTATAGACAGTAGAGGATTTTTCAGCTGCCCAGCTAACACCCCTTTGACTGATCATCATACATCTGTCCAGCATCCACTGCCAGCTTATATCTAATTAGAGACTTGTTAGGGAAAGTTTTCTACTTCTATTAGTGTGCTGCCCTCTCTGTCAGTTCCACAGCTATGCGTTATATTTTCAGCACTCTTCCCTGTTAAAGTCTTCTGTGGGAGGTGGTGAAAGATTCTGTGTGATTAAGTGTGAAGGAAAAAAAAAAACATTCTGCAGACTTAAATTTTAATAGAAACGTTAAGCTTGAGTGGTCTGTTGTCCCTCACACTCGGATGCATGACCACAACTACAAGAGCGAGAGAGAGAGAGAAATAATGAAATTTGAGGAACTGAAGCCTCACATAGAAACCAATGTTAAAGTGTTTTATAGACAGTCATTGGGTGAATCTCCCAAAACTGTCCAAGAACATGTCTGGGTCATATTTCACCCCGAAATCTAAAGAAAGAATCTTTTTTGTATGACAGTATTGCAAGTATCCTTACCATGTTGTCATTATTTCAATGGGAAAAAAAGTCATGATAATGAATAAATAAATAATAAAAAACAAAAACATGAATTAATAAATTCATAGTGAACATGATGTTACATGATCCTTAAGAAATCTTTCTAATATGCTGCTTTGATTCCCAGGAAACCTTTCTTGTTAGTATCACAGTTGAAAATGGTTGTGCTGCTTAATGTAGTGTGGAAACTGTGATAAAGAGTCTTTTTCAGGATTCTTTGATCAACAGAAATTTAGAAAGAACAGCATTTCTTTGAAATACAAATCAGATTTAACATTGTAACTGTCTTTAGTGTCATTTTAATCAATTTAATGCATCCTTGCTTAAAAAATCAGTTCACTGTTGTGTTCCCAGCCTTTTGAATGGTATAAATATATATTTGCTAATAAAATGCTGCAGACGTTGTTAATGTTAATCTAATTTTAACCACCATTGAAGGGTGACATGTTTTTCTTTGACTCATTCAATCAAAAAAGAGAATGAGATGTTCTGTACTCTCTCATACACATGCACAAGTATGCAGAAAGCTGGATTTGTTCCTCTTTCATGATCTCAGCGGGACAGAATGCTACAGGATTGCTGACTAAACAGGATTTGAGTGCTTCATTTGGATTTCCGATTATATTTTAACCGACTAAGAGGAAACTTAAGGTTTGTAACTTAAGGAAAGTGGTTGAAGTGAATCTCGCAAGCTTCCTCAATCCTCAAACGTGGCCATATTTACTGATTTAAAGATGGACTTTTAATAAAACGTGGCTGTCTATGGAGTAGAAAACCAATTAAAAGAATAAAAATATATCTGTGCTACATGACAACTGAGATAAGTACATAATAATGCACTGGGCTTGATCCAACTGTTTGTGAGCTGGGATACAAAAATGCGGAAGTGTAGTTTTCTCGAAAGCCCAGGGACTGTCCACCGGATGATGCTTTTTGTTGGTTTAAAATAGGCAAACTTGCGCTTTACCTATAAAGGACGCTTTACCGAATTTGTGAAGCAGATTAAGTTGCTCTTCATATTGACCATCCTTTTTTGTGAATTCTTGTTCCTTGTAGGAGTCATCTTTTCCTTCCTAATGTTGTAATGGTTGCCTGGTTTCTCTGGGTGAAATGGTCAATGTCAGTCAGTGTTTTCAGCTCAGTTCTGAATTGGGATTTATAATCTGTCATTAGCGATAATGGTGTTGGTATTGAGAGTTTTATTCTTGTCTATCAACTCATTGGGTCATAGGAGTGAACAGTGGGAATGATGTGATGTCTTCTGACGCACACAACACACACAATCACTATGCATCGAATAACCTTTCACTGTTGGCCTTTTACTTGAGAATTTCCTCCTTTTGTTAAAACCAGAAGCAGCTTAATGCCAGTCCATTTATTCAGAATCGACATATAATGCCAGGAAATTCAGAGTAAATACCACTGGTAAAATTTTTCCTGTCAGCAGTGATGAAGTATGACTTCATTATAGACAGTTAAGTATTGTATTTAGGATATTTGAGGACTACTTGTGAGACCACAACAAAAAATGACTTTCAAAAACATGTTCACAATCTACATTGTTCAAAAGTTTTGGGGTCAGTAAGAATTTTTATTTTATTTTTATTTTAAAGACATCTCTGTAATATTGTGAAATATAGGGCCCTATGAAATCCATAAAAAAATTTCCGCAAAATGCGTTAAATTTTTTCCCCTGATTCTGGTTTTAGTCTATCTGGGTTCCATTTTTTTTCTGCTTTAGTTTTTTGGACTCCATTTTAGTAGTTAAATTAAATTTTAGTAATCAAAGAGCATGTCTTATTAATTGAGATCATGAAACTTATTAACAACAATTTATTAAAAGTTAAACAAAAATGACACTTTAGGGCCCTATGAAATACGTTGTTTTTTTTGTTTTTGTTTTTTACCAAATTCTGTGTTTTCTATTTTAAGTTTTCTGGATTCCATTTTAAGGATTTAATACAATTTTAATAATCAAAAAGCATGTATAATTAATTGAATTCATAAAAACATAAAAAAAAATCTATGAAATTGATTTTGATTGATAAGATTGATTGTTTAGATTTAGATTTAAGAGCCTTTCAAAGGCTCAAAAAATGTGTCTTGGCTTGATACACAGTCTAATGGCCTAACGAAATCCATAACTCTAACGAAATCCAAATTTTAAACATTTTACTGAAGCAATTGTATGGGCCTTAGCCTTACACTTCCTATTTGAGCCAATGCAGATGAATGAGCAAATTTATTTGGGGGCAAGACCAGCCTGATTGTAAAGCCTAACGTGATTGGTTGTAGCGAGAACTTGCTACGATTGGTCAGCTCAATGTGGCCGTTATCTGATTGGCTTGAGTAAACGGTGGGTGGAGTCCACTTATTTGTGGATTTGTCTGCACGTCGACGCTAGAAATGTTTCAAAATCCACAGATGTGAGGGGATTTACAAATGCACAAGAAGCGGTTCACAAATAAATGACAGACAGAGTTGTGTTTGTGACATAAAACATATTTGTAAATATATATATATTTTTTGTAAATCTCATTTTATTTATTTGTGAGTTTTATACATTTTTGTGAAACTCTTTACAATTTTTTGTGAATCTCAATCTGTTTATTTGGAATAATGCAACAATTCTAACCCCATATAGGGCTCCCTGAAGTAATCCCAATTACGTCGTCATGTCGACGTAACGTCTCCCGTTCCCGCCTTCAGGGAACAAGGGTTACATTTGTAACCGAGATGTTTTTCTCAAATGAAATGGTAAACTGCTCATGAAGTGACTCTCAGAGTGGCTCTGGAGATGAAGTTCATGTATTCACGGTCATGCTTTTTATTTATTCATCAATTTTTTTTACAAATTACGTGAATTTCAGTAAAATCAGTACAATTTCAGTAAAACAGAGTAAATTCCGTTTTTATGACTGGATTCTGTAATTTCGTCTGTGTGTTCCGCATCGCTGAAATGATTGGGCCCTAGAAATATTATTACAATTTACAATTTGTTTTCAATAATTTGATTTACAATACATTTTTTAGATTTTTTACATGTCAATTATTTCTGTGATGGCAAAGCTGAATTTTCAGCATAATTTCTGCAGTCTTCAGTGTCACATGATCCTTTAGAAATCATTCTGATATGATTTGATGCTCAAGAAACATTTATTATTATTATCAATGTTGAAAACAGTTGTGCTGCTTAATATTTTTGTGGAATCCGTGATACATTTTTTCTTTTGGATTGTTTGATGAATTGTTTGATGAATAGAAAGTTCAAAAGAACATAATTTATTTGAATCTTTTGTAAAATTATAAATGTCTTTACTGTCACTTTTGAACAATTTAATTCATCCTTTAAAGAAAATAAATAAATAAATAAATAAAATCTTACTGACCTCAAACGTTTGAGCAGTGGTGTCATTGTTTTTGCAAAGAAGAAATTTAAAGTATGAAATGCTATACGGAACCATTTTACTTCGTAATGTAATGTGTTTCTGGGTGAAACATGATATTTAAATGAGAAACATTTTTTTGGATGGGACTGGGGATGGATTTCATCCATAGGGATTTTCTTGGAATGTGAAAAGAGGGGATTATAGAAAAGGGTGGTTGTAGGAGAAGGGATGAAAAGTAAGAGGGTTTCAGGAAAAGAGCCGACAAGGAAAATCAAGTTAGCAAGCGCAAGTTTTTGCATTTTGATGAAAGATTACAAAGACAAACATTTTCCCCCTTTGGAATGACATGCACCAGTGAATTGTTCACAATAAGCCTGGGAACGTGTACTGTGAAAGTAAATAGGGTCAATGTTGACTTTAATCTAATCTCAAGATTCTGGAAATGACATATTGTGTCTTTCAGACAGAAATGTTTGTTCTGGGTTTACCCTATTTATACCCTGTTTATGGTGAATGTTAGTTTGTGGTTTTAGCTTTGTGTCTGTCACTAACCTGGTGTGTTTTCAGTCTGTTGTTGAGTTTTGATTTCTACCATTTGCAGAAACTGAAACCTCTGATGACGTTGATTGGGGCCCCCTGAGTGTGTGTATGTCAGAGAGAGGGAGAGAGAAGGCTGAGAGCTACAAGTGACGTTTTTTTGTGTGTGCGTGGGTTGCTCTGATTGAAGGCAGCCATAACGATAGTGTGACAGGTTGTGTGTCCACATGTCTGCCTAATGCCTGACTGCAGGGGAAACATTTTTACTTGGTATTAAAAGAAATTCTCCCACACACATAGTGTTGCTGCCCACACCATGAACAGCTAATACTCACTGATTTCTCATTTAAAGAATGAATTGTTGAAAGGGAAATGCTTGAAATTATACGTATCACATTGTGTCCTTTAACAAGACATTAATCTAGAGATAAGCATACTGTAAGTCATATTGGACAAGATGTAATTGAGAACCAAGCAAGAATGAATTAATTCCCTTCTAAAGAGCTTCCCTGGTGATTGGTTTTAGGCATTTAGGACTCAAAAGGCATGTCCTCCTTTTGTGTTTAAGTCCCCTTGTAGTCAATCATGTTATCCCTTAAAACTCATCTTTGATCACCAAAATGACATATTTAAATTTTTTTTCCTTGAAAAAAAATTCTTCATGCCTTAAAATACCTTGAATGTAACTACACCCTTGCCTCATTTAGTATACGTGGTTCTATGAATATGCAAATTAGCCGCGCCTCCACTCTTTCACACAAGCTCAGAGATCCACTCCTTGATGATCACACAATGACGTGATTGGTTACAAGGTAGTTTGTGATGTCAGAAACACCAGAAATTTCATACCACGTCATTGGTTCACTGCAGTTTTAAGGAGAAAATACTCAGTGATGGTGTTGACTTATGAATTTGTACATGGTCTGTCTTAAAGCATATTAAAAACATCACACAGACATATAAACAACATTAAAAGCTTGATTTTCTCCACAGGGGGACTTTAAATTAACTTAGTGATTTTGTAAAATAGATCACTCTTCAAATCAGTTGCCAGGGTGATACAACTATCCTGATATCATAAAGAAGAAAAAAAAATATATTAAAATAATTAAATTCTTGTAAAACCTTATTTAGTTGTTTGACTTTTATAATTTTTTCTTAAAAACATTTTAACAAATGTTACTGCTTATTAATATTTGAAAAACCTTTGTCATGTGAAGCAGACAATGCAGAAAAAAAAACTTATGAAATTATATCACAGACCCCTGATTCAGTTTGCAAGTTCATAAACCTCTTAAAATATCAGATAATTTGACCTTTTTATGACAAGGCAAGTTCACTTGTTGTGAAATGTCATGTGCTGCCACTCCCCAAGAATTTGACATTTATGAATTATGAATGAATTAATTATTTAATAAATCAATTCAAAATATTTGGAAAGCTATACCTTAAAAATATGTTTAAACACATAAAATATTGGTTTATATGTTCACTCACATATTCATGATATGATTTTCATTTTTCTAAACAGTTAAACCACATGACATCTTTAGTGTGATTAAATTTAAGCTTTTATTTAAAATATTCAAAATCAACACAAATACAGTGTACATTTTTAAAATCTTAGCACATGCATTTTAAAATGATTTTACCTTCTCTTTGTCAAACTCTTATTTGTCATCGACCCACATTCTGTAACTTGCTGCAGTTTGTGCCACAGACTTGAATGATACCTCAACACTTTCGCTGACAAAATAAATGCAATTTTTTTCTCCAAGCAGTCAGACTTTTCAGCTGGCATGGATAAACGGTTTTTTTTTTTTTTTTTTTAGAATCCTACTGACTTTGACATTGACATCTGGATGGAATGGGCTCTTTTGACACTCCGTAGCAATGCCCTGACAAACCAATGCCCTGACATTGCAAGCATCACGGGGGCATAGTTTTGTGTGATCACAGTTTTGTGTGAAAAAACACCACTCCCATATCTTTTTAAAATTCTAAAATATAGTTTATCATACAATACAGCATTTTTTTTTTACGAAACAAATGTCTTTTTCTTTTGGTGTAAATTGTGGTAAATACAAAATTGGTGATTCTGTTTACCTGTTTCCAAAGGCAATCTTTACACAGAAAAAGCGGCACAGAAACCAATTCTGAAGCAGCATAAAGTCACGAAAATTTGCATTTATACAGAATGTTTATTGCTTCTCTGAAGCTGCATAAATGCATTTACACAGGAATTAAAATCGTGAGAAACAATGATTTGATCATTACTACTGTTTTAACAACGTGTTATAAAATGAGTTTAAAAAATAATGAAATAGGCTAATAAACAATGAAATAAAACTCGAAAATTTTGTAACTTTAACTTTAAAGCCACACCGTGGACTTTGTGACCTAAAGAGTTGACGCATACGAGTTATTTTAAATGATTCCTCAGGCCAATATACAGCGTTTGACACTATTAATGCTCCGAGCGGGGCTGCCCTCTTGAAATACCGCCTATGTAAGTTTGGAGGAGACGGACCGTTGTTGAACAGGTCATGTGACCTAAAGAACGTATCGCTTTACGGCCGTCACGTGACCATAGGCTCTGATATACTGTCTTCTAGACTTTTGCGACAGTGCTGCGGCGCTTGTGGCCTCTAGGGGCGCTAGACGTGAAAGTTCCAGGTCTAGTGCATCTAGCCCCGGCAAAAAGTTCCGCGGTGTGGCTTTAATTTAGTTAATAAATAGTTTTTTCTTTTTCTTAATAAAATTGTTCCAGTTGTTTTATGGTTTGCTTCACGATGTGAGAAAGGACTCTTTTACTTCACTGTCCCTTGCTGGTTGACATTTTTTTAATTCTCCTAAAACAATAAGGAGCTAGGCCTATATGATTTGATTGAGCTGCTTGAGCTGACAGGCGTGCTTTTGGTTGTCATGACAATAACGTAGAACGGCACAAGTTTGCGTTCATTCACACTGAACCAAAACAGTATCAGAGTCGCCTTTGATACTAGGGGCTGAGGTGGCTTAGACCCGTCATATTCTAAGTCTGCTTTTATGCGGCATTGAGTCTTTACACAGAATTCTGAGCAGGCACAGAGCCGCTTTAGAGCAGCCTTAACTCGGCTGTGTAAAGATGCCTTAAGCCACTGTTGCTGTCACTATGTTGAACATTGTAAATGACAACACACTTGCAATGTCTTGCCAAAAACTGACAGTCACATAGTTATGAATCACTGTGCATGTACCATTTCCTAAAGTGGTAGCACTACAGTTATGCAGTTATGCAGTCGTGTTGTTGTGTGGTTGTGTAGGATGTTTCCTGGGGTTACGCCATGTCACGGCCCATTGTGTTTTAATTAACGTTGATGCATTACACAGCATTCCTTTGTGCTGTATTGCACTGCACTGTGTCACAATGTTGTCCTCTGCTGTGTTGTGCTGGACTGGGTGTAGCTGGTCCTGTCTACAGTAATTGCACATCCAGTGTCATCCTCCCCCACAGTGGCAAAGTTGGAACAGGCCTGAGAAAAGAGCCAGTTCATTAAATGTGTCCATGGCTTGGCTGGCTGAGGCAGGAGAACATATACTTTTACATCTTGATCAAGCAAGAATGGGGGTCTTTGGTAAAATTTTATCAGCTAGGGATTCACTGAAAGTAAACATTTGGTTGATACAGATAAGCTGATAATTATTTTATTGCTATACTCTACGGGGCTGTTGAATGCTTGATTCTGATTGGTTTATGAACATTCAGCTATAGTTCCAGGCAGGTCTTGACCGCATTACAGTTCCATTTCACAGTACAGTCTTTACAGCTTACATTAGGTTTTAGAACACACATAAGTTTTTATGCACATTTTTGGAATTCATGCGCATCTTGACTTTTCCATCCAGCATGTTTTTATGCAACATTCCAAAATTTGCACAAAAAAGGTGGATGGAAACATACTGTAGCTACAGTCTTAAGGTGTAGTAACCTTAGTAGAATAATAGGCCTATTTCACAAAATGGCGACCAAGACCGGAAGTAGGGTAGCGATACTTCCGGTCGCGCCGCCACCAGCTACGATCGCCATTCATTCTCAAAATGGACTGTGAACAGCTTGTTTTCTCTGTCATTAATATATCTGACAAAAGTAAGAATATGAGATGTTGTCCGTTTTGTTGATAGTTTTCAGGGAGCTGTGACAAGATCGAAATTGGACAAAGGTTACAAATTATTCTTGACGTTTGCTTACATAAAAAAAAGTTCCATTCATTTAAATGGCATGGCACTTGATGACTAAGCTCACACTTACTATAGCTAAACAAAATAAATAAATAAATTGAAATGATGTCTGACTGTAGGCTATGTTTGAAATCTAGTGGCTTTTGTTAAAATTTCATGTTATTAAGTGTTAGTTTGTCCCGGAGATTGCAGCAATCTTCCACTAGTGACTAGAAAATGGCTAATTTTTCATGTTACCACCATGAATGAAACTAAGAATTGTACATCTTTACAGTGAATTTGACCTAACGTTGCTAGTAGGTCTAATAATGAAATTAAGGCAAATAATTAAAAAATGGTTAGACTAAAAACATGAATGAAGTGAGTAATATTACATGTTTTAAAAAATCATGATGTTACAAAATCACATTTTACTGTCGGGTCCCCTTATGAAAAGAAAATATATTTCCCTATATATGAATGATCAATATATTGAATTGTTTAACAGTATATTTGAAAATATACAGAATAATATATTGTTAATATTACAATATATTGAATAATACATAAAGAATTTAAAAATGTGAGACATATATTAACTAATATATCATTATGTATGTAATTTTATATTCAGTAATACACTTCATAATATATACAGGGATTAAAGTTCTCAGTCGCTACGAGAGTATACGACGGATTTCCGTCAATATCAGGGTTCCCCCCTGTCCTTATGTCTTAAATTCACTGTTCATAATTGTAATGCTGTAAATATGCTTACATTTCTCAAATAGTGTAATAAATGTCTTAATTTTAATTTGAATGGGAAAGACGAGGTGTAGGCTATTCACCCTGCTTAGGGGGATGTGATCAAAGCCTGGAGTGGAGCAAAAGCATGTTCCTCTCTCCACTCTAAGCGTTCTCTTATCACTCCGCTCCCGATCCACTCCGGGTTTTCCAGTCCCGCTCACGGAAAAACTGCTCCGTGTTCACTAATTATGACCGCCGCTAGCGTAGCTAGCGAAAGCGGTCATATAGGGATTGTCAAAGTTTTTTTTTTTTTTTTTCCGTCACCTTACTGAATTTTTCGTCAACGATACCAGGGACACCGAAACACCGGGGAACATGAAATTTGGTGGGCATGTAGCCCCACTAGACTTCTAAGGAAAAATTTCGTTTGGTCCCCGGGGGCCACCCCCCCCCCCGCGCTGGGCCCCCCCAAACCCCAAAAAATGCAGTTTTTCCTAAATAACTACCTGAACCGTGGCACCGAGGATGAAGAAATTTTTATGGTATGTTGGTCTACTAGACTTTTACGGAAAAATTTCATTTGGTCCCCGGGGGCCACTTCCCCCCCCGCGCTGGGGCCCCTGTAAATTTTTCGTCAACGATACCAGGGACACCGAAGCACCTGGGAACATGAAATTTGGTGGGCATGTAGCCCCACTAGACTTCTAAGGAAAAATTTCGTTTGGTCCCCGGGGGCCACTCCCCCCCCGCGCTGGGCCCCCCCAAACCCCAAAAAATGCAGTTTTTCCTAAATAACTACCTGAACCGTGGCACCGAGGATGAAGAAATTTTTATGGTATGTTGGTCTACTAGACTTTTACGGAAAAATTTCGTTTGGTCCCCGGGGGCCACTTCCCCCCCCGCGCTGGGGCCCCCGTAAATTTTTCGTCAACGATACCAGGGACACCGAAGCACCGAGGAACATGAAATTTGGTGGGCATGTAGCCCCACTAGACTTCTAAGGAAAAATTTCGTTTGGTCCCCGGGGGCCACTCCCCCCCCGCGCTGGGCCCCCCCAAACCCAAAAAAATGCAGTTTTTCCTAAATAACTACCTGAACCGTGGCACCGAGGATGAAGAAATTTTTATGGTATGTTGGTCTACTAGACTTTTACAGAAAAATTTCGTTTGGTCCCCGGGGGCCACTTCCCCCCCCGCGCTGGGGCCCCCGTAAATTTTTCATCAACGATACCAGGGACACCGAAGCACCGGGGAACATGAAATTTGGTGGGCATGTAGCCCCACTAGACTTCTAAGGAAAAATTTCGTTTGGTCCCCGGGGGCCACTCCGCCCCCCCCGCGCTGGGCCCCCCCAAACCCTTTTTTAAAGCTTTTGTTATATATTGTTTGCCTTCAATATTTCCCATAATAGGCCTATATGTGTATTGTTATGATTTTATTATGACCGCCGCTAGCGTAGCTAGCGAAAGCGGTCATATAGGGATTGTCAAAGTTTTTTTTTTTTTTTTTTTTCGTCACCTTACTGAATTTTTCGTCAACGATACCAGGGACACCGAAACACCGGGGAACATGAAATTTGGTGAGCATGTAGCCCCACTAGACTTCTAAGGAAAAATTTCGTTTGGTCCCCGGGGGCCACTCCCCCCCCGCGCTGGGCCCCCCCAAACCCCCAAAAATGCAGTTTTTCCTAAATAACTACCTGAACCGTGGCACCGAGGATGAAGAAATTTTTATGGTATGTTGGTCTACTAGACTTTTACGGAAAAATTTCATTTGGTCCCCGGGGGCCACTTCCCCCCCCGCGCTGGGGCCCCTGTAAATTTTTCGTCAACGATACCAGGGACACCGAAGCACCGGGGAACATGAAATTTGGTGGGCATGTAGCCCCACTAGACTTCTAAGGAAAAATTTCGTTTGGTCCCCGGGGGCCACTCCCCCCCCGCGCTGGGCCCCCCCAAACCCCAAAAAATGCATTTTTTCCTAAATAACTACCTGAACCGTGGCACCGAGGATGAAGAAATTTTTATGGTATGTTGGTCTACTAGACTTTTACGGAAAAATTTCATTTGGTCCCCGGGGCCACTTCCCCCCCCGCGCTGGGGCCCCTGTAAATTTTTCGTCAACGATACCAGGGACACCGAAGCACCTGGGAACATGAAATTTGGTGGGCATGTAGCCCCACTAGACTTCTAAGGAAAAATTTCGTTTGGTCCCCGGGGGCCACTCCCCCCCCGCGCTGGGCCCCCCCAAACCCAAAAAATGCAGTTTTTCCTAAATAACTACCTGAACCGTGGCACCGAGGATGAAGAAATTTTTATGGTATGTTGGTCTACTAGACTTTTACAGAAAAATTTCGTTTGGTCCCCGGGGGCCACTTCCCCCCCCCCCCCGCGCTGGGGCCCCCGTAAATTTTTCGTCAACGATACCAGGGACACCGAAGCACCGGGGAACATGAAATTTGGTGGGCATGTAGCCCCACTAGACTTCTAAGGAAAAATTTAGTTTGGTCCCCGGGGGCCACTCCCCCCCCCCGCGCTGGGCCCCCCCAAACCCCCAAAAATGCAGTTTTTCCTAAATAACTACCTGAACCGTGGCACCGAGGATGAAGAAATTTTTATGGTATGTTGGTCTACTAGACTTTTACGGAAAAATTTCATTTGGTCCCCGGGGGCCACTTCCCCCCCGCGCTGGGGCCCCCGTAAATTTTTCGTCAACGATACCAGGGACACCGAAGCACCGGGGAACATGAAATTTGGTGGGCATGTAGCCCCACTAGACTTCTAAGGAAAAATTTCGTTTGGTCCCCGGGGGCCACTCCCCCCCCCGCGCTGGGCCCCCCCAAACCCAAAAAAATGCAGTTTTTCCTAAATAACTACCTGAACCGTGGCACCGAGGATGAAGAAATTTTTATGGTATGTTGGTCTACTAGACTTTTAGGGAAAAATTTCGTTTGGTCCCCGGGGGCCACTTCCCCCCCCCCCGCGCTGGGGCCCCCGTAAATTTTTCGTCAACGATACCAGGGACACCGAAGCACCGGGGAACATGAAATTTGGTGGGCATGTAGCCCCACTAGACTTCTGGTATGTTCTGGAAAAATTTCGTTTGGTCCCCGGGGGCCACTCCCCCCCCGCGCTGGGCCCCCCCAAACCCCAAAAAATGCAGTTTTTCCTAAATAACTACCTGAACCGTGGCACCGAGGATGAAGAAATTTTTATGGTATGTTGGTCTACTAGACTTTTAGGGAAAAATTTCATTTGGTCCCCGGGGGCCACTTCCCCCCCCGCGCTGGGGCCCCCGTAAATTTTTCGTCAACAATACCAGGGACACCGAAGCACCGGGGAACATGAAATTTGGTGGGCATTTAGCCCCACTAGACTTCTAAGGAAAAATTTCGTTTGGTCCCCGGGGGCCACTCCCCCCCCGGGCTGGGCCCCCCAAACCCAGAAAAATGCAGTTTTTCCTAAATAACTACCTGAACCGTGGCACCGAGGATGAAGAAATTTTTATGGTATGTTGGTCTACTAGACTTTTAGGGAAAAATTTCGTTTGGTCCCCGGGGGCCACTTCCCCCCCCCCCGCGCTGGGGCCCCCGTAAATTTTTTGTCAACGATACCAGGGACACTGAAGCACCGGGGAACATGAAATTTGGTGGGCATGTAGCCCCACTAGACTTCTAAGGAAAAATTTCGTTTGGTCCCCGGGGGCCACTCCCCCCCCGCGCTGGGCCCCCCCAAACCCAAAAAAATGCAGTTTTTCCTAAATAACTGCCTGAACCGTGGCACCGAGGATGAAGAAATTTTTATGGTATGTTGGTCTACTAGACTTTTACGGAAAAATTTCGTTTGGTCCCCGGGGGCCACTTCCCCCCCTGAGCTGGGGCCCCCGTAAATTTTTCGTCAACGATACCAGGGACACCGAAGCACCGGGGAACATGAAATTTGGTGGGCATGTAGCCCCACTAGACTTCTACGGAAAAATTTCGTTTGGTCCCCGGGGGCCACTCCCCCCCCCCGCGCTGGGCCCCCCCAAACCCAAAAAAATGCAGTTTTTCCTAAATAACTGCCTGAACCGTGGCACCGAGGATGAAGACATTTTTATGGTATGTTGGTCTACTAGACTTTTACGGAAAAATTTCGTTTGGTCCCCGGGGGCCACTTCCCCCCCTGAGCTGGGGCCCCCGTAAATTTTTCGTCAACGATACCAGGGACACCGAAGCACCGGGGAACATGAAATTTGGTGGGCATGTAGCCCCACTAGACTTCTACGGAAAAATTTCGTTTGGTCCCCGGGGGCCACTCCCCCCCCCCGCGCTGGGCCCCCCCAAACCCAAAAAAATGCAGTTTTTCCTAAATAACTACCTGAACCGTGGCAACGAGGATGAAGAAATTTTTATGGTATGTTGCTCTTAAGGGCCCACATCAACCTAGCCCATAATCACTCATTTGTGATTTGCGCCCCTCCCATAAAAAATGAAAATGCAATATTATTCTGCTTTAATCACCCCTATCTTCAGTGGAGATGTTCAGAACTGCACCATATTTCATGTGTATGATTAACTTGACATCCTCTGGGGGTATCCTCTGCTAAGTTTTGTAGAATTTCATCCATGGGGGGGTATAAAATAAATTCATTTATGTGCACATTTAGTGACTGTACACTCATCGGCCTGTAGATGGTGCTGTTGAGCGAAGGGTTGCTGGTTTAGGATGATACTGTCACACACACACATGCAGGAATACAAAGAAACGCAAGCATGCACACACACTGACATCCACACGCACAGACACACACCCATACACACACATACAAATCCACATGCACAGACACACACACACAAACACACACGTGCACACATGTACGCACACATACATACACGCACAGACACACACACACACACACACACACACAGACACACACATACACAAACACACACACACATACACACACACACACACACACACACACACACACACACACAGACAGACATGCACATACTATTACTTTTTTTAGGTATATACATAAACACGCAATACAGCCAAATTACTCCACGTCATTTATTTTTGTGGAAAGCCAGTGCAGGCCTGAGCGGCGGTCATATTTTGTACCGCAATGCGGTACATCTAGTTTTTAAGAAAGTTACAGAAAACAACTTCTACAAACAATTTTAATTTGCCAACAGTTAATAATAATAAATAAAAGTGCATGACGTACAAATCAGATAACAATCAAGTGCAATATAAACATCTTTTGTCAGGGCATCACTCCCGAACCGGCATCAACACTCCATTTTCAACATCTGCTTCCTCCTTCACACCACAGACACGTCTTTTTGCCGTCTGTTTCTGGCGTGATTTAACTTCTCCCCAGTTGTTCCATGAAAACCTGCAAAGCACGGCCTGCGGTGTAAGATATCTACGACCGGACTCTCGTAGACTCGTAAGTTACACAGACTTCATCCTCCGTGAAGTGCTTAACACACAAAAAAGTGCCCCTCTTCTCTCGGTATAGCCCAAATCCAGCGCTTTTTCAACATTTCGTCACAAGGAAAGCTGTGCAATTATAAATAGGGCTGTTTCTTCTATGAGTGCAAACATAAAAAGGTACGCAACAGGACTGGCCGCTTTTAGTCTCCGCATTTGTCCTCCGACTGCTACTGCTAGCGCTTTCACTGGAAAAGAGTTTACCCTACTTCCGGTCTCGGCGGCCATTTTTGTGAAATAGGCCTATTGACTGAATTATTAGAAAAATAATGCATACCTTAAAGCTACACTGTGTAACTTTTTAAGTTGATTCTTAGCAAAAAACACTTTGTTCTATCAAAAGTATATGTGCTCATTCATGTGTAATTACTTCCACCAACTAATCAAGTATTCTCGTAAGCGTAAAATCTGCCATTTATAATACTTACCAGCGAGTCGCTCGAATGGCGGCAGCCATGTTGCGCCTCCATCTTGAAAATACATTCGCCAAAGAGGGACATACCTGGAAGTTCAAGCTTCGCCTTTCGCGTTTTACACTCAGTGACACCGTGACGAATGCGAGGGGGAGATTACTCGCGACTGCTGGCAGATTTGAATGATTGCTGAAGATGGAGGACCACGCCTATTTTCGCGGACATGTAGCCTTCACCAAGGAAGCGAAAGAGAGAATTAAAACGTCAACGCGACAGGCAAATCATCAAGACCAAAGTCAATATTGGAGTAACTTTTCCCAGATGGAAAAAGCTCATGAGGAGCAAAGATTTTAAAACAGACGCCGAAGTTGCCTGCTTTCTTCTCGACAGGTAATTCCGCCTATTTGTGTAAATTCTAAGTTTTATAGTTGCTTGTCTAACCATAGCATGGTTGTGCATAACGCCAGAACGACCTCTAGTATAACTTGCGTTACGTCAATTCAGTTTTAAAGGCGCAATTTTTTAAGCTATATAAAAAAAGGACACTGTAAATTTTTGTTATTTTTAATTGCTTTTACTTTGTACACAATGTAACGTTAGCCTAATCTGATTATGCTGGGATAGCCGATTCCAAGGGTGACGTTTACCTCCTGACATCTGTCTTGTAGTTTTATTCATTTTAGACGTATTATTGTTATCAGACGTATTACATGTTAACTGACTAAATAACTAAATCCACTTTGTAATAGTTTTCTAAAGTAACACGTAACAAGTATCACTTGAAGGAACACTCATGGACGAAGTCGAACTGGAAGCTATGTTAATCTTGGAATAATACGGCCACCGTAGGAGTTAAAATGCCCTCGGAATTGAAAGGAACAGAAACTAATATTCACTGGGTAGTCATATACAATTTCACTGCAAGATGGGGGGAAATATCACACAGTGTAGCTTTAAACATCCTTTAACACCATGTAAAAATGAAACAAAATGCAATCTGGTTGTTTAATATTTTGGTGAAACATCTCTTCTTGTCTAAGTAGTTGGAGCTTGGCACATTAACCCTCTGGGGTCTGAGCTGTTTTCTGGGCCCTGGAGGTGTTCTGACATGCTCTGACATTTGTGCTTATTTCTGTTACTTGTGACATTTTCATGGCTAAAGTCTAATTACACTGTATTCAGCACAAACTCTGCTACAATAATATATCAGCAGCATGTGTGTAAAAGTTTGTAGTTTTGAGATAATGACATTTATGCGTGGTTTGTAAAAATACAAAAAAAAAATTCTCACTGAAATAAGGTCATGAAACCCATACTGATTATTTCTTCACAAGACTTTTGAAAATTGTATGACGTAGCCTAGAATATTTGCTCTAAAACTATGTGAAAATCACCCTGACTGCTCATTCAGATAAGACAATATATTGATTTAAAAATTTTACGACGTGTTTTGTGTTAGAAAGCTTTATGCGGGAGCTCATTAATATGTAAGCTTTTCACACCTGAGAAAGACAAAGACCCTCCCCTAATGGCCCTATTAGGAGCTATCAGGCCCTATCATTCTGAGCAACCTTGCACAAAGAATGAGGAGATTTAAAAAAGAATGGCTTTTAGATTGTTTGATTTATTTACAACACAACATAATCCAAAGATACACAACAAATGACAAAAAAGCCCTCATTGAAAACAATGATCCAAAGACAGAGACCTTTGTGTCATTCCTAAAAACATTGTACATACCTTTCATTTCCAAGGTGTTTGATTTTCACTTTACCAGGTTCATGTACAGAGACTCATGTGAATGTTGAAGTCAGCAGGACTCAGTGGCATCTGGGCCCTGAAAAAAAAAAGAAAAAAAGTGAACATACTGATATCAAGAGAAAGGCCTGCACGATTTTGGGAATACATTTTAGATTTTTCTGGTTAAAATTGCTTTTTAAAATTCACAGAATACACACACACACACACACACACACACACACACACACACACACACACACACACACACACACACACACACACACACACACACACAAATGTTTCCAAGCAAGCAACAGTTCAACTGCAATGTGAAATTTATGCAACAATAACAAACTAATATGTAAGAATTTCTTACCTTACATCTTTCTTGTCTTCAAATCGCGTTCTTCTTCTTCTGAGGTAAATCCAATGTAAGCTCACAGCGCGTCTTTCAAACTCGACGAAAAGCAGAGACTTGTGAAGTGTTTTGGTGTTTTGTTTTTGAGGTAATGAGCGCGTTCGTGTTCCATGTGGAGATTTGCATGTGAATATCTTTTGCGCGAGTGGGCGTGTTCAAATTAAAAATAATTAGGAAGCGTTTGAGAAGCTGGACATCTAGTTTGTTTTATACAAATTACTTAAACAGAGAATATTTGTTTTCAGTTTGAATCTGTTCATTTAAAAGTACACACTTAAATGTTTATAAAGGTATATGGCTCATAAATGTGTGACAAGTATTCGCTGAGTTTTGTTTCAGTTTATAGACGTGCTCAAGAAAAAAAAGTTCACCGCGACGGAGAGGCAGAACGCACACCCTGTTTATTTTCTTTATTTTACAAAAGCACAATGTTTTGATTTGATTGTAAGTGGACACATACAAAAGTAGAAATATCACAGATTCTTTTTTTATATTTCTTTTTTCTGTATGACCATAAATGACGGAGTAATTTAAGTTTATAGTTCTACAATGTGAAGAAAATCCAGCAAAACGCGGGGGCGCGTTTGCCGACCTCAGAGGGTTAAACAAGCTGCAATGTGGATCTGACCTTATGCCATTAGTCATCGGTCTGGCTAGGTGAGAATCTCCAATCTCACAATAAAAAAACAAGCAGTAGGGCAGAAGATATGGATTGTCATGAAGAGACAGGTCTAATAGAGTTGGATGTGACAGCCTTGATGTCAGAAAGCCTAATTGAATTCCCCACTTTGCGAATGTCAGTAGCATTCAGTCACATTTAAAATTAGAACATATTCAACCCAACTGGAGTGAAGGAGACGGGACCACCAGTGAAGATATCATAAGACAGACTGTTTTTGTTCTACTCTCAGTCTCCTATTAATCCTGGCAATGCCCATATGAGTCTCTTTTTTTGTTTGTTTTTTCTTTCTTTCTTTCTTTTGATTCCTTCCTCTCTCTGCTTTTGATCTCTTTGTACTACAACAGATGGTGTCTGTTGTATGGCTTTTATATTTCCCCATAAATAACCTTGGAAAGTATCCTCATCATCCTCATCATGATCATCAGCCTCAACATCATCTGTAGTCTGAGAAGAAAAACACAGTAGTCTGAATAAATGTTTGAGCTCTACTTTTAAAAGCAGACCTACCCCATTGAATTTCATAAAGAGCTTTGAAAAACAAGTTTAAATGTGATTCTTTTAAATCAAGGACAAGGTTCGTTATAAAACATGAAATCTATTACTTAAATCAGTCCAATTAATTCCATTCTTAGTTTAAAAAAAAGGCTGGAGTTGTATTTCAAAACAGTTTAATTGGCATGGAGATTAGATGTAGTGAAAATAATACAAGTCAATGCTTAAAGCGATAGTAGCAGAACCTTTTTTAAACTATGAATCACATTTATTATCTCCAATGAATGTTTAGCATCTGTTCATTATAGCCATCGCCAGCATTTTTATGGAGATGAATTTTATATTAAACGATAAATTACACCATGACTTGTATTTGTGGTTTAGTATGCAGTTAAAGCTGTTCTAGAAAAATTAACTGCCAAGTAAATATATAAATATGGAAGCAGTGGGGGATATAATTGTGTGTGGGAAGAATGTAGGTTAAGAATTCAAAGTTTATACAGACCATTTTTAAGGGTGTGCTGTTGGCCAGATTGTCAGTATGCTGAAATCTCATCTTGTTAAAGTGATAGTTCATCCGAAAATGAAAATGTATATCCATAATTCATAATTTACTAATCCTCATGTTGTGTATGACTGACTTTTTTTCCGTGGAACATAAAAGAGGATGTTATGAAGAATGTCTCAACTGTTTTTGTCCTTACAATGAAAGTCATTGGGGTCCAAAACAACACTGGTCCAAAACAACTATATTTATTGTTCCACTGAAAAATTAAATGTCAACAGGTTTGGAATGACATGACTGAGTAAATAACGAGATAACTTTAATTTTTGGGTGAACTATCCCTTTAATTGTGAATAAACCTCCTGCTCTGCAGAATCATTGGATTGTTTCTGGAATACAGATATTCCACCAGAAGGCATTTTTGTGTGTTTTGTAACATCTATTATTGACAAATATAAATAATGCAATGTCATAAAAAAACCCAATCAAATGTCCTAGATGCGTTATTGTTTCCCACAAACAGCAGAGAGTTGGCCATCAGGAACTTTGAAAAGCTGGACTCAACTAATGCCTGCAATGCACAGTGGCTGGCATCTTGTGGGGTTTACCCTGTCATAACCATTCATTTCTACTGCTCCAGGGGCCAGGCTTCTGCCTTATAAATAATGCATTGAGCTGTGATAAAACCTTGTGGCACCCAGAATAGCTGCTTCATACCACCAAGTAAAGGACAGGGAACTGGAATAACACTCCACATCTACTGAACACTGCTCTCATGGTCATCTTAACCTTGATTGCTTTCTGTTATTTAATAGTGTGAGCTCATAAACACAGTTATGGATAAATAATTCTCTAATGAATGAAAGAGTTTTGAGCCTGTATTCAATTTATCTTAATCACTAAAAAACTGAAGTGATATCGAGGGCATGACAATAAGGATGGCCTATTGGTCCAGAGCCAGCATGAGACAGTTTTGGGCCAGTTGATGGAACTTGCCCATGCGGTGTTGTCACAAAATATTACATTACTTGATAGCATACACTACCTTTCAAAAGTTTGGGGTCATAAGATTTTCTTTGTGTGTTTTTGAAAGAAGTCTCTTATTAGTGTCATGGGTGGTGGCTGTAATGAAGGTCATAATCAAAATAAATCTTTAATCCAAGAATTAAAAGAAAACAACATGGGGCCGTATTCACAAAGAATTTTAAGGCTAAAAGTAGCTCCTAACTGGCGAATTTAGGAGCAACTCCTAAAAATAATGGGCATGTCACTCGTAACTTTAGGACTCCTAATTTTTTTTTTTTACTCCTAAGAGTAATTCACGAAGCATTTTAGCCCTAAAAGTAGCACCTACGCCTGGGACAGCTTAAAAGAAGTCTAGAGGACTCCTAACTCACTAAGACCTATTCACAAACCGCTTTTTGTGGCATTTCACATTGCGATGTTTTGAAATGCGTATGCGGCAGCTACAGGAGCTTCCAATCGCGAGGGAACAATTTTGCATTGTAGGCATAACTAGGGATGCAATAACGCCACCAACAACAACCAAAACGTAATCGGTTACCTAACGTAACCTCTGTTCTCTCTAGAAGAGGGAACGAGTATTGCGTAAGTAGCTTACGCTGCGGGAAAAGTCATCTTTTCTCGAGATATGAAGCCAAAAATTATCCTTAATTTTTAATAATCTTGTCAACGCAGTGCGGCAGCCTGCAGACCTAGGGCAAGCTTACTAGCGTGCCCATTGGCTGCCCTACGGCAACTGCAGCAGCCTATCGCTGAGCCCTTGGCGTGACGTCACGTCCAATGAGCGCGCTTTGCGCGCTTCATGCGTCACAGCCCGCGAAAGGGGGTGTGGCTTAGCGTATATAAGCAGGGCTCAGAGGTTCTGTCGCTGAAGCGAGTGAGCTCGTGGCGCGAACACGGCAGGTTACGCAATACTCGTTCCCTCTTCTAGAGAGAACAGAGGTTACGTTAGGTAACCGGTTACGTTCTCTTACGAGAGGTTCTCTCGTATTGCGTAAGTACCTTACGCTGCGGGAACACCCTTGTCAACGCCGTGCGCGCCCAGCATCCACTAAATGAGTCCCAGGGAAAGCCCGGGGAACGCGCTGAGTGGGAGCCGGGCGGCCAAAAGAAGGCTAGCGCAGTACACAAGCACACATTAGGGAGCTCAGAGCGGCACCGCCGGTCTGAACTGACAATCCCTGTATAGTGCAGCTCAACCAGCAGAGCTAAATCAACCACAGTAGCCCGCGCACAGATAGTGGGCCGGTCTACGCATGACTTAGACTGACAAAACTTTCGCCTGCAAGGCGGGAACTTCCAGGTTGTAAAACCTAACAAATGTCGAGGGGGAGGCCCAGCCCGCTGCCGTACAAATGTTTGGGGGTATAGAGACCACTCCCCAGGGGGAACGTTGTCCCTGGACTGTCTGTCGGGACCCTCGTTCAGGTGGCCAGGCACATGCGCGGCTCTCAGCGAGTGCAGAGAGTGCTGAGCCCACACGAGGAGGCGTTCTGCCAGGGTGCAGAGCATCTTGGATCTGACACCGCCCTGGTGGTTCACGTAGGCCACTACCGATGCATTGTCCGTACGGACTAGAACATGGTGACCTAGGAGGAATGGGAGGAAGTGCTTGAGCGCTTTCTCGACCGCGAGCATCTCTAGACAGTTTATGTGTAGGAGATTCTCCTGGTCTGACCAGCGGCCATAGACCAGTCTGCCTTCGAAGAGCGCTCCCCAACCTTGGTTGGAAGCGTCTGTCGAGACAACTTTCCGGTGCGAGATCGCTCCCATCATCACTCCTGTGTGATACCATTCGGCTGCCAGCCAGGGCTGCAGGACTGAGATGCAGCCCTGATTCAATCTGACTCGCAAGCCGCCGGCCGCCCAGGCTCAGTGGGGCACGCGCGCTTTCAGCCAGCGTTGAAGCGGGCGCATGCGCAGAAGGCCCAGCTGAAGCACTGCTGCAGCTGAGGCCATATGCCCCAGGATACGCTGGAATGCCCTCAGCGGAGCCTGGCTGCCCTCTTGGAAGGATGCGGCGAGATGGCGAATGCGGCGCGTGCGCTGCTCCGACAATCTGGCCGTCATAGCCACCGAGTCAAGTTCTATCCCCAGAAAGGAAATTGACTGGCGGGGCGATAATGAGCTCTTGGTCCAGTTGACCGAGAGACCCAGACCTTCCAGGTGGCTGAGAAGCGCTGTTCCTTGAGACACAAGCTCTGTCTCTGACCGCGCTAGAATCAGCCAATCGTCCAGATAGTTCAGTATACGCATTCCCCGTCTTCTCAGGGGAGTGAGAGCCGTGTCCATGCACTTCGTAAATGTACGGGGTGCCAAAGACAGACCGAACGGCAGGACTGTGTATTGATATACCCGACCGTTGAAGGCGAATCTCAAGAATGGCCTGTGACGGGTTATTATCTGGATCTGAAAGTACTTGCCTTCAGATCGAGAGAGATAAACCAGTCTCCTGGGCGAATTTGCGCAAGGATTTGTCTGGTTGTGATCATTTTGAACGGCCGTCTCATGAGGGCTTTGTTCAAATGTCTCAGATCTAAAATAGGTCTTAGCGCTCCGTCCTTCTTGGGTACGAGGAAATAAAGTCTGTAAAAGCCCGACTCGCTCAGAGAAGGATGAACCTGTTCTATAGCCCCCTTGTGCAGCAGCTTTGCTATTTCTGCTTGAAGCAGGTGCGCTGCTTCTGAATTCACTTTCGTCTCCCTCTGCGCTAAAAAACGCGGGGGACGGCGAGCGAATTGAAGCGAATAGCCGTGTTTTATGGTATTCAGCACCCATTCTGATGCGCCCTGAATAGCTTCCCATGCTTTCGCACACATAGCTAGGGGTTGAATGGTCTCTGGGTTCAGATCGCCGCACTGCGCGGGATGGGGAACCTGTATCAGAGAAGATGGGGCGGCGCGCGCGCAGCAGGCAGTAGTGACTGGCTGTACAGCATATGACGGCTCGATCCCCATGGATGGAGCACATTTTGCTGTTAAAAACCCGTGGCACGAGAGCGGCGCGGGGGGTAACGTGTTTGACAGTGAGCGCACGTGCTCGAGAGCGGGCGCAGCGTTTACACTTATAACACGGCCAGTGTTTGGGAGCTTTAGAGGGTCTGTAACCCGAGGTAACTGTGTGGCAGAGCGGGCAGTGGGTAGGTGTGGGCACATTCTCTACGCATAGCACTCGAGCGGCGCGTGCCCGCTTTATGAGAGTGCGCTCTGGGAGCGTTACCAGGGGGACCGTGTTTTTGTGTATCAGTGAGCACATGGGAGTGGGCACATTTTCTACACTTATGACACCTTCGGCGTGAGCCGGGAAACCCGAATTTACACTCTTTCGGAGATTTATCTGGGCCGCCGTAAAAACGGTGTTTGTGTGCAGGCGAGCGAGTTGTGTTACTGGCTCGTTGGCTGCGGTGTGAGCTGCTGCAGTAGCCTGCATTGAGGGGACTGACAGAGCTGGGCGCTTTGATGGCGGTCCGGCCGCGGCGGGACTCAGCCATCTCTTCCTCCTTACTGTTGCTAGGAGGATTTCGCAGGCTCGGGCTTCAGCGCTATCTTAGGTCGCGGTCCGCGTTCCTCTATGGGCGGAATGCCGGCATACCCCTTCTCAGCGGCCCCGTCCACCTGGGAGAGGGTCGAGGAGGTCGAGGTGCGGAGTCTCGCGGAGAAAGGCGCGCCCCAAGACATCGAAAGCTCCGCGTGGAGCTCAGGCAGGAAGGGTGCTGGCCTAGAGGCGGGCGCTTGGCGGCGGCTAGGCAGGAAGCACCCGTCGAGTCGGTTGGGCGCAGGCTCTTTCGGTGGGGACCATTCTAGTCCCAGGCGATCGACCGCTTTGGTGAGGAGGCGGAGGAGTTCCGCGTCGACACCAGTACGGGACCGGCCAGACTCAGGCGTAGAGGAGGCGGAGTGGTGAGAACCCGACCACTCCTCGCTGTCCGAGGCCAGCAGAGAGCAGCTGTCGTTGACAGCGGCGTCATCTGCTTCATCCCCTGAGGCGACGGCAATGCGGGCGGAAGCCGGCAGCTGCGCGTCTGTGAAAGGCGGGGGAGAAGGAGAGAGCGAGGCTCGCGGGAGGGGCTCCGGCGAGCGCTCAGCTGGTGTATCCGGCTCAGGCGGCCTTTGAGAGCGGCGTTTCTTCTTTCGCGGCCCGGTGGCGGCAGCCGGAGAGGGTCGAATAATGCGAGTCGAGCCCGCAGGGTTGACATCGGCATGTCCTCATACAGATCGCAGCCGCCCGAAGAGAGGGCGAGGGCTGCATGGTCGAGGCCCAGGCAGAGAGCGCAGATCACGTGGCGGTCTCTGTCACCGAGCGGGGCTCTGCACGAGACACAGGATGAGCGAGGCATTTTGTATCAAACGCCTCGCGCTCTTTTAGATGCAAAGTGTGTCGCGGGGCGAGCACACAAACATACAAACACAGAGCAGTAAATGATATATTCGCCGGATAGCGAAGCAGGCAGGGAAGGCTGAAGGCGGCGAAGACGGCCGGCTTCCTCAGGCTGAGATCCTAGGCGTGCTGGTCGCTTGATTCGACGGCGGCTTCCTCAGAGTCCAGCGATGCAGAGAGCTTCGCTGAAGAGACAGAAATCAGCTAAAGGCTACTCATTGCATGTAAACTAATTGTAACGTTTCATTGTGAATCAAATTAAAATGTTCTTCTCTTTGCAAACGTAGGCAGAGGCATATAGTGACAGATTAATTCAATAATGTTGCAAAGATATTGCATCAATCCATATGTTTCATTAGGCTACTAGGCTATTTGTTTTGCCTTACTCTATTCATTTAGGCTATTTATTCAGTTATTCATCATCTTCTGTCCTTCGCACTACTTGTGTAGCACACGCATTCTCAGACCTGTCAACTGTCGCTCATCATCGTAGGGGACGTGTTTGGAATCATTCCCACGTTACAATCATCAGCCAATCAAGGTGGTCACTTCAGTCAAGCTCGTGCATGAGTAATGACGTCATCCATAGCAACGAAGACTCACTCTTAGTTTAGGAGTTATCATTTTTCTTTACTAAGAGTAGGTTTGAAAGGCGTTGTGAATGACTTTTAAGAGAAAACTCCTAGCTAAAATCTTTTAGTGCGATTTAGGAGTACTCCTAGTGGTAAGATAAAATGCTTTGTGAATACGGCCCCAGGAGAATAACTTGGAGAAAACACAACCACAAATACACTGACATCAAACAACAACAATGCAAGACCAAAAACTAACAGAAAGTTGGGGAAAATGAAGCGCACAACGAGGGATAGACTCAAAATAAAAACTAACAGAAAGTGAGGGCTTATGTAGAAGGGCAAACAAGTGAGCTAATAATATAATTAATGAAACACACCTGAACTGAGGACTCAAATTAATCTGTTACCATAGAAACAAACAGACAGGGAATGGAGAAGAACTGAACCAATTTACAAACTAGAAAGCTAACCTAGACAAAGACATGAACAGAACAGGGAAGAACAGAGAAAAAAATCATTTAAAATGTGACAGTACACCCCCTTCCCGGATGGCGCATCCTCGCGTTGTAATAAGTCCAACAGTGGAGGGAGGGTGGGCACCCTGGAGGCTGACGAGGGTCTGGCCAAGGTGTCTTAGGCAGGACAGGAAGCCTCCTGGGCGGTACTGGCAATACAGAAAGCCAGGGAGGTGCCGGTAGTTCAGGGATCCATGGAGGTGCCGGCAGTGCAGGGAGCCTGGGAGGGGCGAGCTTCATTGGGAGCCAGGGAGGTGCCGGCAGTTCAGAGAGCCTGGAAGGGGCCAGCTTCACTGGGAGTCAGGGTGGTGCTGGCAGTGCTGGAACGGGCGTCTCGGGGACGGCCTCCATGCCCATGTCTGGGAGAGTGGGTGGCTCTTGGATGGCCTCCGTGGCCGGGTTTTCCAAATTTTCTACCACAAAATGTGCACTCCTTGGGCTTATCTCTGGGGCTGGAGCCGACACTGGAGTGGACTTAAGGGCTGGAGCAGACTCTGGACTGTCAGAACTTACTATAGACAAACAGTGAAAAATGATCACTGAAAAGACGTAGACAAGGTTATTTTTGCTGCTGAACTTGTTGCATATGCATTTGTAGGAGTTTCCCTTTGAAGTCTGGGACACACCAAGCCAACTTTAAAGAACTAGCAACGACGATAACCGACAGTGTTCTCGCCTCACCTCGGTTACGTCTGGACCAAAAAGCTGTGCTTGAACACACAGTACAGACTGCAGCCGACTGCAAACTAGCATGTGCGTTCTGCGCCTGCGTGGAAGGAATTAACTGTCTGTATCAGCAGGTATCAATAGTCTATAATCATCATTCAAAAGGAGAAACCAAAACAATATACAAGATATACGCAGATATTCAAAACAGTGAACAAAGCAGCACTTGCTTACCATTTTGAATATCAGTTATATTGCGGCTCATGTTGTTATGAAAATATTTGTGTTTTGGAATGCTCGGGTAGGATAACAACATAAGGTCAGCCTTGTCTGTGCCGTCTTGACTTGCTCTCTTTCATCACTTTCTCGTGCACTGACTCATTCGTTAAACTGAACATCCAATCAGCGTTCCCACTCTCACCGATGGCCCAGACGCCGATTCAACATGCTGAATGGGGCAAACTGGCCAGTCTCCTCTGATCTCTGGCATTTTCGTCCTAATAACTCCCACTTACTGGATATTTTCTCTTTTTTGGACCATTCTCTATAAACCCTAGAGATGGTTTTGTGTGAAAATCCCTGTAGATCACAAAACATTTTAAGGCTAAAAGTAGCTCTTAACTTGCCGGTTTAGGATAAACTCTTATGGGTGTGTGGGTGTGTCAGTCCTAATTTTAAGACTAATAAATTTTAGCTCTAAGAGTTTTTCCACAAAGAATTTTTGCACTAAAACCAGCTCCTAAATCTGTGAAAAGTTAGCAGTAGTCAAGAGGACTCCTAAGTCACTAAGAACAAATCACAAACAATCCTACTGGCTGTTGCCGGCAATCCGCCTCAGCAATCCGCCCAATGACACTGGACACCATTAAGGCAATAGGCAATAGAGCCTTGGGTGCTGAGCCTTTTCTTCATAAATGCAATAAATATTTTGATTTATAGATTTTAATCTGTAATGACAAAACATAAAGGTTCATTTATGTATAGGCAATATGCATTGAATGATAGAGAATAAAACATTGCAGTCAAGTTGAAAATAATGTCCCATCATCTGCGTCGAAAGCCTTGTGGGCAGTTCAAGTTCCGGCTCGTGGACCTTTTCCCCCCTTTCTCTCTCCCACTTTGCTTCCTGTCTACTCACTGTCCTGTTGTAATAAAAAGACAAAAATGCCCAAAAATATAATAAATAAAATAATGTCTGATTACCTGTGGCAGTTGTTTCACAAGTTCACAATTACAAATGATCAGTTAAAGTAAAAGATTAAAATAAGCCTGTTTGCCGTGCAGTCCGAGGGGATCAAGGGCTCCGAGTTTGGAATTTATCCCAAACCCAGAGTAACCCTACTCCCCCCAGCTGGGCCGAGAGTGAGGAGTCGGGGGTTGCGGAAGGATGCAGAAAACTTTTGAGGTAAAGGTGAGTTGGCTGTGTATACTGTATATACGCCTGCTCTCAAGCTCCAACCAGTAATATTGAGACACCTTTGATACAGTAAATCAGGATTATACTGATCCCAGCAGAAGGGTGGATTTCAGGAACAAAATTTTTAAAAACTAAATGTAAAAAACAGATTTTGGTGCCATAAAATAATCCCCAAAGAGCTGTAAATATCAAACAAAAAGATTATATTTAATTTAAAGTGTTTTTTAATCACTGTTTTTAAACTACATGGCACAATCATCAGAGATGAACCTGTCGAAGGTTCTTTGTGAGCGAACGCAAAGTTTCTTAGGTTAACGCTACACAAAGCTTTTCTGAGAGAACGCAAAAGCATTGAAATATTTTTTTCCCCATCTCATATTTTTTCCATCACCATGTCCCTTTAGGGGCTCCGTAGAGCACTAGCAATCCAGATTTGGTAATCTGAAAAAGTTTGTATCTGGATCAGGGTGATCCAATACAATTTTGCTCTGAAAAACGGGCACAAAAGTAAGATGGATCCTGGATAGCAAAACATGGGAATTCCAAATTCAGATCATTCTGATCTAGATTAAACGTTTTGAACAACTTTTTAACAGAAGATCGTCTGGACCATGTCTACATGCCTAAATGCATTGAGTTGCTGCCATGTGATTGGCTCATTAGATATTTGTGTTAACAAGCAGTTGAGCAGGTGTACCTAATAAAGTGGCCAGTGAGTGTATACACTACTGGGTCAGAGGGACAAAAAACCCTGCTGAGTCCTTGATATTGGTACAGCCTTTTTTCTGGGGGGAAAACAAACACAAATGTATCTGAGTAATCTGTTTGGTCTGATTACTGTTCGCAGACTTGGTTCAGTTAAAAGTTTGGTCAGTTAGAAACAACAAAGGGAAGAAAGAAATAGTGAAATTAAAGAAGAAATTAAAAGTGTTTGTAGGTCCCCACAAATTTAACTGCTCAAACTGAAAATAGCCAGTATTATGGAATCTGTAGTAGAGTCAGTCGAGTGTTTACTGATACAAAAAATGTGGTCCCATCATTTCCCGTCTTTGTAATGGACCCTGTCCATTCAGGCAAAGGCTACCATGTGTCCATACTGTATTTCCACAAACCTCAAATCTGTCTATTTCCCTCCAATAACAGTTAGTTTCTCATTTCCAGAACATTCTCATATGAAGCAATTAGTGGAACAATAGTAGTTTCCTCCTCTTTATTTGGGTTTGGCTTGTTGTTTTTGTCTCCTAATTCACCCTGTCCGTCATCCTCTGCCCTCTTTCCGTTTTGGGCCCATCAACTGATCCTTTAGTCTCAGAATGAGGTTGAGATGTTTATATCCTCTGATAACACCAGAGCAGATTTAACCACCTCAGGGTTGGCTGTTTGTTGTTTCTGGCCTGTGATGTATGCGGGGGTTTCCACAGGGGAAACCAGAGTTTATACTGCTCTCCACACTCCATCAGTATGAAGATGACTGGAGTCCACAGCACTCATGACTCTTGGGGCTCAGAGAGGGCGACTTTGGCTTTTAAAATGGGCTCATGTTTAATGGAAGGGAACACTGTCATTATACACGTCATTATATTTATATGTATAAATACACATACTAATCTTTGACAAAATCTTTAGTTGTTGAAGGCTGTTCATCAAATCGATATTTTGCGCACATTTGTCATTTAAAGGGGTGGTATAATGCCCCTTTTTACAAGATGTATAATAAGTCTCTGATGTCCCCAGAGTGTGTGTGTGAAATTTTAGCTAAAAATACCCCCCAGATAATTTTTTAATGCATGTTAAAATTGTCCTTTTTTGAGGGTGAGCAAAAACGTGACGTTTTGTGTGTGGGCTCGTTAAATGCAAATGAGTTGCTGCTCCCGGCACAGAGGGCGGAGCTTCAAGAGCTCATTCTTAGCCGAGCCATATAGAGCCCTTTGTTGCGAGGCGTGGTTCATGTACATTTTGGGGTTGTAGTCCTTAAAAAGTGATTTCTGTAAAAGCACATATCTCCATTTGCTTTGAACTTTGAGCGTTATTACTTTGCAAATGTTGTTTATGCTCAAACAGCAACGTTACAAAAGTGAAATCATAATCATTCATGCAAACGCTTTTATCCAAAGCAACTTACATTGCATTTCAAGGTACACATTTTACATTCTTATCAATTCTTGCTTTCCCTGGGAATCAAACCCATGTCTTTGGCGTTGCAAGCGCCAACGCTCTACTGTTTGAGCTACTGTTTACTTTTTTTGTTAATGCAATTTAGTTTAGGCAATTTACCTACTTTCAGTAGGTGTTGAATTTATTTAGCATATGTTTGCAGTTCATAGTAATAGTAATACATATCAACGTTTGATTTTAAAGCTGTGCTATGAAAGTTGATCTCTCTGTCACCATCTGTGGTTGAAACATAAAATAGCACATTACTAACACAATTTTTGAACACTGATTTTTTTTGTATGTACTCGCAAAGGATTTTTGTTTATTTTTAGTATATTTAATATATATATATATATATATATATATATAGATAGATAGATATATTTATAGATTTACATCGTAAAACACTGATGCCAATGTTTTTGGGAGTGAAACTTTGCTCTAGCCTTTGCCCTAGTTAGAACTAAGGCTTGTGCAAGCTGGGGGCCTTTATTCTGCGAACAAACAGAACCTTGAGCCCTGGTGTTTCTTCACAGTGAGCAATGACACTCCGGTCACAGCCAGAGACATGCCTGAAAATACTGATCGTTCCTGCTGAGGGATGGTAACGGGAACCCTCAGTATAGACCTTTGGAGCGTATTACTCATCACTGCTAATGAGGGTGCCTGTGACAGCCAGTGAGTCACATGTTCTGTAGATGTGGCCTGTGTTATCTGTGAAATAAGAGCTTAAGTGACAGTTTTCAGATTGTGAATGGCTACTTCAAAAGGTAGAGTAAATTTATGAATGGCTACAATTGCAGGGAGAAAAAATATGTATTGTTTTGAAGAAAAAAAAGTAAAAGTAAAAGTAAAACCTTCAGAGGTTCTCTGAAGCATAATTACCTTTTAAACTGACATCACATGCCCCCTCAGATTAAGTAAAGTGGATTTGAAAGTGCAATTTCCAAAAATGAAACAAATATATATATATTACTTTTCAAAAGATTGGGATCAGTAAGATTTTTAATGTTTTTAAAAGAAGTCTCTTATGCACACCAAGGCTGCATTTTTTTTCATTTATACTATTATTATTTCTTTCTGAAAGTTAAATTGCATGATTATTGTATGGTAAAAAGTGTAAATGTGTAAAATACTGTGGTAGAAATTCACATTTGGTCAGTCCAGTCAAGATCATCATGTGGATGGAAATTCATTTGACTATAGTATTGTCATGATCCCAGCCTTTGTTCCGCTGTCTTTCGTGAGGACTTTTGTTATTTCCTGTCTTAGTGCTATGATTTGTAGTTTTTCATGTTGATTAGTCTCCCCAGATGTGTCTTGTAAGTTCCCTTGGTTACTTTTGTGTGTTCCCATGACAATTAACCACTCCCCCTTATCTTGTTAGGGGCCAAGCACCGAAGGTGCGGAGGCACCTATTGTATCTGTTCCGTTTCTTATTATTAGGGGCCAAGCACCGAAGGTGCGGAGGCACCTATTGTATCTGTTCCGTTTCTTATTATTATTATTATTATTATTATTATTATTATTCTTCCGCCATGGGAGTCTATGGCAGCCCATAGAACCGATTGCGGGAAAGTTGTTTTGGTTTGACATTCTGATAGAGGACCGTCTCAACATTAAATACACCAATTTTGGTGTTTCTAAGTCATTCCCTCTAGCGCCACCACCTGTCCAAAGTTTCACTTTTATTTTGCTAATAACTTTTGAACCGTAAGGCCAATCAGCGAAATTCTTTTTTCCTCTGATTCCTGAGCTCATGGCGATTCGATTGCACCCTATGACGTCATTTGACGTCATAAAAATATGGCCGCCATCTTGAATTTTCAAAAAAAGCTACTTTTTCGAACTCGTCCTAGACGGTTTGTCCGATTTGCACGAAAATTGAACCAGATCATCTTCAGGTAGTGCTGACAAAAAGTTATGGAATTCAAATGGATTCGTCAAACCGTTTTCAATAAACGCACAAATACATTTTACGTAGCGCTAGCAAAAACAGTCGTAAGGCCGTATCTCCGCAACGGTTTATCATATTCAGACCAAACTTGGTACTTGTACTCACAAGCATGACCTGAGGCTACATGCTGTGTTTCGGCGCAGCGCCACCTACTGGTCCGGAGTTATGAAAAATGGCTATTTTTGCTTATAACTTCTGAACAGTTTGTCCAAAAATCATACAATTGGTCTCGTTAGATTCAGGGCAACATGCCGAGTCGACTGATATCCAATTTGACCATATCGGTCATTTTGGCTGTCGGCCATTTTGAATTTTGTGCTAAAATTCTGTATTTTATGAACGCATGAACAGATTGTTACGAAACGTGGTATGGGTCATCAGCACAATGCCCTGAATGAGCCTGAGAAGTTTCGAAACAGCGCCACCTAGTGGTGAATTTTTTTTTTCAAATGCTTATAACTTTGGGTGTGGTCGACTTATTTTCACGAAACTCATCTTTTTAGACTCCTGAATCGTTGCCGAGTCCTACGATACCAAACATGCTAGGTTTTGCCTTATGGTTTGTGTAGCGTTGTGATTTAGCGCTTAAAAAACATTTGGCTATATCTTTGAAACCGCTAGTCCGATCGAGACGAAACCACCGTCAGAAGTTTGGAAACATAGGTCGATAGCTATACGCCAATGCCCAAATGCGAAAATATTGATGTTTAGGGGTACTAATTTCCAATCAAAGTCATGTGTCAGTCATTTTTTTCGTGTTTTTTCATATAAATGTCTATAACTCCGAAGCGAATTGAGATATTTTCACCAAAATTGACACACATATGTATGGGCTCACTCTGAGGACACGTAAAAAAAATTGTGGGACTGAGCCTCTTGGTGGCGCTATAATTGAACAAAATATGAAATTCCCATTGACTTCAATACAGTTTTGTGAAATAAAATGCTATACTAAACAAATGCATTGGTGTAATATTACGAAACTCAGATTGTGTCATCAGCACCATCCCCTGAAGGCAACCAAAATATTTTAAGACAGCGCCACCTAGTGGTCAAAAGTTATAACAAAATTTCCAAAAAGGCTAATAACTTTTGAATAAATCTGGCTATTGAAATGCCACGGGTCTTAATAGATTCCTTGGGTCAAGCCGAGAACATAGATACCAAGTTTTCCTTATTTGGCCAAACTTCCTGTCCGCCATCTTGATTTTCATTCAAAACCTACTTTTTCGAACTCCTCCTAGACCGTTTGTCCGATTTTCACCAAAATCGAATCGTATCATCTCCAGACTGTGCCGACAAAAAGTTATGGATTTCGTGTCGATTGATGAAACCGTTTTCGTATAGCACAGCAGCAAAGTTGAGGCATGATGCCAAAATGACTATTCAGGCTTTATATCTGCAATGCCTCGACATATTGACACAAAACTTTGTATGTGTCACTGTCTCCTTACTCTGACCACACCACATCAATTTCGTAACAGCGCCACCTTTTGGTCAAAAGTGACAATCCATTAAATCATATTTTGAATCACTTTTTACATGATTTTTCAGCCATTTCGCCTAAAATCCTCTTTAAATGTCTTTAATTGCTCATTGTTGCAGTTGGTCTGACACTTTCAGACATGTTGGCATGTCTTGTCGTCTTATTCTGCTTGGCCCCGGTAATTGCTGCTTGCAGCTATATTTATTATTATTAGGGGCCAAGCACCGAAGGTGCGGAGGCACCTATTGTATCCGTTCGCGTTCTTATTATTATTATTCTTCTTCTTCTTCTTCTTCTTCCGCTCTTGGAGTCTATGGCAGCCCATAGAACCGATTGCGGGAAAGTTGTTTTGGTTTGACATTCTGATAGAGGACAGTCCCAACATTAAATACACCAATTTTTGTGTTTCTAAGTCATTCCCTCTAGCGCCACCACCTGTCCAAAGTTTCACTTTTATTTTGCTAATAACTTTTGAACCGTAAGGCCAATCAACAAAATTCTTTTTTCCTCTTATTTCTGAGCTCATGCCGATTCGATTGCACCCTATGACGTCATTTTCCGTCATATAAATATGGCCGCCATTTTGAATTTTCCGAAAAAGCTACTTTTTCGAACTCGTCCTAGACGGTTTGTCCGATTTGCACGAAAATTGAACCAGATCATCTTCAGGCAGTGTTGACCAAAACTTATGGAATTCAAATTGATTCGTCAAACCGTTTTCGATAAACGCACGAATACATTTTACGTAGCGCTAGCAAAAACAGTCGTAAGGCTGTATCTCCGCAAAGGTTTATCGTATTCAGACCAAACTTGGTACATGTACTCACAAGCATGACCTGAGGCTACGTGCTGCGTTTCGGCGCAGCGCCACCTACTGGTCCGGAGATATGAAAAATGGCTATTTTTGCTTATAACTTCTGAACAGTTTGTCCAAAAATCATAAAATTGGTATCGTTAGATTCAGGGCAATATGCCGATTCGACTGATATCCAGTTTTACCATATCGGCCCTTTTGACTGTCGGCCATTTTGAATTTTGTGCTAAAATACTGTATTTTAAGAACGCATGAACGAATTGTTACGAAACTTGGTATGGGTCATCAGCACGTTGTCCTGAAGGAGCGTGAGAAGTTTCGAAACAGCGCCACCTAGTGGTGAATTTTTTTTTTCAAATGCTTATAACTTTGGGTGTGGTCAACTTATTTTCACGAGACTCATCTAATTAGACTCCTGAAACCTTGCCGAGTCCTACGATACCAAACATGCTAGGTTTTGCCTTATGGTTTGTGTAGCGTTGTGATTTAGCGCTTAAAAAACATTTGGCTATATCTTCGAAACCGCTAGTCCGATCGAGACGAAACTACCGTCAGAAGTTTGGAAACATAGGTCGATAGCTATACGCCAATGCCCAAATGCGAAAATATTGATGTTGAGGGGTAGTAAATTCCAAACAAAGTCATGTGTCAGTCATTTTTTACGTGTTTTTTCATATAAATGCCTATAACTCTGAAGCAAATTGAGATTTTTTCACCAAAACTGACACACATATGTATGGGCTCACTCTGAGGACACGTAAAAAAAATTGTGAGACTGAGCCTCTTGGTGGCGCTATAATAGAACAAAACATAAAATTCCCATTGACTTCAATACAGTTTTGTGAAATAAAATGCTATTTTCATTAAAAACCTACTTTTTCGAACTCCTCCTACACCGTTTGTCCGATTTTCACCAAAATCGAATCATATCATCTCCAGACCGTGCCGACTGAAAGTTATGGATTTCGTGTCGATTGACGAAACCGTTTTCGTATGGCGCAGCAGCAAATTTGAGGCATGATGCTAAAAGCATTATTCAGGCTTTATGTCTGCAATGCCTTGACATATTGACACCAAACTTTGCATGTGTCATTGTCACTTCACTCTGACCACATCACATCAGTTTTGTAACTGCACCACCTATTGGTCGAAAGTGATAATCCATTACATCATATTTTTAATTATTGTTTCTATGATTTTTCAGCCATTTTGCCTAAAATCCTCTTTAAATGTCTTTAATTGCTCATTGTTGCAGTTGGTCTGACACTTTCAAACATGTCGAAATGTCTTGTCGTCTTATTCTGCTTGGCCCCGGTAATTGCTGCTTGCAGCTATATTTATTATTATTATTCTTCCGCCATGGGAGTCTATGGCAGCCCATAGAACCGATTGCGGGAAAGTTGTTTTGGTTTGACATTCTGATAGAGGACCGTCTCAACATTAAATACACCAATTTTGGTGTTTCTAAGTCATTCCCTCTAGCGCCACCACCTGTCCAAAGTTTCACTTTTATTTTGCTAATAACTTTTGAACCAAAAGGCCAATCAGCGAAATTCTTTTTTCCTCTGATTCCTGAGCTCATGGCGATTCGATTGCATCCTATGACGTCATTTGCCGTCATAAAAATATGGCCGCCATCTTGAATTTTCAAAAAAAGCTACTTTTTCGAACTCGTCCTAGACGGTTTGTCCGATTTGCACGAAAATTGAACCAGATCATCTTCAGGTAGTGCTGACAAAAAGTTATGGAATTCAAATGGATTCGTCAAACCGTTTTCAATAAACGCACAAATACATTTTACGTAGCGCTAGCAAAAACAGTCGTAAGGCCGTATCTCCGCAACGGTTTATCGTATTCAGACCAAACTTGGTACTTGTACTCACAAGCATGACCTGAGGCTACATGCTGTGTTTCGGCGCAGCGCCACCTACTGGTCCGGAGATATGAAAAATGGCTATTTTTGCTTATAACTTCTGAACAGTTTGTCCAAAAATCATACAATTGGTCTTGTTAGATTCAGGGCAACATGCCGAGTCGACTGATATCCAATTTGACCATATCGGTCATTTTGGCTGTCGGCCATTTTGAATTTTGTGCTAAAATTCTGTATTTTATGAACGCATGAACGGATTGTTACGAAACGTGGTATGGGTCATCAGCACAATGCCCTGAATGAGCCTGAGAAGTTTCGAAACAGCGCCACCTAGTGGTGAATTTTTTTTTTCAAATGCTTATAACTTTGGGTGTGGTCGACTTATTTTCACGAAACTCATCTTTTTAGACTCCTGAATCGTTGCCGAGTCCTACGATACCAAACATGCTAGGTTTCGCCTTACGGTTTGTGTAGCGTTGTGATTTAGCGCTTAAAAAACATTTGGCTATATCTTTGAAACCGCTAGTCCGATCGAGACGAAACCACCGTCAGAAGTTTGGAAACATAGGTCGATAGCTAAACGCCAATGCCCAAATGCGAAAATATTGATGTTTAGGGGTACTAATTTCCAATCAAAGTCATGTGTCAGTCATTTTTTTCGTGTTTTTTCATATAAATGTCTATAACTCCGAAGCGAATTGAGATATTTTCACCAAAATTGACACACATATGTATGGGCTCACTCTGAGGACACGTAAAAAAAATTGTGGGACTGAGCCTCTTGGTGGCGCTATAATTGAACAAAATATGAAATTCCCATTGACTTCAATACAGTTTTGTGAAATAAAATGCTATACTAAACAAATGCATTGGTGTAATATTACGAAACTCAGATTGTGTCATCAGCACCATCCCCTGAAGGCAACCAAAATATTTCAAGACAGCGCCACCTAGTGGTCAAAAGTTATAACAAAATTTCCAAAAAGGCTAATAACTTTTGAATAAATCTGGCTATTGAAATGCCACGGGTCTTAATAGATTCCTTGGGTCAAGCCGAGAACATAGATACCAAGTTTTCCTTATTTGGCCAAACTTCCTGTCCGCCATCTTGATTTTCATTCAAAACCTACTTTTTCGAACTCCTCCTAGACCGTTTGTCCGATTTTCACTAAAATCGAATCGTATCATCTCCAGACTGTGCCGACAAAAAGTTATGGATTTCGTGTCGATTGATGAAACCGTTTTCGTATAGCACAGCAGCAAAGTTGAGGCATGATGCCAAAATGACTATTCAGGCTTTATATCTGCAATGCCTCGACATATTGACACAAAACTTTGTATGTGTCACTGTCTACTTACTCTGACCACACCACATCAATTTCGTAACAGCGCCACCTTTTGGTCAAAAGTGACAATCCATTAAATCATATTTTGAATCACTTTTTACATGATTTTTCAGCCATTTCGCCTAAAATCCTCTTTAAATGTCTTTAATTGCTCATTGTTGCAGTTGGTCTGACACTTTCAGACATGTTGGCATGTCTTGTCGTCTTATTCTGCTTGGCCCCGGTAATTGCTGCTTGCAGCTATATTTATTATTATTATTATTATTATTATTATTCTTCCGCCATGGGAGTCTATGGCAGCCCATAGAACCGATTGCGGGAAAGTTGTTTTGGTTTGACATTCTGATAGAGGACCGTCTCAACATTAAATACACCAATTTTGGTGTTTCTAAGTCATTCCCTCTAGCGCCACCACCTGTCCAAAGTTTCACTTTTATTTTGCTAATAACTTTTGAACCGTAAGGCCAATCAGCGAAATTCTTTTTTCCTCTGATTCCTGAGCTCATGGCGATTCGATTGCACCCTATGACGTCATTTTCCGTCATAAAAATATGGCCGCCATCTTGAATTTTCAAAAAAAGCTACTTTTTCGAACTCGTCCTAGACGGTTTGTCCGATTTGCACGAAAATTGAACCAGATCATCTTCAGGTAGTGCTGACAAAAAGTTATGGAATTCAAATGGATTCGTCAAACCGTTTTCGATAAACGCACAAATACATTTTACGTAGCGCTAGCAAAAACAGTCGTAAGGCCGTATCTCCGCAACGGTTTATCGTATTCAGACCAAACTTGGTACTTGTACTCACAAGCATGACCTGAGGCTACATGCTGTGTTTCGGCGCAGCGCCACCTACTGGTCCGGAGATATGAAAAATGGCTATTTTTGCTTATAACTTCTGAACAGTTTGTCCAAAAATCATAAAATTGGTCTCGTTAGATTCAGGGCAACATGCCGAGTCGACTGATATCCAATTTGACCATATCGGTCATTTTGGCTGTCGGCCATTTTGAATTTTGTGCTAAAATTCTGTATTTTATGAACGCATGAACGGATTGTTACGAAACGTGGTATGGGTCATCAGCACAATGCCCTGAATGAGCCTGAGAAGTTTCGAAACAGCGCCACCTAGTGGTGAATTTTTTTTTTCAAATGCTTATAACTTTGGGTGTGGTCGACTTATTTTCACGAAACTCATCTTTTTAGACTCCTGAATCGTTGCCGAGTCCTACGATACCAAACATGCTAGGTTTCGCCTTACGGTTTGTGTAGCGTTGTGATTTAGCGCTTAAAAAACATTTGGCTATATCTTTGAAACCGCTAGTCCGATCGAGACGAAACCACCGTCAGAAGTTTGGAAACATAGGTCGATAGCTATACGTCAATGCCCAAATGCGAAAATATTGATGTTTAGGGGTACTAATTTCCAATCAAAGTCATGTGTCAGTCATTTTTTTCGTGTTTTTTCATATAAATGTCTATAACTCCGAAGCGAATTGAGATATTTTCACCAAAATTGACACACATATGTATGGGCTCACTCTGAGGACACGTAAAAAAAATTGTGGGACTGAGCCTCTTGGTGGCGCTATAATTGAACAAAATATGAAATTCCCATTGACTTCAATACAGTTTTGTGAAATAAAATGCTATACTAAACAAATGCATTGGTGTAATATTACGAAACTCAGATTGTGTCATCAGCACCATCCCCTGAAGGCAACCAAAATATTTCAAGACAGCGCCACCTAGTGGTCAAAAGTTATAAAAAAATTTCCAAAAAGGCTAATAACTTTTGAATAAATCTGGCTATTGAAATTCCACGGTTCTTAATAGATTCCTTGGGTCAAGCCGAGAACATAGATACCAAGTTTTCCTTATTTGGCCAAACTTCCTGTCCGCCATCTTGATTTTCATTCAAAACCTACTTTTTCGAACTCCTCCTAGACCGTTTGTCCGATTTTCACCAAAATCGAATCGTATCATCTCCAGACTGTGCCGACAAAAAGTTATGGATTTCGTGTCGATTGATGAAACCGTTTTCGTATAGCGCAGCAGCAAAGTTGAGGCATGATGCCAAAATGACTATTCAGGCTTTATATCTGCAATGCCTCGACATATTGACACAAAACTTTGTATGTGTCACTGTCTACTTACTCTGACCACACCACATCAATTTCGTAACAGCGCCACCTTTTGGTCAAAAGTGACAATCCATTAAATCATATTTTGAATCACTTTTTACATGATTTTTCAGCCATTTCGCCTAAAATCCTCTTTAAATGTCTTTAATTGCTCATTGTTGCAGTTGGTCTGACACTTTCAGACATGTTGGCATGTCTTGTCGTCTTATTCTGCTTGGCCCCGGTAATTGCTGCTTGCAGCTATATTTAACCTTGTTTTCCTTAGTATATATTTATACCCCAGTGTTTCTCTTGTTCCTTGTCTAGCGTTGCCAATATATGGTTGTATCGTGTGCGTTTGTTGTAGCTTCTTTGTTGTTTGTGTGTCTGGATTTGTCTTGTTCCTTGTCTAGAGTTATTTCAGTTGTTCTGTTTTAATAAATGTTTACAGCACTTGGATCCAACACCTCTTGTCTGCAGCAGCAAGAGGAGTTACATTGCTTTTATGAGGCAAGGACACATTAAATAGATCAAAAGGGACAGTAAATACATTAACAAATTTGTATTTTAAACAAATGCTGTTCTTTTGAACTTTCTATTTATCAAAGAATCCTAAAAAATGTATCCCACTTTCCACAAATATATAAAGCAGTTCAACTGTTTTCAACATTGATAATAATAAGATGTTTCTTGAGCAGAAAATCAGTATATTAGAATGATTTCTGACGGATTGTGTGACACTGAAGAATCGAGTAATGATGCTGAAAATTAAGCTTTGCGATCATAGGAATAAATTATGTTTTAAAATATTGAAACAGAAAATTTTTAATAATGTTTTTTTTTTTTTCAAATCAATGCAGTTTTGATGAGCATAAGAGTGTATCAAAAACATAAACTTTCGAACAGTATATATCAAAGCTGATTTTTTATTTTTATTTTTTTCATACAATGTAAATGTCTGGTGATCCCTGACTGTCTGTTGTCAGTTATTCTTGGTTTATTAAAAACAGAGGGTTTGTTAAAAATAGAATGTATGATGAGGATGAGGAATAATACTGACCATTTATTGCTAAATTGTAACATATTTAGAAAAGAGTTTAGTATATGCATGATGATGCATCATCCATTATTATTAGGTTAACTAATTGGAAATATTTTCTAATTTATTTGTTATAGCACAACTTTGAAAATCATTAATGTTAAATGATAAATCAAATATTCTATTTGAATTAGTTAAGTCACTTCAGTAATTAAACAATGAAGGTGTTTGAAATCTTGCCTAGGACTGTGACTCATGTTCCCTCAAAAAAATAATGTGCCATTTCTGGAGGTTCACAAGAAGACTATATTTTAAAATGTAAAATTCATCCAGGCTTGAGGTGTGAAATAATTTTCTTTATTTATTTTAATTCTATTTTTTCTAAAAATGTTCATTTTATAACTTGCTAAAACTGGTTAGAGTCACCAACAGCACCATAATATAATGCACATGAGTCATGATCATGACTGCTAGAATCATCAATGGCCAAAGGAAATGAAACCAGTTTGCAGATGACCTCATATCCTGCCACTCAAAATAAGTTTGTCTGTTTTTTAGGGGTTTGGCCTATAAGAACGAAAACCCTCCAAGTGCCCAATTTTGTAGGAATGTGAAATAAAATACATAATAACCACCATCTTCAGTGAATTTCCATTCTGAACTTTAAAGGAAGCCCTCTGCGTTCTCTTTGTAGTGTTTGCATTCATTTGGCATAATCTCAAACATGAAAACTTTCCAGTTCTGTAACTGAATGCAAGTCATCAAGGTCTGCACGTGTTTGATGGCTGATGGTTTTTGGGGAATTTGAGAGTGAATTTGACAGCTTCAGTGTGTGGTGTCTGCCTCATTACGCACATCTGTGTATTTGATCAGTCTGTTTTCGTTTCTTCAATTCACAGAGTGGCTGGATGACCTGAAAAAGTCACTTTTATTTTTGGCAGACGTTGTAATTTTGGGTACGAGCAGAAAATTAAAATACAGCTGCTAGTTTTATCTGCCTATTGCTCATCTGGTCGGATCAGAGTTTGATCAGCAGATCATTTTTCAACATTGTGTCAAATTAATTGTGTGTGTGCATACAACATGTTTTTCTATCCCGGTGGGGACTTCAATCTGAATGCACAAAGACTCATAGGGAAATTGAGGTCCCCATGAGGATACAAGCTTATTTATCATACAAAATTAGTTTTTTTTTTTTTTTTGAAAATATAAAAATGCAGAAAGATTTAGGGGGTAGGGGTAGTGTAGGGGATATAAAGTATCGTTTGTACAGTATAAAAACCACTACATCAGTGGAAAGTCCCCGCAAAGATAGTAAACCAGACGTGTGTGTGTCCTTGAATTCATGCAGCAGCATTTCTTGGGATGTTGTGTTTTGTTTTCTGGTAGTGGAATTGGCTGTCATTAATTCCAGAGCAGTTAATACCATGTAAATTCTGAATACATTTCTTTATTTAGAAGTTAAAAAACTGACCAATAAATCTGTCCATCAATCTCTGTAATTCATTCAAACTCTAAGAGGCCTTCTACATGATTTCAGTCACCCCAGTTATAGGAATGTTCTGGGTTCAAGATAAAGTAAGCTCTATTGACAGCAATTTGTGGCATGTCTGAATTGCCACCTAAATGCAAATCATATTTTTGTTAATTCTGCTGCCAGCACAGCCCTGGCTGCTACTAGAATAAACTCAGAACAAAGTCATCAAACCATCCTTACAGAGAGCAATTTTTTAGACAGATTGCTGCGTACTGTTGGCCAGTGTTAGACTTATGTAATATAGAAACGAACAATATAGCTGTCTTTTAAATATACTTTTGTGATGCTTATTCAATGCTTTAAAGGAGAACTTGGTAACTTTTTTAACTTAATAAAACTGTCTAGAAATCATTTGGATGGTTAAACAACTTTGTGACTTTCCCCGCTCCCCCCAACGTTCCCAGGCGGAAAACCAACCTTGCAACTTGGGGACTACACTGTAAAAACTAAAGGAGCCTCAAATATCCTGTCGGATACTCAAGGAACTTCAAAATGTAATTTAGGTGCCTCAAAGCTCTTTCTCCTATAGTAGGGTTACTGGAGGAGCACTGACAATCTTTGAGGTTCTTGCTGGAACTTATGGGATCCTTTAAGCACTTTGTATTTAGTTCAGAGGTTCTGGAGTCACCTTTTCATTACCATGAGACCTCGAAGTGCTTTGGGGGATAATAGAGGAACTTGAATGCGATAGAAGGGTTATTGGAAGATCTTTTAACATTTAAGTGGTTCCTGGAAGATCTCTTATGTTAAAGCCAGCATCTGGAGGAACCCAATGGTTCTGTGAGGCCAGAATAAGATTATTATTATCCTATTATTATTATTATAGGCTATACTTAAGTTTTATTCAGTAGGTTATAGCCTACATACCCAGGTGAAAAAGACGTACTATTAAATGTATTAAAAATGTACTTGAGTGTGTTTTTAGTAGACCTACAATACAAATATACTTTAATGCATTTAGGCTACATTTAACAGTAGCCTACGTCTTTCAGCTTACATTTATTTAGTAGGCCTATAGGCCTATTTTATTAAATAATTTAAACCTTAAACAACAACACAAAATAATAATAATATTAATAATATGAAGAAGAAGAACCAGGAGGAAAGGGGTTTTATTCTGTTTTATTTTATTCGAAACTGCTGCTATTCCTCTGCTGTCGTTGCTTCAGTGATGCTCGCGCTGCTCGCGCGCAACAAAGCTCAGCTGATCGACGTCATCGGGTTTGAACTTTGAAAGTAACGGCTCTCCTCATCAAAGCTTCCGCCGTTTGTTCGGCTCTCCATTACAAGGTTTGTAAACTCGCCAAATATATATAAATACAGAGTATACTCACTATATATTCAAACACACATATGTAAACTAAATTTATTATACATTACTACGTTTGTACAGTGTTTACCACTCGTATATTGCACAGTATCTGGTATGAAGGTTTTAGCCGCGATGTTAACGTTAACTACGTTGATCTAACCTTAATGAACAGATGGAAATTATTGACTTATTGTCTTAGATTGATTTAGTCATTCAGTTCAACATATTCCTTACAATTGTGTCGTCAAATTGCTGATATAGCCTAATTTAGCTGATTCCTGCTGTCATCACTGGCATTTGTTATGAATAACAAAAGCAGGTTTATATTTGGTCTGTTTTTGTTTAGCCTTACTTTAACTTACTACAGGTGTCCTCATTCTCTCAAATACCATTTTAAAGCCATTTATGGTCAATACATATTTTGCTTTGTTCTTTTGTTTCCCCAGAACAACCAGTACATTTCTAAAATAATCTGAACATTTCAGTGGCAACATTGAATTACAGTAAGTTACCTGCACCACATGCAGTACTTTATTACTATGAACTTTCTCTGTGTGAAATTGTTTGACTGTGTACTTTTGTTTTTTAATCAGTTTTTCTCTGAAAATCTTCCCTCATGCTCTCAAATCTCATTCATGTTACCCAGAAAAATAATATCACATGTTTGGTTCACAAATAATGCTATGCATTTTTCCTTATATCTTTATCATTTGCATTTGAATATAGCCTAAGACATTTTAACTCTGAATTATAACTTCAAGTTTGTTCTTTTTCTAAAAAAAAAAAAGACAAAACTATTATATGGCTCCAGAAGACTTACAACACAACCCATAACACATGAGTTGTGAACTCATTGATTATTTTTAGGATCTTTTCTGGGACATTTTTGGAGCTTAACCATTTTTATATAAATCGTTGCATTGAAATGGACTAGACAAGTGTACATAAGAATGGTTTCATAAATGATTTACAAATTTTTTTCTGCTTGTGTTTAATGCAGTGAAAGTGAATGGTGACTGGGGTTGCATTATGCCTGAGATCTGCTTTTGGTTTCCACAGACAGAAAGTCAAACAGGTTTGGAACGTCACAAGGCTGAGGAAATTATTTAAATTTCACAACTATCACTTTAATAACCTTACTAACAGTACATTTTGTACTTTGCAGGGATCTCGGTAAGCTGAAATACAAGTTTGATCAAGAATAAAAATCCTCCTGTAGACCTGAAAATCACTGAAGTGTCTGGACCATCCACCAGAAAAGAGGAAAAACAAACGGAAAACGATGCTGTACCTTTTCACTTTTCTAACTCTTTACCTCACACCAACTTGGTCCCATAGTGACATTTTTGACCACAAACGAAATTGCTGATCGTGTGGATTCTTATTGAAATGACTGAATTCACCAGTGAACATTCACAGAACAACAGATCATTTTACTGCACCTTTAATACTGTTTCCAGGTCGAAGCCTCTACTTCCTCTATCTTTCTTCATGAGAATACTCAACAACCATTTATGAACACTGTTGATTCAAGTCACACATTTAAGCTTTTCAAAAGCCATAGTGTACATTACAGTCTCCAGTCAAACGGCATCCCAGACTTCAACATTTTATGATTCAAAACAGCTGAATAACTAACCATCTGAGATTTCGGTATAGAGATAAAGGTTAGGATTATAATTTTCAGGAATATTACAGCACAATGAGTGCATATTAGCACTGTTTGTTTTTGGCATCTGATAAAGCTTTTGGACTTGGAAACAGTGATGTCAGACTTATCATCGGACTGAAACACAAATGTTTTAAAGTTAAGTGAAGATGGACATTTTTAATTAGTCAAATGTACTGTATATTTTTTTTTACATTGTTTTATTTCATGGAATATATGTGTTTCCATGCATTTTGTTGAGATGTCTTTTCTTGTTTATCTATTGTATGGTTGATTATTCATGTTGCTTATGTATTATATTTTTTGTGTATTCATTGATATTAATTGTTAGCTTTTTTTCCCATGTACATGGAAGTGTATGTATAAAAATGAATATCAAATATGTAATAAACAATTCTTATTTTGTATTTGGTTCAATTTGTTTATTATAATAGAAGTCAAAGGTAACCATAGTAACAACATGAAATTAAATATTTAAAAAAAAATGAAATTTGGTTCCTGGAGGCACCCAAAGTGGTTCCACACAGTGCCTAATATAAGAGTTCCTCAGGAAACTTGTGTGGTTCCTCAGAGAACCACCCCTTTTTAAAGGGTGCCTAGAGGATCTACAGACGGTTCCGCCGGTGTGGCAAAGTGAAGAACCCCAAAAGGTTCCTCCAGGCACCTTTTATTTTTACAGTGTACCGTCCCGGCAAGACAGAAATGGGAAGTCTCGTGAGAAGCGAGAACGAGAACGAGCGCGAAACACGAATCGCTTTACGGCAATTCAACATAAACACACACGCATGTATGATGTTTTACCAGATTACCCACCTCGGTAGACAAAGCTCCACACGATACAGTTGGCTTGCTCTGATCAAAACAAACGCACATGAGCAGCGGTAGAGAGGGGGAGGAGGCCGCCGCAAGTGTGTTTTTTACGACCGTGTTGTGAAATATACCCCCCCCCCCCCCCCACAGCTGTAGGGGGAGCTCGTGGGGAAAACATGCGACAACAAAAGAGAAAATCAGCGAAGAAGTGACTAGAGTTCGCTAGAGTTGCCGAGTTCTCCTTTAATCTGCCTAAATTGAAATGAATTATTTTCTCAGTAAATGATGATTAATGATGATTATTTGTTCATTATTGGAACTGACACCTAAATGCGCATATACACTACTTGTTAAATCTTTGCCTACAAACTTTTGAAACAGAACAATGTACTGTATTTTTGACATAATTAACTCACTTTGAAAATCAGTTTTTCATTCCTGACAGTTCTTGAGGCAACAGCATTTTGGACATTTCTAGGACCTAGGCATTTCATCTCTGTCTGTTGATTTCTTTTGTTTTGTCCATCATTTCATGATGATTTGAATTACGACAAAAAAGTCAGCACAAGGTTGATTTGCAAATTATTTACTGAGCGTATAGTCTGTTCATTTCACAGCGAGTTCTTCCCCTCACCCGCTTTTAAAGCTTGCTCATTCTCTCACCACACGTTCTTTAAACCACTCTCTGGTTTTGCGCTAAACGCTGCACACACAATGATGGAGTTCCAGGAATTGGTGGGGGTGGAGAAAGTGAATGAGGGACAGTTTGTGTAACCTCTGTCTTTCTGTCAGTCTGTCCACAGGCATATTTATGATGACTTTCGTGTTACACAATTCCCTTTCTGTAAACATCCAGGTTCAATAAATTGGGGAATATAAGAACATCTCCTGTAGTTACACAAATGTTTTTAAACTTGAAGTATGTTTTTTCATCAACCAGAAAAACAGGGAGTGTGTCCAAATGAGATGTCCAAATGTAGGTAAAACTAATTTAGGGGTCTGGATGATGCCAGTCTGGTTAGAATAAGAGCATTGTTGTTTATGGAACGCATTTTTGTTGTGGTGGACCAGTCAAACATCTCTACTGTTTTTTTTTTTTTTTATTGGTCAATGCAGTCTTTCAGTTTTAACCATAGGTTGATGTTTGTCACAATATGAAAAGAGAGAAGCACTTTTAATGTGTTTTACAGCCACATTCCTAAGTATTTAGAAAGAAGAAAAAACATCGCCCCCTTTAGTTAAAAGTTTCAGAAAAGCTAATGCAACTGCATTGCGTTTCATTCTTTCTCAGTTTCATACATACGACATAATATATTATAACTTTTATAATAACATTAAGCCATTAAAAATGAAAACTCTGTCATGATTTACTCACCCTCTTGACCCGATATGATTTTTTCTTTGATATTTTGAGATATTTTGAGAACTGTCTAAGGGTTTTTTGTCCACATAATGGAAGTCATTGGTAACTAAAACTGTTACTAAAATGGTTACCAACATTCTTCAAAATATCTTCTTTCGAGTTCCACCAAAGAAAGTCAAACTCTACAGGTTTGGAACAGCATGAGGGTGAGTAAATTATGAAAGATTTTTTTATTTTTGGGTAAATGATCTCTTTAATAAACCTGATATAATGTTTCATGTGTTTGTAGTTATTAATCCATGATGCATTTTCAGTGTTTAGATTGTGTACAGCACACCCCTTTTCATTACATCACTGCCACAGTGTACCCACATGAAACTTTGCTATGTTAATAGTTAATAGTAAATAGTGCCTTTTATGGTTAAAATTGACCCCACAACATGTTTGGTCACTTGTATGGATATCATCGCATTATAGGACAAAATAAAGCAAATGGCATTTAATTTAAAGGTGCCCTATTATGCGTTTTCGAGGGCATGTTTATAAAAGCTACTTAAATGTCCTAATTGAACTAAGGCCTAATCCTGGCTTTATCTAAGCCCTGTCTGTGAAACCAGGCCTATAATAAATAAACCTTGAGGAACATATTAAAATAATAAAAAAAAAAGTTAAGAATATTTTAAAGAAATGCTTAACTATTTTTAAGTTAGAAAATAAGAAAATAGCAGTTAAGAATAATTTTCTGGTATCATTGCACCTCTGTTGCCTCTTGGTTTGTTATTTTGTATGCAATTCAATGCTGTTCATACAGTAACATTTTAAGTGAGACTTAATTATGATTTTGTTCCAAATGTTAAACTTACGTTACATTAATTTGATCAGCACAGCATGTGTGTTCATTTTCATTTACACATCTTGATTGTTCAGCTAGTTCTAGGTGTTGGCCCCTGTCTTGTCCAGATTTGCTGCAGAATATGTTTCATATGATTCCCTTTGTACAGTGGGCTCATTAGGTTCAACTCTTCCTCTCTCTGTGCACTCTCTTAATTTCACTCCCTCATTCATATTTCAGTGCCTCGTAATTAATAGCCTCATCTTGTCAGAGCTCATTAACGGTGACATGATAGTGTTTAATTATGAGGTCAGTCAGCCCTTGCATTCCACCCTGTCACATAGTTATTAGGAAGTTAAGTTTAATTTGAAGACAGATCTTCCCTTGTCTCCGTACTCTCTACTAAATCTCACATTATTTTTTCCTTTTTTCACAACCTCATGGTGTGTGTTGGGCCAGACGGCATGATTATTGCTAGTCAGTAATGCTGGTTAGTTTGACGTATATTCAAAACCAAAACTGCAATTAGAAAAATATTTGTATTTTCCTTTATGCACAAAAACATGTTTAGGTTAATCCATCAGTTCCATATTTTAGGACCACATCAATTTAGGCCGGTCCTTCTGCCAAACCAGTAATGTATGCATTACCAGTCTTACTTCAGTCTCTGGTGAAATCTGGTTAACGTTTTGTTTGTTTGCTTTTTATAATTGAAAGAAGTGGAAAATAGCTTCTGTTTGCGATTTGGCTTTGAAGAGGATTACAGAAATTACTAGAAGTTACACAAAGTTTTATGATGATTTGTGCATTGACGTAAAGCTTTTAGAGCTTTACGTCAGACTTTTAGATGTTCTTGATTCTGAGTAAGTGGTGGCATAATACTGGAAATTATGTCATTTTTACTTCCGCATTTCATGTTCGGGTTACCAATGACTGTTGTCTTACATCAATGTCAAGGGATAAAAAAAAAGTATTGGAATGAGTAAATAAGAATTCTATTCATTATTTTCTCAAAATGTCATTGTATCTAATTTATTCATTATTATATATATATAAAAATTAAAAAAATCTCAAACATTTGAATGTTAGTATAAATAATAGCAACATATATATATATATATATATATATATATATATATATATATATATATATATATATATATGTGTGTTGTTATTATTTATACTAACATTCAAATGTTTGAGATTTTTTTTAAGTTTTGGAAAGACCTCTTATTAGAAGTTTCAAAAAGGCTGCATTTAATTGATTAAAAATACAGTAAAAAACTGTTATATTGTGAAATATTATTGCAATTTAAAATTTGTTTTCCATTTTAATGTCATTTAAAATGTCATTTATTCCTGTAATGACTAAGCTGAATTTCCATCATCATTCATCCAGTCTTCAGTGTCACATGATCCTTCAGAAATCATTCTAATTTGCTGATTTGTTGCTCAAGAAACATTTATTATCATTATCAATGTTGAAAACAGTAGTGCTACCTAATATTATTTTGAAAAACGTGATACATTTGTTTTTTATGATTGCTTGATGAAAAGTACAGCATTTATTTGAAAGAAAAATAGTTTTGTGCCAAGTCTTTACTGTCACTTTTGATCAATATGATAAATCCATGATGAATAAAACTTTATAAAAAAAAAAAAATCATACAGGCTGTTTAAACACAAACTGTGAATGACATTTTAAAGCTTTGGCAAACAGAAGATTATAAACAAATAATAATAGAAATGTCTCTATACATTTTTTCTATACACAAAGCTATCCTATGACTTCTGTAGACTTGAGAAATAGTGCAAAAATCATATTGTCTACTTTAATGGTGCTCTTTGTCCTTTTTGGAGCTTGACAGTTGCCATTATGACCTTTTCTTCTGTATACTCAGGGCTCTTTGCTAACATTTTTCTAATAAAAATGTTTTAGGATCACAGTAAAAAATTTAGGAGCACCTACGATCAACAACAGACATAAACTTTCCCATTAAGGGGCGATATTTGCCCCTTTAAATTTATTTCCAGGAGCATTTTCTTTTTCCCATTATAAGAGCAATTTTTCTAATCTTATTAAATGTCTACATCATCTATTGTCAATTTCTTTAATTAAAACAGAAATTTTGTTTTTAAATGTTAATTTAAACAAATTCAGTTAGAACAATAAGACTGTTACTAATCAAATGAAATTATCAAAAAATCCATCTTTGCACTGCAAAAGTGGCACAGAAGTTCCATCGGAAGAGGTATTTAGACACATTTACATCAACTGTTTAATGCAGCTCATGGATAAATAATGTTGTATGAATGTTTTAAATATAATTTTTGAAGTTAGAAATATGTTTCCATAAAAATCAAACTTTAAAAGTTTGATATTTTAAATGGAAACAGTCTATGTAAAGTGTAAATATGAAGTCTTAATGTGTGAATCATTAATTTAATCATTCAAAACGCAATTCATTCAAGAATCACCGTTGCTTGGAGATGTGTAACAGTTCTGGTGTGTCTTTGTTTGAAACTATTTAACCATAATCTAACCTAATATGGATCTATTCATGAGAATCGATCGGGTCACTCGCTCAAATATTTTTTCACAGTCGCACACAGTTATTTTCAGTCGCAAATGCGTCCGAAATGGTCTCAGTGTAGAGCCCTGATACTGTAAAAGAGCTGCATAAAGATTATTCAAAATGTCTTCAGAATGAAAAGGGCAACACCACACGGGTTTGAGATGGCATGGGGATGACAAAATAACGAGCCAATTTGTCTGCTCTTCAATAATTCAGCAGCAGTAAAGAACAGTTGGAATTGCTTTCACCTAGACGCTTCCATCTGCGTCCTTCTGGTGTCTTGATCACAAGAGCGCAAAGTCTCACAGTAGATGAGATCATTTATTCTCCATTGAACACAAAAGAATGGCCACAGATTTTTTTTTTTAGTAATTTTGCAATGTCTTTGTAATTTTGGCTCGTTGGCTGTTGCTCTGGAGTTCAGCCGTTGAAACTCACAGATGGTTGGCATTGATTAATGTTAGCCTTTTCTCATGCTATTGGGAGTTAACCTGTTATGATACTGACAACAAAATGATAATGTCATTTATAGACAAAATCTGTCACAGCATTCAAAAATATATTTGGAAGGAGAAGGCTTGTAGCTGATTGGCTGATGTCCAGGTCACATTTGTATATTTGCCAATGGGATTTTGACAAAATTCTCTGAAAAACCCTCATTTAACTGAGGCGAGTGTCAAAAACAGACTTTGTTTGAGTTTCATTCCCCAAATGTTCATGATTTTTAAAAGCATTTATGCTTTTATTGCCATACATTTCTAAGCTCCTTGACCAGCCCATGGAGGCTATAGAGAAACGCAATGGGAGAATTATTTGTAAGCTATATTCCTAAAGTTTATGTAGCTCTGCTGAAAGTGAATGTAAACTGGTGGGAGATGCAAAGGGAGATATTTTAGCCAATGTTAGAACTATGGGAGGTGAGAGCAGGATGTTTAGACTTTAAATCTAATTTAGAGCATCAGTCTAAACTCTTTAACTGTGGCCTGGGTTCGACAAGATCCATTTAGACTGACAGCCAACATCTGGAAAAGTTTGACAGGAAGCCTTTTTTCACTTTACAGTCTGTTATGTAAACCCTTTTTATACATGAATAAACAATTGTGTAACTATAAAAAAAAAAAACACAAAGAAACGATGCTGAGAAAATATGTTATTAAATATTTATTTTACTGTTCATTCTAATGCTTTTCGCTCTGGGTCTCTTTCAGGTGGTGTTGCTCAGTGGTCACCTGGACAGCTGGGACGTGGGTCAGGGCGCTATGGATGATGGAGGTGGAGTCGCCATTTCCTGGGAGGCACTTTCTTTGATCAGAGACTTAGGTGAGACCTGTAAAGATGGTAACATTTGGAGAACTTCTCTCTCTCTCTCTCCGTCATATATCACTAAAGCCGGGTGTACACTATGATTTATAATAGTCCTTTACGATTGTTGCTTATCAGACTGTAAGAACATGATAATCAATGTAAGCCATGTCACACTGTAAGATCTCAGTTGTCATTAATGTCAGACTGTACGACAGTTAAAAACGGACGCACGAAAGAGAACTTGTCCGAAGTTTTACATCATCAATCAATGACACGTTCGGTGATGTGAGCTGCGTTACACGCGGGATTGAAATGGTGGCTACAAAGAAATCTCTTTTGTTACTTTTGGTCATGGCTTGTCTTTAAAAACGAAGACAATTTGACGGTCGTCGTAGGAGAAGTCACACTGCAGGACTGTGAGTCAAATCTTCTGACACTGCCAGAAAACACAACTTGTGCCAGTGTAAACACAACTTCATTGATAAAATGATCCCACCATGCGCTGGTTCTTCCCGGGTTAACCCAAAACCGACGCTCCATGTACGGTCGATACCGCCGCTGCACACGGGAATTCTCACAGATCGCTCGAATAATAGCTTGCCTCCGGCGCATGTAGGCAGTTATAGCATTGTAAAATGCAGAATTTACTTGGACAACAGCTGCTAGCAATGATATACGCCATGACTGATGACACCCAATCATAGAGCCGAGCGTGAGCCTCTACTACGTCATCGTTTCTAAAGTCCTCCGCTTTACGCCCGTCCACACTAAAACGCCCTCCGGAGATTCAAAACGAAAAACGGGTCGGCAGCGTTTCTAAACTTCTCCGTTTTGGGTCTCCGTTTTTGCCGCTTTAGTGTGGACGGGAGGTGCAAACGTAGCAAAAGGTCTCCGTTTTTAAACGAAAATGCAGTAGTGTGGACGGGGCCTCAGACGGTCAAATCGTGGCCAAAATCGCACAGTGTGCACCTGACTTAAGTGCCAGTGACTTTGATATACACGTGAGAAACATTCTAAGCATTTTTATTATCTTTTAAAAAATATATATTATTAATGTTTTTCAATTTGTTGTATTTAAAGTCGGCATGTAAAGGAAGTTGTGATAGTCTATTCTTCCCTATTGTGACTTATATCCAGCTTCTCAAACAGGAAAAAATCTAGGGCGGGACTTGATTTTGCCCATCGGGAATTGATTGGATGGTTGTGGTTTGGTATTGCTGTGATGTCATGTGAATGACAGCGTGTCCCTCTATCTATCTATCTATCTATCTATCTATCTATCTATCTATCTATCTATCTATCTATCTATCTATCTATCTATCTATCTATCTATCTATCTATCTATCTATCTATCTAGACAAATATATTTGTATAGTTGTTTTATATTTTATTGATATAGTTTAGATCCCTTATTTAATGGTATATTGTAACTAAAATGGTACATTGACCATTTTAGTTACAATATACCATTAAATATATTTTTTGAGCCGCTAATCCCACTCTTACCTTTAAATCTGATCCCAATTAATTTCTTAAAAATATCTACAGTGTAAAGAAAAACTTAAGAAACAGGTAAGTGTAATCACAATAATTCATTCAGTTTATTTTGAAAATGTTCTAAAGAACTAACAAAGTAGTCCAAATCATGTGTTGCATTCATAGTTTCTCTCTGGCAGAATACAATAGTTTGAATGAGATACAGAGACAAATTTAAAGGGATACTTCACCCAAAAATAAAAATTGTATCATTATTTGCTCATAATGGTAATTCATATGACCCCAGGTGATAAATCAATGTCTTCTAAAGTGAACCAGTAGGTGTGTGTGAGAAAAATACTAAACTTTTTAAACTATAAATCATTGCTTCCGGCCAACTGTCTTCATGCTGTGAACGTCAGCATGTTGTGAAGCATGACATAAGTGTGTTGTGAACCGCACATTCTCCTTATTTCAACCGAGTTTCAAACACACTTACGTCACACTTCACATCATGTTGACGTTTACAGCGTACTGACAGATGGCCTGAAGCAATAGATCGTAGTTAACAGCATTTTTTGTGTATTTTATAGTCATTTTTTGAGGCGCAGCATATTTATAAAAAATGCCTTTTGTATCCAATGGCAAATTAAATACTAGTAGTGATTAAACAATTACAGCAGCATAAAATAAAAATAATGCAACACAATCAATTAATTTCATAAATTCAGTTTTAAAATAAGATGAAATTTATTTACAGCTGTAAAGTTTCTGCTACATAAATAATTTGTTTAAATGCTGTCAATACGTCAGTATATTAAATGTAAGTATCTATGTATATGTAATTGTACGTGTGCAGAACCACACTTTATGTAAAATACATACAAATACTTGTGAGATCACGTCAAAATAACAGGTAAGACCAAACTTATCCAGGTCTAAAAATATATGTTATGCATAATGCCACTGTATAAAACCATGTAATATTTCTGCTAAAAGTTAGCCATGAATTATCAATAAAAATGCTTTGTGTTAGATGCATGTGTTTCAATTTGCATTTAAAAAAACTTTATAATTATATATATATATATATATTTATTTTATTATTGTTTTAATTACTATTTAAAGTAATTGTTAATGTTTTGGTTTTGCAGGCATCTGCAGTAACTGTAGAAGTAGTGCAGTGTATAGAGAATATTCCATTATAATGGAGATTATTAAAATTCTTGCTGAGTGTCAGTATGTAATGCAGTGTGAGTCTCTTGGCCCCTCTCCTCTTTATTGTTGCTTTATTGCACAGGCAGTACCGAAGTTTGTGCTCATTTGTATTTAAGATCTTTCTCTTGGCAAGGGGCGTCCACAAACACTGGCAAAATAAAGCTATAATGGTGCACAATAACCACAGACAACATGATTAATTTCAGTGCTGGTAGAGCAAGCATTCTCTACAACATTTTAAATGTTCAACAACATTCAGTTCAGTTCAGAGTCCTTGGCTCTATTTTTACTATGTAAGCTTTTATTATTGCAACAGCGTAAACTATTTACTCAGGATCCATAAATCTACTCGTATTAGCATGTTTTGGAATTTTATGTTTTCTTGGACGCATCCTCTGATGTGCCATTGGACTTGGACACAGTGACCAGTTTTCATATATACCTAGCAGTTCAGGAGATGGATAGTTCTCCCACCTGTATCATTAAGAAAGCCCAACACAATTAAGCCCAAAATATCTCTCACAGATTCCACTCTGCTGGAAGTACAGACAAGTTATCAAGTGCCTGGATCATCAAGCACTGTCTTCCCAGAATAATCAGCATGAAGTCTCTGATGTGTGAACCTGACCTTACAAATGCACTTTCATTTTAAAATTAATTGTAATATTCTCCTGTCCTTTTCTGCTTATGATCAGATTGATGAAAGCCACTAACCTTGATCTCAGCCGGTGAGGCAATATAACAGTGTCTGCATTATGAAAATGTATTCTGAAATTTTACTAGGTTGGCTCATACTGTCTATTGCTTGGGTCCCCAGGGCTGCGTCCTAAAAGAACACTGAGGACGGTGCTGTGGTCCGCAGAGGAGCCAGGCGGGGTGGGAGCTGCTCAGTACTTCCAACAGCACAAAGTACACTTCCCTATCACACTAAAACTATTGTGTTCTATGGGTGATTTAAAACAAGGGTGTTAAACACAGCCCTGGAATGATTTGAGGAAAAAAAAAATATATATGTATAATATAAAATGATAAAGTGTAACTATGTTAAGTTCATTAATTGTATTTAGCCTCAAACTAACTTTGGATACAGAAACACTAGTACTTGTAGTAATATGGATTATCAGTTGACGTAATTTCTACAGGTTCTGTTCAGTACAGATCATTTTATCAGCATCCGAACATGGTGGTCTGTTCTTTACGCAAATTAGGTTACTTGAAAACATTATCTTGGACACACTTTTATACATAAGAAATGGTCACAGGTGAGGGTCACGTAAGGGTCACAAGTGAGTCATAAATTCCGGAAAGACTCTTTACATCTGGGACGCTATTGAACTCTCCTGGAGACTATTCCTTTGGGATGGTTACATGCCTCTAAAAATAATAAATAACCCCTGCAAGCACAATTAGATTAAACATAGGCAATAACCTTTCCCTTCAAAGCTGAGTTTTGTCAGGACTTCACTGCAACATGAAAACTACATCCACACAGAGCACATATAGTGATCAATGGTGCTATACATCCTATAAAGAATTAAACATGCTAAGTCACTTCAAATGCTAAAGACACAGTTGTGAATAAAGTTTGACAAAAAAAACCTGACAATTCTCTTTCTACAGAATATGATTTGGTTAATTTGGTTGTATGAGCAAATTAATTAATTAAGTACAAAACAAGTACATATTTAATCTCTGGAAGTCAGGCTAAATGAGTAAACACTGTTGCTGAATTCCTGACATGGGTCAGACCCTTAGTCACATTGTCTGTAACAGAAATACCAGAATAGGTACGCTGGTTTTAAGAAAACTATGATTTCCAAAAACAAGAAGATGGATTGCAAATCTATCCCTTCACAACTTACAGTTGTAAAACCCCGAGGAGGGAACGGAGTTGTATGTCAGAGGTGACCTGACGATATGGGATCTCACTTGAGAGACCAATCCACTTAGAGTGTAAACTAAATGAGCCAGTGCACAATGGCATGCGATTATTTGCAACAGCTGCACTGCCTCGCAGCGCGAGCATATAATGAGCAGAAGGTGCGTCGCATCTTTGTTTTTCCGCTGAGGAGCCGGACTTTGTGACTCGGCCGTACAGCGAAGTTGAAGGACGCGAAGGACGTACGTCTCCGTTCCCTCCTCAGGGAACGAGGGTTACCATACATAACCGAGATATTCCCCTTCGTCAGTCACTCTCTTCGTACGTCAGGGGTGATCTGACAATATGGGGATATCTACCAACACGCCACTGCTTCTGGCCCTTCCAGCGCTCTACTTGAGTCTCCTGGCCTGACCGCAGTGTTGGGCAGAAAGTAGGAGCTCTAAGCAGAGAAGGTCAGTCACTGCTGTTCCTCAAGACCCACTCAGTGTGACTTATTGGATAACGCTTGGAAAGCGTGCCCTGGAGAAGGGGGCGCTGCGGAAGCCACACCCTACCCGGAGGGATTTACTGTGGCGGTTACACAAATGGACTAGCCAAGCAGGGTAGTGCAACATATGGCAGTCTCTGGGGTGGTTCCAGCCTAGTTCTAGAGGGGAAAGAACACCAGCAGAGACGACAGAGCAGACTCTTGTCGAGGGAAAGACATGGGCTCGTCCGCAGAGGAGCTGGACCGTGGAAGAATACACATATGGGGTCTTCGCAGGGACCACCACATATGGACACCCAGCCTAACACAGGTTCCACAATGCATATGAGTGTAGGCCTGGCGTCAGACGCCCCGCAACGTCTGATTGCCGCAGGGGTGACAGAGGAACTCAACAGTAGGGTTGGGAATCGTAAGACATTTTCCGGTTCCGGTTCCAATTCCGGTTCCCATTCAATACAAATTATTAAAACAACTAATAAAAAATAAAAAATAGTAGTAAGGGGAAAATGCACAATCCTTTTTGTGTTTATTTCTTATACTTGTCAAATGAGTTTAACAGACTGGTAATGTCAACAAATTCAACATATTATTTAGGAATTTTTGCAAAAATAATATATTTTTCTGAAGGAAAATAAATATTTCTGCATTCTCTAGGATAATTTGGGACCTCTCCTATAGCTTATTGTATCTCCAGCAGTGGAGAATACCCTCTCAGAAGGGGTAGAATATGCTTGAACACACATGTAAGATCCAGACAGGTGAAACATAATATTTCGATTTGAATGATTGATTCATAAAGACTTCACTTCATTACTGGATGAATCAGTGCTCTAGCAGTTAAATAAACAGAACTGCATGCGTCTTGCGGAAGAACATTGTAGCCGGAGCTACTTCTCTATGTTTATTTCTATGACGCAGGCGAGTCACTCAGGCACTGCGCTAGTCCGAGTATAAACGCTTATTACAGGCTTTACGTAGTGATTTAGGATAAGACAAAAACACGGTTTGAAAAAAGGCATTCGTGCATGATGTACTCGCTCATTATATACATTTAGTAAAGTCTTAAGCGAATTTTCGTTATTTGAAGCAACTTTCAAAAGGTGATTTACTCTGTTTTGGTTGCTACCGTAGACATCAGTGTTTATTCTCAAACTATAAACTTTTATTTCAGTACTTCTGTGTGCAGAACCTCTCAAAATCGTTCAGATTCCCAGATCCATGCTGATATACTCTCCTCTTCAGTTTTCTATAGGATTCTGGTCAGGGGACTGGAATGGCCATGGCAGAACCTCAATTTTGTGCTCATTGACACATTATTGTATGGATTCTGATATTTGTTTTGGCTTATAGTCCTGATGGAGGATCCAACCATGGCCCATTTGAAGATTTCTAGTAGAAACAGTCAGGTTTTGATTTTTCATCTGTTGGTATTTGATAGAATCCATGATGCCACGTATCTGAACTAGAAGTTCAGGGCCTCCAGCAGAAAAATAGGCCCACAACATAAAAAATCCAGCAGTATATTTAATCATATACATGGGGGGTACTTTTTTATCCCTGTGTGCACCAAACCCAACTTGAGTGTTTGCTGCCAAAAAGCTCTTTTTTTATCTGACCATAGAACCCAGTCCTGTTTGAAGTTCAAGTAGTGTCTGAAAACTGAATATGCTAAAGTTTGTTTTTTTGATGAGAGCAAAAGATTTTTCTTGAAATCCTCCCGAACAATTTGTGCTGTTACAGTAGGTGCTGTTATTTTTTTAGGCTTTCTGACCCCATGACTATTTTCTGCAATTCTCCAGCTTTGTTCCTTGGAGAGTCTTTGGCCAGTCAAACACATGTCCTCTTCCATGCAGATTCATAACATTTTCTGTTGATTGGAACTTCTTAATTATATCCCAGATGGTGGAAATGGGAATCGCCAATGCTTTAGCTATTTTTTTGCCACTTTCAGCACATCAGAACTATATTCTTTTGTTTTACCTATTGTGATGGATGATGGCCTTTGTGTTTCCTCATATTTATACTCCTGTGAAACAGGACGTCATGGCTGGCTAACCTTTATGTTCCTAGTCACCCTGTTGTACTAAAAATTGTAAATATGAAGGGGAATATACTTCAGAGATATTTTTCTCATAGGAATTTTAGGGGTACCAATAATTGTGGGCAATGTGTATTAAAGAAAAACATTTATTTTGAATTAGTTTTACTTAAATGAAAGGTTAGGTTTTATGTTATTTAAATATATATCAAAAGGATAAACAATGCAGATTTATTTTTGATCGTATTTACCATGGGTGCCAATAATTCTGATCACGACTGTATCAGTTAAGCACAGAACTTTTAAGAAATTTAATGTAGGACATTTTTCTCTGTTCATTATGTGAGTAATCTTTTGTCCTTGAGAGCACTTTTGAAATCTTCCATCAGGATCTCTTATCCTGAAAGTACACAGTACCGTCACAATTAGTTCTGTTTATAATTATTTAAATAGCCTAAATTTACTGTTTTGGATTATGGCATCTGACAAAAAGGTTTTACCAGGTCTGTGTGGTGTCTGTTTTAATGCTGAAAGTACTCTCAGAATTGATCCTAATTTTAGCTGGAGGAGCAAATTGGCTGAAATTTCTGTCAATAATGTTTTACTTGGACTCTTCTGGTTTTGGAGCAACAGTGCAATAAACCATATGTGTCAGGTCTGTGGGCTGTTAAAGTGATACTTAATGATATGGAACAATTTAGCCAGCATCTGGACATAAAACTCTATTGTATCTGCGCACTGCCATGGGATTTCGTTTTTACTTTATGAGGTTGGATTCTGATCATAGAGCGGTGGTTTCAGCCCGAGCAGGATTCAAATGCTGTGTTTTGGCTACTTACCCAACTTTTTACTGTATTTCATCCAATTATGTAGATATTTGGTAGAGCTTTCTATGACGTGGACTGGCAATTCACTGCTGAGAATGAAACAAATCTTCATCCTTTTAGTAGAAAAAAAAAATTGTGGCAGATACAAGAAACCAGATTAACAAAAAATCATTCTGTGCTACTTTATATTGGGTTGATTATAAAACATAATATAATACATATTGTACAATATGATATTATTTTAAATAATATTTTTTAAATATTCTCCAGCTTTAGCTTTCCCTAAAATTGCATATTACATTCTGGTTTTGTGGTCACTTTTCCTAAGGCAAACATCTCAAACTTTGACCTGGTTATGGAGTCTGATCTGGGCACCTTCAGCCCTCTGGGACTGCAATTCACTGGCAGCGACAAAGCTCGGGCAATCATGAAGGAGGTGATGAAACTTTTGGCTGCCATCAACGTCACATCGCTTGAAGAACACGGAGAGGGAACAGATATTAACATGTGGATGAAGGCTGGGGTTCCAGGTCAGTTTCATCTAGAGCAGAATTCAGTCTTGTTTCTTGCCTTGTGATTGGTTTACTAGAAAGGCAGTTACCAAAATATGAAAATTCAGTTACTCTTTATTTTGATGGTCTTCTTTAGACATTCTGTTGACTAAGTAACTTTGAACCTACATGTCAACTAACTCTCACTAGAGTATTGGTGGACTGTTAAGGGTAGGGTTAGGGTTAGTAGAATTTGCTACCGTGTGTACTTGCAAATTTACTTTAGTCAGTAGAATGTCTGTTGGGGGAGAGTCAAAATAAAGAGTTAGCAGTCTACTAATACTTTAATGTGAGTTAGTTGACATGTAGGTGCAACATTACTTATAGTCAACACAACAAAATGTCTATAGGGACAATCAAAAAAAGGTGTTACCGAAAATTCTTATGCCATTCCAAACCTGTATTTCTTTTGTATTTCTTTCTTATGTGAACACAAAGGAAGATATTTTGAAAAATGCCATTTTGGACCCTTTTAACTTTCATTGAATGGACTAAAACAGTTGAAATATTCATCAAAATATTCAGTTCTTTTTATATATTTCCTGAGTAGCAAATCAGCATATTAGAATGATTTCTGAAGGATCATACTGAAGACCGGAGAAATTTACATATAAACCAGTTTTTTTTTAATTGCAATATTTCACAATGAAACAATTACGTGCAATTACGTCTTGGTGAGCATTTAAAATATCTTACTGACCCCAAAAATTTGAACAGCTTTTTTCTTTTCTTCATCTGAAATATGAGTGGAAACAGTGGATTAGCAAATAGGATATATGAATATTTTGTGCCTTTTTATATTTGCTTGTATTATAATCATTTATGAACAATGTTCGCATTTTGGAATTGTATTCAAGTTTTTAATTTGTATTCAAGTTAAGAAGCCACTCACTTAAAAGGTTTAAACCAGTCATGGTTTGACACATTGTTTGTATTGTTGTTTTTTTTTGTATGTTTTTCTTTTCATTTACAATCTTCAACTTTTCTACCTCCCTCATACAAACTGCAAGGGACGTCAGCAGTCTAATGACTTGAAAGAACTGCATTAATTGTTTGAGTTCAGCCAATGATCTGTGAAATTAGCTCTGAAAAGCCTAGAATTCTTGGCAGAAGTGAAGTACAGTGAGCTCTCATAGTTAACCCTCAGGAGCAGATTTGGAGAGGTGCAATGTACTGTATCATTTAATATTTTCATACTCAGAAAACATGCAGCACTAGCTTTTTATGACTATTGATCTTTTTTTATTGCTATTAAAATAACAAACCGTGACAATATCTTCGATATTTCCAAAGGTAAAATATGTTTGTAGCATTAGATGGGACTTTTCTACCTTACCTTTATGTTTGCAGAGATTTAGGAATGTTCAGTTCATATACTCGTTTCTCCGAAAAGCAATGCTACAGCCAGTTATTCTATTTTGAACTGTCTGTTCCATGTTGGAATGTCTGTTTTTGTTTTGGTCTGTGTGATCCCGCCCACTGCCAATTTAATATTGTTTTGGCACTCTGGGTTGCCAGTTAAAGGAAAACAGTGTACTGTAGCCATGGACGTAAGCAAATGAGGTCAGAGAGTCGCAGATTCTACCCTACCTTTAAAGCCTCGTCATCCATATAAAAATCTCTATGAAAGGGAGCATATTAAAATGCGGAGAAATAACCTCATCAACTTATAGTGTGCAAGTCTCCTCAGATTTCATTATTTTTCACATGATACTCTAGATCAGGGGTCCTTAAATCCAACCCTGGAGGGCCACTGTCCTGCAGAGTTTAGCTCAAACCCAATCAAACTCACTTACTTGCAGTTTTCTAGTAACTTTGAAGACCTTCATTGGCTTGTTTCAGGCATGTTTGATTAGGGATGGAACTAAACTCTGCAGGGCAGTGGCCCTCCAGGACTGGATTTGAGGAACCCTGCTCTAGATGGAGCAGGCTTCTTTTTCCTTAAAGAGATAGTTCACCAAAAAATGAAAATATTGTCATTATTTACTCACCCTTATGTTGTTCCAAACCTGTATGAGTTTCTTTCTTCTGCTGAACACAAAAGAAGATATTTTGAAGAATGTTGGTAACCAAACAGTTGACGGTAGCCATTTAGCAGATCTATTCAACCAAAACCAAACATATTAAAATTGTCATATCCATTACCATGCCAAACACTCAGACAGTTGTCATGACATAAATATTTGATATTCATTTTTATGTCATAACATTTCTTTGTTTTTTTGCTTTATAATATGCTCTCAGACTCTGGGACTTCACTGTATAAGCATACGTTAGATCTTGTGAAGTCAAGCATGGCAGCTATACTGCCTTCTCTCATCATCATATTAAATTACTTGTGCATAAGAATGGATAAATCTCATTAATGTCTGTAGTCGCCAGCCTGATTGCTTTAACCACCAATGAACTGTGGCACACAAGATGATCGGTTGTTCCCCTAATGCATACAGTGTTATCAGATGAATTGACTATGACAATCACTGCAGGAAAAATGAACACAGCAGGAGGCATGTACTATAGTAATGTATGGTGAAATTCCACTGAAGTTTAAAGCCAACACGTTAAACAAATGAATCATCCGCATAGCTGTCTAAACAGCCAAAGCAACACAGAGCGACTTGAGCTGCTCTCAAGTTTTGTGCTGCATTTGGTTGCTCTGTAGTTCTTCCCCTTGACAAAGCTGCAAATTCAAACATGAAATATTGGCATCTATTTTCAAAAACAGCTCTTCTCAAGTTTAAAGTTGTAAGTTAAGATGGTTTCTGTTACAGTCATGTCAGTTAACCAACTCAAAAGCGGAGCTTGATACGGTTTGTATTTGCTGTCGGATGTTGTAGAATGGACCGAAAATACCCTAAAGTATTGTGAGCATTTATCTTTAGCGTTAAAGGTGCAGTATTATTTTCACCACCAGGTTTATGCACTTTTCAGAATTAAGTTGAGAATTCCATAGATTCCAATTCAGTTCCTTAATTTGGATTGAAGTACTGTAAAACAAATGTATAATAAATGTAAAATCAATGTATCAATGCATAAAGATTGATACTATTCAGAAGTTTAGGGGCATTAAGATTTGTTTTATGTTTTTGAAAGAAGTCTCAGCAATGCTGCATTTATTTGATCAAAAACACAGCTAAATTAGTAATATTGGGAAATATTATTACAATTTAAATCTACTTTAATATATTTTCACATTTTATTTATTCCTGTGATCAATTTTCAGAATTGTCTCATGATCCTTTAGAAACCATTACAATTAGCTGATTTGTTACTCAAGAAACCTTTCTTATTAATAAAACAGTTAAAAATGGTTGTGCTGCTTTATATTTTCGTGGAAATGGTGATACATTTTATTCAGAAGAAAAGCATTTATTTAAAATAGAACTTTCTTTTACAACGTAAAAGTCTGTCACTTTTGATCAAATTAATGCATCCTTGCTAAATAGAGGTTTTCACTTTTTAAAAATCTTACTGAACCCAAAATTGAACGATAGATAGATAGATAGATAGATAGATAGATAGATAGATAGATAGACAGGCTGACAGACAGACACACACACACACACACACACACACACAGACAGACAGACAGACAGACAGACAGTTAGATCCATATTAGACAATACAACATACACAAAAATGACTGTGTACTATGTTTTTGACATTCTTAAAAACATCCCTGAGTTGTGTTTACATTTGAGGTTTGTTGGAACATAGCCTCAACCCTCTGCAGTTTCTTTCTGAACACTGCCCTTTAGAATTGTCCCTGTAGCGTGCATTGCACCATACACCTCACACTATTGATTCTAGGGCAAAGAATAAGCAATGCTTCACCAAGCACCCTTCTAAGGTCAAACAGAACTGTCCCTGTATTTCCAGGGGAATAAAGAATCTTGTGGCTGGTGCCTGTTCACATATGGGATTAGTACAGAAATAGATGGCAGGCAAACAGTCTTTAACTGCAACCACATGCATTCTGGATTCTTTTTCTCCATGTTTTATTGCTCCTCCAAACAAAGAGAATGAGGCCTGCAGTGGGATATAGCAAACGTTTTTAAGGCACACTGATCAAAAAATGATTATGCATGAGTGATGCTGTGTTAATGAGTCACTGGCTGGTCAGCTTTTCATCAGCATCACTTGGATCAAGGCCTAGAAATATGAAAACCAATTCAGAGTTAAAAGTAAATAGAAAGAAAGAAAATGCATTCTGTCATTCTGTAATAGCACAAAAACGAATGGTAATTTACTCACCATGTCAACTCATATGACTTTCCTTCCCCAGTGAAACACAAGAAGAAAAATTCTGAAGTCTTTTTTTTCCCATGCATTTACTATGAATGGGGTCTGGAGCTTTCAAGTTTCAAATACGACTCAAAAGCACCATAAATCAATCATACAATGGGTTGATGTGACTCGTGTTGTATTCTCAAAGCATATGATAGCTTTGTGTGAGAAACAGAACAAAACCGATAATCTTCTCCACCAATTTGCTTGCAGCAACCACTGAATCAGTGAACTGAGAACCACATCCATCTAATATGTGAACGAAATATGACAGTGTTCAGAAATATAACAAAGTACTTTATGAAAAATATTTAGCACCTTACCATTGTTGGGGAAAGGTACTTTTAAAAGTAATGCGCTACAATATTGCGCTACTCTCTTAAAAAAGTAACTAATTGCGTTACTCAGTTACTTTTTATGGAAAGTAATGTTACATTACTTTTGCTTTGCTTTTGCTGACTTGGGCTGGAAATAATAACAAAAAAACAAAAACAAAAAATAAGCCTAAGGCTAAAGGAAATGAAATTTTATGCCTGTACATGCGCAGCTAATAGGATGCAGAAGAATTACAAATGAAATTAAACACAAATGTGATGTTTATCCAAAGTCATTTTTGCTTATTAGTATGGTTGAATTGGATCATTGAAGGTCAACAGCAAAGACATTGGTCAATACATTTTTGTGTTATTTAACATATTTAATTATTGCATGTCTGCGTATAGTATTTTGAGTTTGCATTTCACTGTTTTTATTCATTCTGAGTAAAACTGAATCTGTTTTTGTGCAAGTGAGATGAATAAATGCCTGCTCACATTTAGGGCCAGATTTACTAACAGTTTTCGACAGCGCTCTTTTGCCATTAAAAAACCACTGTGAGGATTTACTAAAGAGACGCAGTGAAAAATTTGCCCTGAAATGGCGTGGACAGTATATACAACATATTGCATATGCATATGTAGGAGTTTCCCTTTCAGATGCAGAATTTATGGGAGGAGAATATTTAGATGAATCATGCAAGGTGATTTATAAAGATTTGCGCTAGTCAATTTATTGGCCGCCCAAAAAAAGCATGTCTTAAACCAGATGCTAATTTGCGCTGCTCTTGGTAGGTCATTATGCAAATGATCCGGCCGCGTCTGTGTTCTTTAATTTGCCCGTCAGCAGATCACACGCAGAACTTTCCACTACCATTGGTGCTTTTATGGGATTGTGCTCTCGCGCTAATTTTCCCTGTATAGTGTCACACATATTGTTTGTTCTTAGTTTCAGTTTTCATGGACTTTTGGTTTGTTACATGTGGGCGAGTAAATGATGGGTGAACTATTTTAAAGAGCAGACGTATCCAGGCTCTTTAATATTCTGACGCAGAAGGAAAATTTTCACACATGTGAAACACAAAATCACACCATTTCAGCTCTGTTCACTGTTCTGTTCATTCTTTCTTTTTTTCCCCAGGCGCCAGCCTGCACACTGCAGACCAGCGGTACTTCTGGTTCCACCACAGCGACGGTGATACAATGAGCGTCCAAAACCCAGAGGAGATGAACCTGTGTTCCGCTGTTTGGGCTGTGGTGGCCTACGTGGTCGCTGACCTGGAGGAAATGCTCCCCAGATAGTGAGTCTCTCATAAACGCCTGAACAAACCCCTGTCCATCAGCTTACAGCAGCTGGTCGATCAAACCGCTACCTTGAGAATTCTCTATCAGCCTGATGTTTTTTTTTGTGATTTGACTTTATCATAACCTCAGATACACTCCTGATCACTCCACTGTCATGTAGTATGTACTGCTACTTTTATACATGTGTAATTTTCCTTTTTAATTGTCTTATTATCCTTTTAGAATGTGAAAGAGTTCCAACTATGTAATTTCTATTTGTAATTTATTTATTGATTTGACAAATTTCTACACATAAGCAGTTAGTAATCTTAAAATGTACATTAAAAAACTGAATAAAGATCCAGCATCCGTGACAAAAATTTGAAGAGTCTTGGTTTCAAAATTTCATATAAACAGTGATAAACAGTGTGATGCTGTTATGATGTAATTTTCCATGAATAGGTCTTATTCATCAGATCATATGACTTCCCCTTGGAAACTAAGCCTAGGTCCGCTTTCCTAAAACAAACAAGGTAATGGAAATGCTGCTATCCAGTCATCCTTCCTCTAATGTAAAAATATATATCTATTGTTTTTTTGAGAAGGTGTTAAAAGGTTAGGTGAAAATGATCATTTACTCACCCTCATGCCCTTCCGAACTCAAAAGACTTTCATTCATCACTAAAACACAATTGAAGATATGTTTTATTAAATCTGAGAAATGTCTGTCCTTTCATTGAATCATTGAATTTCATTGAGTCAAACAATTTATAAGATAATTGCGACTTTTTATCTCACAATTCTGACTTTCTTTCTCAGAATTGCTAGATATAAACTTGCAATTGTGAGTTGTAAAGTCAGAATTGCGGGATATAAAGTCACAATTGTGAGAAATAAAGTCAGAATGGCCAGATATAAACTCGAGTTATAAAGTCAAATTCTGAGGAAGACTGATAGACTCGCCATAGCGAGAAAGAATTTGGAGATAAAAAGTCGCAATTACCTTTTTTTATTTTGTATTCAGTGGCGGAAACCAGCTTCCATACATTCCAGCAAAAACTTTGATGCTTCAAAAAGTTCATAAAGACATTGTAACAGTAATCCACTTGAATTAAGAGATTTAATCCAAGTCTTCTGAACAGACGTGATCGCTTTATATAATGAACAGATTTAATTGGCACATTTAATATTAGGTCTTTATTCACATCTAAACATTGATCAATGCACATACAGTACATATACTGTTGTACATAAAATATTGGAAGCACATTTGAGCCAAGAACCAATGAGGTTTGTTCTTTGAGCTTCCGTTTACCATATTTATAAACTTATGCATGTGTATTGATTAATGTTTATATGTGAAAAAGCCTAAATTAAATATATGTATCATATAAAGCTAACATGTTTCTTCAGAAGACTTGATTTATATGGACTACATTTACAATGTCTTTATTTAAAGCTTAAACGTTTTATTTGCATGGACTTTAAATGGACGGACAGAAATCTCTTATGTTTCTTCAAAACGAAAGTCTTGTTTGAAATGACATGAGGGTTCATGAGTAAATGATGACAACATTTTTGGGTGAACTAACCCTAGAACTAAGCACTCAGAATTGAAAGCACCAGGCTGGAATTTGTCAGATATTGTAGTAAAGTTATAGAGCTCCATCACATTAAATCTATAACATCTGCTTGAGAATGAGAAAAATCCTGATTTAGGGTAATTTTTCATCTGAAAAACAAGTTAATTCTGAATAACTGGTTTCAAAAATGCTTCTGACAAAATATCCTTTCCTAAACCTTTCTTTGTGGTGTGGTTATTAGAATTTATCAGATAATCTTATGCTGAAATTAAATATTTAAACATCAAAAAAGGATACTTCAGATTCGTGAAACTTTCTTACATTATTGTGATGAAAGTTGTGTGTACTTGACATTAAAAGCATATAGTGCTGTTTATCAGGCAAAAGAAATAGGTAATCTTGCATCCTCATTTTGTTGTATGTGTACGTGTGTCTGCCCATGTGTGCCTGCACTTAATGTCTGGTTTTCAATTTCATCAAACAAGTAAGTTCTTGTTTCTATGACAACTTGGATTAAGATAAGCATTATGCAAGAAAATCGGCCCGGTCTTTAGATTTCCCACAGCGTATCTACTCGTGCTGACTAAATCTGAATCATACAAGCATCTTGAATGCACATGTTTCACAAAGAGAAATGTCACAGACTTGGGAGGTTATGTGTCACTTTCATGGGATCTGTGCTTTTTTTCTTTTTTTTTTCTTTTTTTCTTTTTTTTTGTTTCGCAACGATTACATGCTGACATGAACTTTTTATAGAGAAAATTACCCAGATAAGTTTGGTTAGTAGGGTAATAGGTCAGTGTATGCTCAAAATGAAGACCTGGTTGTATTTAAGTGGTGCTTACTTGACTTTCACTGTCTCATAGACATACTTTTTCATCTGTCCTAAAGAAAAATGACTCCACAAGAGTTTTTTCTCTCTGCTTTGATCGGGTAACAAAAGTTTGCAGACATTGACCCAAGGCTGCTTTTATATTGCCTTGGGTCTCAGATTGGAGACCACATCATAGAGGCATTTTCCTGGGATTTTCAGAGACTTAACTTTATCAAAAGCTGCCAAGACTATTTCTTTGGCCTCGATGTACTATATTAACAAGGTCCAGCCACAACATTTCTTAAAGGAATATTCTGGATTCAGTACAAGTTATGCTCAATCGATGCTCAATCAGTTTTAGTGGCATAATATTGACTACCACGAAAACAATTTATTGGCTTGTACTTTCTTTTCTTTAAAATCAGTAGCTACGTTTACATGGACACAATCGGAATGAAATCAATCCGATTGATGAATCCGAACAAGGTGTTTACATGAATGATAAATAAAGTAATCGGGTTGATGTGCGCGTTTATATGTCACAAGTTTCAAATCGGATCTGATGTTTTGACATGCGCACACTGCACGAATATACAGACTTTCCCGCATAAATATTCTCATCTATTGGTTCTTTATTTGTTTAAAACAGCAGACGTAATATTAATTCGTCTCTGGTCATAATTTAGAGCATATTAACCGTTTTGCCGTGCTGCTTATTGATCACGCAGTAAAAATGCCCCTCCCCGCAGCCAAAACCAGTCGTCTGTGGATGAGAATCCAAAACAAGCACTGGTGGGACGTTGTCCTGCTTCACTTCACAGACGCGCGAGTGAAATTAGGATTTTAGAATGACGGGAAACTTATTAATATGACACTTTATTCAACAGGAAGAACAGCTCGTTCCGCGCGTCATACGTCATTACGCTATTTAACGTCATCGCACATGCGCAGTCCTTTTAGTTTCGGTTTTCAATCCGATCAAGTGTTTACATGTTCTCTCGATCGGATTACAAAAGGGATAAACCACCCCTTTCAATCGGATCGAAATTTCATTCGGATCGAGCTCAATCGGATCGATTAAGGTGTTTACATGAGGGTTTTTTAGTCCGATTGAGCCGTCAGTCCGATTATAAGTGTCCATGTAAACGCAGCTACTGTTACAGTAAAGCACTTATAATGGAAGTAAATGTGGCTAATCCATAACATTAACATATATATATATATATATATATATATATATATATATATATATATATATATATATATATATATATATATATATATATAAATTTTTTAAAGTCTTTCAAAAGTCAAGGCAAACAAAATGTGATTTTAGTGTGAAAAAAATTACTTGCTAATCTTTTCTGTGTAAAGTTGTACCCAATATTATGGCTTCATTGACATGACAACATAGACCAGTTAACTCTAAAACTGATTATTTTAACAGCTTTACAACTCAAATTATACTCACGTATTAACAGAAAATTGTATGCACCTGTAAGTGCTTTTATAAAATGACAAGCTTCACATTTCTGCAGTTAAATTCCATTGTAAGTGCCGGGACGCAAAAAAATTATTTATTATTTATTTTGTGGTAATCCTGTTGACCGAGCTTAGTTGTTCTAAACCCGTAACACTTTTGTTCAACATCTTTGGAACGCAAAGGAAGATATTTTTAATAATTTTTCTCCTTCCATTGAAAGTCTATGCAATCAACATTTTAATGGAAGCTCAAACTTTAATGCTTGATGTGAGAGAACCAATGAGGATTGTTCTCAATCATTAACCAATCACATTTTGAGCTTATGTCATTTACCATATTGAATGTGCTCCCTGTACAGTATGTGCGTTTATCTACATTAAATCTGTTCATCGTATAAAGCGATCGTGTCTCCTCTGATGACTTGGATTAAACCATCTGATTTATATGGATTACTTTTTGATGCATGAAGATGTTGTTTGCATAGACTTTCAATGGATGGACAAAAACTATGAAAGACTATTACAAAATACCTTTGTCTTATGGTTTGGAAAGAATTCATGGTTTAAGACAGAATTTTCAATTTTGGCTGAACTATCCCTTTAACTTGCACTGAACCTGGAACACCACTGCAACCTTTCTTCTGTGGAATGTTCATATTTGTTTTAATGTAGTCAGGATATCATTTGAGCTCTTGTTTTTGAGTTCCACAGTGCAGACGTTGGGGTGTGGTGGTAAAAGTAGCAGCATCGCACCTTCACAGTTATTTTCCAGCTCAAAGAGAGGAGAGAATTGCTTAGAGTAGAAAACAGCTGGAAGCTTTTAGCCGCATTTGTGTATGTTATTGCAAATGATGTCAGGATTTTTGAGGGCACCGCTCGGCCTAAGAAAACAAAACTTAGAGCTCAATCTAGACATAGGAGGCGCAATATGTTAACTTTCCCAGAAATCCTGGGTACAGAAGTGTGTGTAAGAGTTGTTTGGAATGCTAGACTTGGCTTTGGTCTTAAAAGCATGCCTGGGATAGATGCATATGGAAGCGGTCAGTAATTTAATTACAGGTTGTGGAAGCACAGATCGCGGAAAGTAAAAGCACTCATTGTGACGTGGGTACTGTTGATCATACTAAACCCATTTTTTGTGCCTTAAAAGTTTCATCTGCTTACTAACAGACTTCCAAATAGGGCCATTGAGTTTAATGAGGTTATGCAGAGATTGTTGAGTGTAATGAGTTGGAAAATCTTGTGAGTGGGAAAGGCCACTATTTCCTCCATTTACCTACACTGAAGACAGCCCACCAGTAAACACAACACAAACCAATTTAAAGTTCCACAGAGTCACCTTCTTTACATAGGGTTATGAAGCGTGATGTCCATCCATCATGCTTTATTTATAGAATCAACTCGTCCCTTTTCACCAGGCTGGGCGTTGGGATGTCTTTATGCAAGCACACAAAATATATATGTCAGAGTTATAGAGGAGACCTAAAACAAAGCCAAGGTGGTTGAGGAGCAGTTGGTGAAGAATGTTAAACTTATTTTTTTTTTAAAGGAATCAACAAGGTTTGTAACATCCCTGTAATCATCCCTCCTTTTCTTTCTTTAAAAAAAAAAGAAAAAAAGTGGAGGTTACAGTAAGGTGAATGGGACCAATTTTTGGAGGATTTAAAAGCTAAAATGTTTAGTTTATAATTTTATAAAAACATTTACATTAAAGGTGCAGTAAGCAATTTCTGAAAAAAAAATTCAGAAGAAAACTTTAGCAAATTTTTATTTAGTTCAATGGTTTGTAAGTCACCACAAGATTGCTTTACTGTCATTAATTGACAGATAGTTGACGAGCGGCTTTTGGAACGGAGCATCTCTGTGGGGCTGGATGCCTTATGGCCAAATGTAGATCTCTGTTAGTCAGCTAGCTCAGATCGGAGAGCTCCTCCTGAAGCTGCCAGCTTTTGATCATGCTGTCAGTGTGAATATGAACACATTATTGCTGGTGTAAGAGACACGTTATGGAAAGCCTTGTTCTGGGGCTCAGTACAATATATTAGTGATCATGTCAGGGGAACAGAAGGTAAATTAAAATGAACAACTATAAACACTTTGTTAGTGGCACTTTCACACTATTTTTACATTTTACACTATGATGTTTCTTTAGGGTTCTTTTTTTAAGCATTAGATGCACAAATAGCATGTTAAAGTGAGAATTATAGTACACTCTTAGAAAGGGTTTTATAAAGAACCGTAAAGGGTTCTGTCAGGCACTTCATTTATATAACCTTTTAGTGGTTTCCATCATGGTATAATTTTAAGGATTTATTTCATTTTTTAATTTAAATCATTTTTATGAATTACACAGCTTGTAAACATACTTTATCACTAAAAACCCATCAAAGTATTATGCAATCATTTAAGACATTTCTTCTTACATAGAACCTTTTTGGCACAAAGGTTTTTTTAAATTGAGAAATTAAAACCTATATAGATCCCCATTGAACCTTTTTTTTTTTTTATACCATAAGACGTAGACACCCATCCCACATACACACACACACACACTCACAAATCAGTTAAGCGCAAATCTTGCCTTAAAAATGGTTTTCATTGGTCAACTCAATCACGCAGTCAGCTGTCAAGAAGAGTTCAGACTCTTCAGAAATGTTATTATCAGTATGTGCTACTAATGCTACACTGAGGTTAAGGTTGGGATTAAGGCTTGATATTTATTTCAGCATTATTTACATTTACATTATTTACATTATCAATCAGTAATGACTGACATGACATTGGCTGAAGGGTGATGTTTACGCTGGTTTCAGTGAAAAAATTACACATTTTAAACACCAATATCACCTTAGAGGTCTTGATATTTATACACTCATCTAAAGGATTATTAGGAACACCGTACTAATACTGTGTTTGACCCCCTTTCGCCTTCAGAACTGCCTTAATTCTACATGGTGCTGAAAGCATTCTTTAGAAATGTTGGCCCATAGACAGGATAGCATCTTGCAGTTGATGGAGATTTGTGGGATGCACATCCAGGGCACGAAGCTCCCGTTCCACCACATCCCAAAGATGCTCTATTGGGTTGAGATCTGGTGACTGTGGGGGGCATTTTAGTACTGTGAACTCATTGTCATGTTCAAGAAACCAATTTGAAATGATTCGAGCTTTGTGACATGGTGCATTATCCTGCTGGAAGTAGCCATCAGAGGATGGGTACATGGTGGTCATAAAGGGATGGACATGGTCAGAAACAATGCTCAGGTAGGCCGTGACATTTAAACGATGCCCAATTGGCACTAAGAGGCCTAAAGTGTGCCAAGAAAACATCCCCCACACCATTGCACCACCACCACCAGCCTGCACAGTGGTAACAAGGCATGATGGATCCATGTTCTCATTCTGTTTACGCCAAATTCTGACTCTACCATCTGAATGTCTCAACAGAAATCGAGACTCATCAGACAGACAAACAGTCTTCAACTGTCCAATTTTGGTGAGCTCGTGCAAATTGTAGCCTCTTTTTCCTATTTGTAGTGGAGATGAGTGGTACCCGGTGGGGTCTTCTGCTGTTGTAGCCCATCCGCCTCAAGGTTGTGCATGTTGTGGCTTCACAAATGCTTTGCTGCATACCTCGGTTGTAACGAGTGGTTATTTCAGTCAAAGTTGCTCTTCTATCAGCTTGAATCAGTCGGCCCATTCTCCTCTGACCTCTAGCATCAACAAGGCATTTTCGCCCACAGGACTGCCGCACACTGGATGTTTTTCCCTTTTCACACCATTCTTTGTAAACCCTAGAAATGGTTGTGCGGGAAAATCCCAGTAACTGAGCAGATTGTGAAATACTCAGAAATACTCAATACTCAAATACTCAAATACCCATCTGGCACCAACAACCATGCCTCGCTCAAAATTGCTTAAATCACCTTTCTTTCCCATTCTGACATTCATTTTGGAGTTCAGGAGATTGTCTTGACCAGGACCAGGCCCGGAGTGGGTAATCGGGAGAATCGGGAGAATTCCCGGTGGGCCGCTTCACTTTTGGGCCGGTCGAGGAATTTTTTGCATGAGAATGTTTATTTATTTTTTACATTTCAATGTCACGTTAGTTACATTAGGCTACACACGTTCTGTATTCTGACACCGCAGCGCGCAGCCTCTGCATGGATTGTACCATGTGAGGGAGTTCTCCCCTCCCCTCCTATAGAGTTGGTTGGGTCCATAACCTGTCTTTTCCAAAACGTTTTCTCAGGTAGGCTACCGCGGCACCACCGGCGCCTACCGATAGCTGGGCCGGCCCTGCAGTAACGGTGCACGTCAGGGAGGATGGGTGGGAGGAAGAGGCCCGGAGGTATGGAAGCTTTGTTTCCGCCACAGAATAAAACATTTTAAAAGATAATTGCGACTTTTTATCTCACAATTTGACTTAATTTCTCAGAATTGCGAGATATAAAGTCAGAACTGCGTGAAATAAAGTCACAAATGCATGTTATAAAGTCAGAATTGCGAGATATAGAGTCAGAATTGTGTGATATAAAGTCGCAATTGTGTGTTATAAAGTCAGAATTGCGAGATATAAAGTCAGAATTGTGTGAAATAAAGTCGCAATTGCTTCTTATAAAGTCAGAATTGCAAGATATAAAGTCAGAACTGTGTGAAATAAAGTCACAATTGCTTCTTATAAAGTCAGAATTGCAAGATATAAAGTCAGAATTGCGAGATATAAAGTCAGAATTGTGTGAAATAAAGTCGCAATTGCTTATAAAGTCAGAACTGCGAGATATAGCCTAGAGTCAGAATTGTGTGATATAAAGTCGCAATTGCTTATAAAGTCAGAATTGTGAAATATAAAGTCAGAATTGTATGAAATAAAGTTGCAATTGCTTCTTAAAGTCTAAGTGAATTAATATTTAACCTTTAGGCTACATTATTTGTTAACCTATGGTAATACAAACTACACAATAGTACGAGCTGAACTGTTACTTCATTTATCCAATTTAGAAAAAGTGCTAATTTGGAATTCCACCATGGAAAAAGTGGGCCGGTCTTGGGCCTGAAACTCCCGGGCTGAAAAGTTGAAAATTTGGTTGTGTTAGCCTGTTTTTTTTTTTTTTTTTTTTTTTTTTTTTTTTTACATTTGATTTGGTTGTTTAATATTAATTTTAGAAAATTAAACAATCACAAAAATTAAGTTTTTAAACTACTTAGACATGCTCAAATTTGGTAACAGAGTTGGAAAAATGGAAGATTCATAGAAAATCAATGAGAATAGAAGTCAACAGAACAAAACGGCTTTCCTCCTGAGGTTGACGATCAACATTTTCTGAAGGTTAATCACCTGCTTTCATCGTCATTTGTTGTAGAAAGAAAAAAATGCCATTTTTGTTATTGTGAAAAGTGGCTTCAAATGGCAATGTACAGACCATTGAAGGTTTTATCTTCTTAGATAATAGGTTTTATTTGCAACCAAACACAGCCAAGCCATGTCCCTGGGGGATAAAGAGAGGATATTCCGAAATGCAGCATTCAATTCAATTTTACTGAATCAACTGAATGAATATTTCATGCAATATATCTCAGACAGGATTCAATGAAATCCATCATCTCTTATGTATCCAATTTGAGCAATCTATGACTACTTTTCCAAGTTAGCTCATCCCATTTTGATAACATATTTCAGTAGGATGGCACTAAATGTAAGGTTTAACAAATGTTTGTGTGTTGCCAGTCAGTGCAACTGAAATCAGCAGATTTGTTGTCTCTGTTCCCTGTGAGATTTGTTGTAGCCAGAGGTTAAGTTCAGCTGTGGCTGCCAGTGAAACTCAGCTTGTCTCATTTTTCAGTTTTCATCTGGTTTCCAAATATTCAGTGTGTGCTCAACCCTGCATTTTGATTGACACGTTCAAGTGAGGTAATTCTGGTGTGTTTGCTGTAAGGGAGGACCAGTTCCTATTAATGCTAATGCCAATGCTAATTCCCTGCTGTTGTATAGGTGTCCTCAAGAATTTTCTGCCTTCATTAAGATTTTTTATTTATTTTTTGCCGCATTAGGTTTTGTCAGACTTTAGCTTTACACGATTTGGGGTAAATTGTTAATATCTGCTTTAGAAATGTATTCAGACCTTGTAAAAGGAATAATAAAAAAACGACTAAAATTGCGTTGATTTTAAAGTACGTTTGGCATGTTGTAGTTCTTCACAAATATGCTTTGGATAAAAAGTTCTGTTTTTCTAGACAGTAATCATTATCTTCACTGTGTCTTTTTTGAATACAATATAAGTACTTAAGCAAGTAAGAAAAAAATAAATTGCTTGACAAACCACTGAGTGGCTTAATTGGACGGTTTTCTCTTTTTCTGTAACTTTGATGTATGACTGCTCTTTAGATGAGTTTTCCACAGCCTTGTGTTTTCACACGGTACAATGGAAGATAAGGCCACAGCAATCCAGTCTTTTCAATAAAATGTGCAACAGATGCTTCAGATCACAATCCATGGATTCCTAGAATTCTATGAAGCTTAAGAAAAAGAACATGGCCAGTTTTGCAGCCTATTCAGAACAAAATGTGTCCCTGAGAAAGACAAATAAAGAAAGCTCAAATCCTCAAACTGTTGTTTGTTTTATGACCCTTTATGTACAGCACTTTGGTCAACTACTGTTGTTTTTAAACGTGCTCGGGAAATAAATTAAACTTGAAACTTGAAACCCTTCTCCCCTTTAATCAAATTTAACATCAGGGTTGCAGCGTTATCAGATATCGAACAAGTTGAGCCCACCAAATCAATGAAAACGTTTTTGACTATGACCACGGATAATATCAGAATTTGTGAAAGTGTGCAGACATAGTTTTTAGATTCTACCCTCTTGGAGATCAGGTCTGCTCCATCAGTCTTCAGAAAGTTCATTTGTCCTGACATGGTTTTGACTTCGCTGACAGGTTGAAGTGCACATCCACTTAAATTTATATGGCTGATTTTATGAGGCACTTGTCACTTTTTTTCTTATTGAAATTGATTTCAAGACCGTGTTATTCTTGAGATTTAGGAAAGAGCGACTAGACTATTGAAACGGAGGCTGAGCTGATGCAATTTATTGCAATCGAGTGGTATAATAGTAAAACAGCCTGTTCTACTGCCTATTGTCTGTAATGATTTTTTCTCCACTGTATTTTTTTTTTCCAATTTCACTTAAAGTAGTCAATCATCCAAATTGCACAAAGCTGTAGAGTCTATTTTTCATTATAGCATTGCACGGAAGACACTATTGATTGTGTCTTCTGCAAAAATGATACAATCTTTGTAGAAGTTTATATCATTAACAGCTCTGTGCAGTTTCATCATTGTCTCACAGCTGGCAACGTACACAAAGTAGTGTCAGGCTGCTGAATATTTACATTTGTTTCATACTGAGCAATAAAAAGGATGCAAGATAAATTGTTTTGTAGGATTTATCTATTACAGATGTACACTGTTCATTGCTTTGTTGAAAAAAAGTTGTGGGATTGGTTGTACTACCTTCACTTTAACCAGTTAGAAATGAGGAAATCACTATAGCCGCTTTCCGACCCGGATGTTCCTGCGGTGCGAACACGCCGACTAGGAACGATTATAGTTCTAGGAACTCCATTTGTAGGAACTAATTTAGGTCCTTCTTCAGAGTAGGGTCTAAACCAGTACTATTGAGAGCCTAAGTCCCGCCCCTCCGCTTCCGGCTCATGTGACCTTATTTCGGAAAAAATATGTATGGAAGTCAATGGCGAAAGATAACTTATCTTTTTATTCCGTCTGAACTGTGCCCTGAACTACACATATGATGTTTGTCAATTTAAAAGGTAATTATGAAAGTCAAGAAAGTCGCAGTTTGTCATAAAACAGAAGAGTAACGTTTAGTTTTATGTGAAAATCGCTCAATGAACTACATCTCTCGTCTCGCACTATGTACGTCACAAGATCCGTTGCTCGTATGTGTGTATTCTGGCTCAAAACACTCAGGCATGACATAGTAACGTTACGATTATAATGTAAGACTATAGAAAAAATGACAGACGTTAGCTTCAGTAAAGTTAGCTTCATTCATTTAGAGAAAAGGTATGCCGTCGCATGTGCGCCTTCTGGGTTTGTAGTCTTTGTAATTACGTATTTTCACAGTCTTATACCTCAGCAGTTTTACATCAAGCTGCGACTTTCTTGACTTTAAAATGTATCTTTTAAATTGAAAAACATCATATGTGTAAATCAGGGCACAATTCAAACGAGATCAAAATATTTGTTGTCTCTCGCCATTGACTACCATACAATATTTTTCCGAAATAAGGTCCCATGGTGGTCGACCGGAAGGGGAGGGACTTAGACTCTCTATAGGAACTACCCGTGACGTTAGTGTACGTTGATTGACCGAACGCACGCGGAACACCAGCACCCGCCATTTTTAAAACAGCTAGAATGTAAACACAGATTATAGCCTATATTTACTCTATAAACTAACTATACAAACATGGAAAACAGTGATAGATGGGTCTCTAAACCTATATGCTGAAGAGAAAATCCAACGCAACTTTGAGGGGACCAAGCCAAACATGATTATGTTTATCTGCCCAGCTAGCAACACTGGACATCAACCACACGGCATAACGTTAGGCTAATAACCTTTTTTCATATACGGTCTACTTTCTATAACAGTTCTATCTAATAAGATATTAAACAGTACTGTTAGACAGATTGCTAACTAATAAACACAGAGAATGTGACCATTGTTTGCTCTGGCGTTCTCAGCGCCGCCAAAATAAAGGTCCGTCGCGCCGTCAAAATAAAAGTCACCGTGCTTGCGTCACTCCCTTACCCCTCCTACCAGTTCCTATGGCCACTTGGCCAGTGCGAACGCAAACAGCAAAACCGAGTTTGGGGGAGAGTAGTTCTTAGAACTGTTTAGAAGTGGACAGTTCCTAGAACTAAGTACCTGTAACTACTTGGTCAGAAAGCGGCTTATGATACATGATCTCCACCCTACTGATGACAGTAGAAGCTGTCAAAACACGTGTTACAGTATCATGGGTCCGTGCGTCAGGTCTCAAAGTGACAGCAACCTAATATACCTGCTGCCAAATTATGAGATAATATTAAAAATATGTCTATAGTGTAGCTAATATAGCTAATATCTATAGTTTTCCCCCATGATATCGATGTTAAAATTGAGGCCAGTTAAAATGTTGAGTGGCTAGCCAGACCTTCAGACTGACGACAGAAGGTCTGGACTCTATCGCAGCTTTTCTTAGCAAAGGGCCGCCCAGAGGCCACATGACTGACATATAACGCAACCAATCACAGTTCGTTTTGTTCCGCGTCATTTTTTGGGGCGTGACAATATAATGTCGATGTCCCTACAATAACAGACCAGCGTGCATCTAATAAATGATTGATTCAAGAACGTCGTGCAAGTTTACTGCAACAATGGAGCCACGAACTTCACATACTTCAAAACACATACTTCAGCGTTTAGTTGATTCTGGTAAGCGCTCATTGTCCCAGTGTAAACACAACGGCTTTCTTCTTCCACGAGGGTTTTTTTGATGTCATGGCATTTGTTTCCATGTGGACTGATACACACATCTCCCGGACATCCTTATTCAACCAATCAGATCGCAACTTCGATCAGAAATGTGTGCCATATGCATCAGACATTCAGCCAATGGTCTGTGGGCGTAACGTCTAAGGCTGATACTAAGTGGCAAGTAACTGTGGAAAACCACAAAGCACAGTGCATGCCAAAAAATGAGCAAAAAATGTCAAGCCCTGCTTACAACTCATGTCAGTTGTGAAGTAGGTTGTAACAATAGCCTCTATGACCTTGACATTAATTTACCCAGTTTCTTTATAAGTAGTAGATTTTTTAAACTACTTTCATTTGTATCAGATAAATGTGGAAATATATAATTTTGAGCACAAAACTCTTTCAGCCAGATGCCCAAACACTCCCGATCAACTAATCTTCACATTGTGCTTATAAAAAATGCAGGTCTACCTTGTCACACATTCTGCCACATAGTTAGCTGGATATGTCATAGTGATATGGTCAAAGGTCAGAGGTGGGGTGTCAATGTGAAAGTTTTACATGTGCGTCACTAGTGATCTGTCACAAACTTTCTTTCTTTTCCCACTCCCACACACCCTGCTATGACATTTTCTGAACTAATTTTCCTAGTGTGTTTTTTTTTTTTTTTTTTTTTTTTTCACCAATTTAAATTAACCCTATTTCTTTTGCATTTCTGCGGTTTTCACTTCTACTACAGGCGGTCTAAAAAAAAATCTGAAAACCAAGGGGAGAAAAGTTCTGCGTCTAAGCTGCTCGTATCACGATGTGGTACATACATGTGCCATTTAAACAGTGGTTAAGGAGGCAGGGGGATGTGGTTATAATTGCAGTCTCCCTCCTCTTCACGGTTAATTCCAGCACTAGCTTACAGACTTCTTGTCTTGATTGACCATTTGCGGTGGTGTAAATGATTACAGTACCGTCATGTAAATGATGCTCCCGGGATTGCGGTAAGTGATGCAGCTGGAATGATGGAGTGTATGATGGAGTTTCCATGTATTCATCCATGACCCAAACTGCTCATGTTTAAAAACCTTTAGAGATAATATAAAATATAACATGAAGGGGAAAGTTCACCCAAAAAACAAAAAAATGGTGGTCATTACCCCTTCATTTTTCTTCTTCCATGAAACTTACGTTTAGCAGAATGCTGATGCTGCTTTTTTCCCATACAATTTGTTGATGAGCTGTCAAGCTCCAAAACTGACCAAAAAAACCCCAGTTCTCCAAATGACTCAGTGAGTCCTATATTCCACATGTTCTAAAAAGCAATATATCAGGAAGAGATTGAAATGAAAGTTGTTATTCATTAAAAACAACAACAGCTTTCAAGTCTCATTTACACTTCCACACATTCAAACTCGACTGGTTACAGGATACACAACAGCCAATGTCATCTTTCATACCAAACCTGCCTCTTCATGCGTAAAAACAAACTGAATGTAATGTTTTCAGACACTTAATTGCATGTTCATTGCAATTAAATAAAAATGTATTAGTTTAAATTTCTATTAAATGCAATTAGCTGATCTTCAGTGTGCTATTTTGACCCACTTGAGTAGGACTTTAGTAAAAAAATAATAATTTGTGATTTTATAACTTCTATTGCCTATGAAACATGTAATTTCTAATGAAAATTGTATGCCGTATTTAAATATATTTTCAATTACACATTTGCAATGAAGTCGCAATCAAATAGCACACTAGAGTTAAACTTATAATCAAGCACTTTACTTTCTGCTATAGTATGTCAGTCAAAACTTTTAATTGAACTTTATTACAAAGTGCACTTTTTAAAAAGGTGTCACAAAAGTGAACTGTTTAAGTACACTTAAGAGGCCTTTTATTTCATTTATATTATTTTAATTATCTTTCTTTGACTCTTAAAGTTCAGAAACGGGTTTGTCTGTCTATCAGCTCTGCACAGTATTATCCGTGTATAATATGCAGTGTGTTTGAAGGAAATGTGTTTGTTTGATGTAAACACTAGTGTTTTGAGGATTTTGATTAATGATCAGACTTGGCGTAGATGTTAAGAGGCCTGGTGTTTCAGTCCATTATGTAATGCTGGCAAAAAAAAAAAAAAAAAAAAAAAAACTCTGATGGATCCTTTACAACCGAGCTACGCCAGAAGCTGCAAGATCAGCTCTCTGTGTGAACAACAAATTAAAGAAAATATGGGGGGAAAGAAAAGGCCAAAAGAGAGAATTGCAGCAAACTATGAATACAAATGAACACTTTAGGAATGGCCATAAGTGATGGATAGCTCAGTGTTTCTGGGGGTTTGATGATTGCATTACAGTAATGCATAATTTCCACAGCATGCAGAAACATGGCCTGGGCACCTCAGACATATAAAAACTTTTGCGAGTATTGAAATGTATGCTATGCTTTTATGAATTCATGTTATGTTTACCTCCCAGCCTGGCTTTGCTGAGACAAGCTGTATTTTCTGAATGCAGATGTTTAGTATTTATTTCAAAACACTTCCAGGAGTGAATGATTCACATTGTACCATGCCCAATGTACATGCCCCTGTCATTTGAATCAAACGTCTTTCATGTGCAATTATGTTCTCTCGGCACGGGTAAACAGGAATAAGAACAGTCAGATGTTTCTGATGGTATGAAACGTCTGCGTTACCTGGATTTCACCCTGTAGAATGTAAAGTTGAAGTGCCTTGCAAAGACTGTCTGTTTCATTGAGCCAGTCTCCTGGGCTGATGAGTGGGCGGCATGCTGTGGATTTTCCGCTTCTGTTGTTGATGCTGCAGATCCTATCAGTCTCTGGAACAGGAAGCAATATTCCAGTGTTTCATTGAGCAAAAATGCATAAATATTTATGGTGTGTTTCTTGCAAATCCCTTAATATCCAAATATGGCAAATCACATATTCATCATAGTTTCGTATCGCATCATCACTTCTGTATGACTAAAAAGGTTTGTGTGCCAAACAGTAACTGATTTCCCCACAGGGTTATTTCCTTTCTCTGTAGACACGCTTCGGGACCCTTTGAAACAATTAAAGAGAGAAATGTCATTGGGTGAAATGGTGTAGAAATGTTAATAGCCTTAGAATAAAGTATATTAATATTATAGATGATATTAAAAATACGTGTCCTGTGCAGTCAGGGTCGAAACCAGCATATATATATATATATATATATATATATATATATATATATATATATATATATATATATATATATATATATATATATATATATATTAAAGTTTAGTGATCCATCAATGACAGATTTATTAAAGGCAGGGTAAGTAATTTTCTGAGATGCTAGCAATAGCGAGCTAGCTTTGAAAGCATGAGATCCCACCCTCCCTTCAGAGTCTCCAAAACCACGCCTTCTTCAAAGCACAAGAACGCATCCAGCAAGGAGCAAACAAAGGTGTCAGGAGAGACGATGTTTAATGTCTGACTGACGTCTGCCTAACTCTGCATAGTATGAAACGTCCTGATGACGCGTGATGTCTGTGCAAGCAGGTATATATACATAGGCTATATAAATAAGACATAAAATAAGACTTTCAACCAATAAAACGAAAAATGTTTCTGGAACAAATTGCCTCAAAAATCTCATAGAAACTGAAGATATTTTTATTACAGTGCATGCTGTTGGTCTGTGCTTATGGACTGTCACATCCACACAACTGGGCTCTTCTCAAACCACTCCTACAGAGAGAATTTGGATTCTCTTTTCATTTCAGAACATTTCATGCATGGGTTTGCGTTTGATTGACTTGAATGTAGCATCTGTCCTGAATGTTTCCTTCAATGTAAAAAGGCTATATAAAACACGGCTGAATTGTACAGCCAAATCAAGCTGGAGGCAGTTGAATAATGGTCCTGTCAGCATGTTACTTTCGTTTTTCGGAAACATCTTGTCGTTTTACTCTCCATTGCCTTCACCCGCCTGTCAGCTTCATGCAAATAATCTCTCAGACCTTTCACGGAAGGCTTTTTATATGTAAATGTACTCTGAATCATCTGCCTTTTTCTCAGTAAACATGTTTTATTTGTTAGTTCATCAGTTTAAGGATCCCTGTATAGAATCGTCTCGTTATGCGGAAGTGTGAAACATTGTGGATATTCAGATATGCTGCAAAAGACTTTTGAGGGAACTGATTCCCGTGACGGAGTAAATTAGAACATCATTTGATTTTAATGCAGCGTATGGCGACATCTAGTGAATGAGTCAGTAAACAACAGGTCATATTTACATGAAACAGAGCAATGTTTGTAAGATTATAAACATTAAGAGAAATAATGTGTTTAAGTGTAAACAAATTACATTATATGTGTTTAAAAACACTTAAATGTAATAAATTAATAAATACTAATATACGTTGAGACATTTTATTCGTTTTACAATTTCTTGCTCAAGGGAACCCACTAGTGGTTACCAAAACATGGTAGCCTACTGTTATAATGATATTATCAGGTTAGGTGCTTATAATGAGCACACAAAGACAAATACAAAATAAACAGTCTTTTAATAATACTCTTCAAGAGAGAACACGCAGGAGAATAGAATAACATAACCACATTATACAAAGACAACACAAAACAAAGAACTGAGCAAACTAAGGACTTAAATACACAAGGAGTGTTAATGAACTGAACAGGAACAGATTAATTAGGAACAATGGAAACTATAGGGAACACTGACAGACAAAACACTATGAAAATAAAACAGAACTAAACAGAAAATAACTGTTACAGTAACTCCCCTCTCCCAGAAGGTGCAGCCTCGCACCGATGATAGTCAAAAATGATGAGGGAGGGAGGGCAGGGGCTCTGGAGGAGGACGAGAGGCTGGCGAAGGGCAGGAGACAAGAGGAGATGGTGGTGGGAGAAACCAAGGTGGTGATGATGGTGGGAGGAGCTAGGGAAGAGAGGAAAGCAGGAGGAGCCAAGCGGGGACCCAGACCACTGACAGGACTAAGGCCCACGGTGGAGTCGAAAGATTGAGAAGCCATGGTGAAGATTTGGCATGTTTAACCAGGGGGACAAAAGATAGAAACGGAGCTGAAGGGTCGACAAGACCTGGCGACACCGATGGATCAGGAGACTGAGGTAGATCCGCAGCGACAAGCAGGGTCAAGCCATGGTGTCAGAAGACTGAGGTGGAGCCAGTGAGACCGAGGACCAAGTCGGAGCCCGGCAGAGCTGAAGGGGATGAAGCACTGCTGAAGGCCTGGGAGTCCGTGGCGCATGCGGAGCAACGACTGATCAAAGCGGAGCCAGAGGGAGCCTGATAGAGCAGCAAGGACGATGGTCCCAGGTGGAGCCGAGGGAGGGAGGAGCCAAGGCGGAGCCTACTGGTCGACAAGCCGAAGTGGAGTGATGGGCTCGGTGGCTGAAGGCGGAGCCAGGGGATCCTCTTTCCAAGGCGGAGCCAGGGCGGGACCAGCTAAGACACAAGAGACTTAGAGCTGGGCGGGACCAGTGGAGACACAGGAGACTTGGACCTGGGTGAAACCAGCAGAACCAGCACCAACAGAAACAGGTGTGTAATTAGGAACTATGGTAACTAATAGGAAGGCAGACAAGTAAACACGAAAACCAAAACTGTTACAAATATAAAGCAAGAAATCATAAGATATAGGCCTATTGTAAAATGATGCAGAAAAAAGAACTTGTTGAAAGGTTCACACAATGGTGATAATGTCATTATATGTTTTTAATAATAGTATGTGTTTAATCAGTTAATAAATTAATACATTTTAATATATGTTGAGATATTTTCTGGTTTTACAGTTTCTTCCTCAAAGTGTTTCGAACAGAACTTAATGCTGACATTTCTACAAATACTCACTTTTTATTTATATTATATTGTTACAAAATCATGATACTGTGAAAGGACTGAGATTTTAAGGCTGTATAATGATGTAGCCTAAAGAAAGATAACATAAGATAATAGCCTATTCAATAATGCAGAAAACAGAAAGTTGTCCTTGAAGAGTTCACTTGAAATGATAATTATGTCATTATAATCATATATAGTCATTTTAATAATGTTATAATAATGTTATGCAAACTTAAATCTAATTTTATTTAAACAAAAAAGGGCAAATTTATATTTTTTGGCGTTTTTTCGTATTTGAAAAACAAAACAAAACAAAAAATAAACAATTTGAATTTTTAGAGCCACTATACGAGTTGACCAGTATTTTTACACGTATATAAGGGACACATGGCAAACGAATCATGCATGTACAAACAAATTGTGTGTTATTTAATTTATTGGTTACTGTAAGAAACCCAGGAATTAGCTCTTTTAGATTAGATACAAATCGTAATTAAAACGCTCACGAATTTCGCTATTAATCGTGAATACAAGCGAGTAAATCACTAGTGTTGTTCTTTATCTCTCCGGTAGAGGGCAGTGTGGATTACATGTGTGACAGCTGACATCAACACGTGCATTGGTTTGCATTATCTGCGTAGCTACTGAGGTTTCTCTGCCTGCTGTTTCAATGGAATATATATATAAAAAACGTTTATACGTTTGGTTCAAATATAGAGATACTGGTTCACAATCTGAAATTCTAGAGAGACTTAACAGTGGGCCAGGAGCTATATTACAGGTTTTTATTTATTTATTTATTTTTTACAATGGCTAACAAGCATTTACTTAAATTCATTTCTCTAAACTCTAAACACAGCAACACACCTACATCACACAATTGGCCAAATAGTTATTTTCTGGCCAAAACCACATTTTGTTAAATAAATACAAACTACATTTCAAAATGCTAAAAAACTTGTTCTACAAACCAACGCTACCAAAACACAGCAAACCTACGGAGCCCCTAAAGCAACATGGTGGTGAAGAAAATATGGGATGGGAAGAAAAAATATTTTTCAAAGCTTTGCGTTCTCTCTCAAAACTTTTGCGTTCCCCTGAGAAGCTTTGCGTTCTCTCGCAAAACATTTGCCTTCTCTCGCAAACTTTTGCATTTTCTCTTGTGAGTTCGGAAAAACACTTCCTGTTTAATGTCCCGCTGGCAGTGTTTCAGACAGCTCCGTAGGTTAAGAATGGAGCAGTTCATAGAATTTGATTTTGAACTTGGACTTAAAGAATAACTGTTGCCAAAATGCAACCTAGGGTCTTTTTGTTAATCTACCCAAGGCAAACCTTTGTTTAAAAGCATAATTAGAATGGAAACGCCACTTTTAAGTTTGATCGTATTTTCGTTTTCGGTCAAATTGCCTTTTGAATGGGAGTGCTTGAGGGGTCAAAAATCGCTATTTTTAAAACATTAAGAAGGCTCGACACAACTTTGCTCGAAGTATCACCAGGGGCTCTACACATGAACTCGAGCATCGAGAACATTGTTTGTGTACACAGAGATTACTAAAAAGAAAGATTTTGAACAACTCACAGTAGCTGTGTCTGCCGGCATTTTGACAGTCAAAAATAGTCGATCTATAGGTTGCATTTTGGCGACAGGTATCCTTTAAGTATATGAAATACGAACAGTGGTTAGTTCAAGGAGTTCAGCAAAGTTGGCAATAGTCTGTCTTTGATGTTATGTTTAGTCTTGTGCTGCATAGCACGCAGCTTGGGTTTTTCACTAGCATTACCTGCCTTGTTTGCTCCCTATTTATTCTCCTTGTGTTTGCAGTATTGTGCCAGATCATTGCTGTATGTTTCCTCAAGTCAAGTCAAGTCAAGTCCTGTTTTCCCCCTCTTGGTAGCTTTGTATTATTCTTTTTTTTTTCTTTATTTATGAATAATAAAGCCAATTGCTTCTTGCATATTGAGTCCTCGCCTCATCCCTTCACCCAACCCTGACAAATATTGCTTAATCCGATTCATTTGCCTTACACTGACCAAACTCTCCTGTCTCTGTTATACACAGATGATAGACATCTGAAAAACACTTCATGTCATTTAAGTTACATGTCATGTTTAATCTTAAGTTAGATATCTACTTTTCAGACTTTGTAAATTTCTTTTATGATTGTGTTAGATGTGGTTGGAGATTATCTTATCTTATGTGGTTGGAGATTATCTTGATTTTATGGCATCTGTCATTTAAGTTTGAAAAAACCTCAAGTCTATACTCTTTCTTAATGCTAAAAAAGTATAGGCACATTTCCTATGAGGAAACATCTGTTACCAAACAGAATTCTTTAATCCTTTAGACTCTCTGTTTTATCCAGGAAACTAGATCAGAGTGTTCTGAAAGTTATTAGTACACAGATAGACGATGTAGGCCTGTAAAATGGGCTTTGAGACAGGATGAAGTGCAGACAACAGACTGTCCTCTGTGACCACCAGGAAGAAGTATATAAAAAAAAATGGTTAAAAAAAGCCTAACTCTCCGCATTAAGCTACTTTGACAGCTAACCCTGAAAACTCCATCTGACCCTGAGAATTCAGGGTATTGAATGAAAAGAAAACAGGAAAATAGCTCAGTAGCTCCTATTTTCAGAGGGGTGAGTCTGCTGCACTTTATATAAGAAGATGATATGTGAAGTATTATATCCTCCTGTCGCACTCTCACACCGACACACCGGAATGGAATTAGGGTCGATTGTGAAACCTTGTTTTTATTATATGTATGGCTCACACACTTAAAGGGATAGTTCACCCAAAAATGAAAATTACCCCATGATTTACTCACCCTCAAGCCATCCAAGTGTATATGACATTCTTCTTTCAGACAAATACAATCGGAGTTCTATAAAAAAATGTCCTGGCTCTTCCAAGCTTTATAATTAAGTGTAGCGTCAGTTCTGGCAGGTCACGTTAGTCAGCTGATCCACGTTTACCTATAGGAATAAGACACCTATCACTGTATTCATATACTGTATAAGCTCCTTCGGTATTATCAGCAGCTATCGTGTTTCTCAGGAGCTAATTACCCTCCTCCATCCCCAGCTCCTCCTCTCGTGCAGTCAGCATTTGGTCTTCTGAGTGCCCTTTGAATCAGAATAAATTCTCAAATTATGTTGTTCTTTAAAATCTTGAATTAATGATATCTGCAATACATTCATGTTGGTTCTGTTTTGTTTACCCTAAGGGGGGTTATTGCTGCTCTCCCTGCTCTTATCCATGCTAGGCTGCAGAACAGAACCATACCGCCAACCCTAACTGTATGCTAATTGTCAATCGTATTTGATGATAGTGGTCCTGACAGAAATGGCAGTGAATAGCGTCTTCTCTAATATTAGTCTTTCTGTTTACCCAAGGTTTACCGCAGTCTGCCGGATCCAGGCCGTATCCAGATCTGATGAAGGACCTGCACCTGGACACGACAACAACGCAGTCCTGAAGTGTCAACTAGTCTCTTCCCTGTGAAGACCTCCTTCCCTTTACCTCTGTGCAGATAAAATGTCGTCAAAATAATTCCAGTTCACATGGCTACGCGGAAGCGATACATAATTCTGTATTATAATTTTTTCAAGGCCAGACAAGTAATTTGTTGAGTTCAATTTGTAAAGAAAGTCTACACGCCTGCGCACATATATATTCAAACGCGCATACCTATAGACTAAACACGTAATGCGCATGTGCATGCCGTCAGCGTTTTCACAGGTTTGCGTTTTAGAAGTTTCCGCAGAGATAATTTTTTTTAAGTTTGCGTTCTCGAGCCACCGGCATTGTTGTGCGAATGAGCGAGCCAGAACGTGTTAAGGGTTTTCTGTTAGTACGATGTCGTGTTAGCTAAGTTAATAACTAATGATCTTTGCGACGGAAGTGAATCAATCAAAACTAACTTTAGCTGGACAATAACTTTATTCTAGAGCTGCTGTAAAGCCAAAACTGTTACTTTAATTTCCTATTAGCACAGCTTTTTGAAACAATCTATATTGTTAAAAGTGTTATAAAAAAGAAGGTGACTTGACTTGAAGGGCGGTTTATGTTTTGAAGTCCATAAAAGTGCATCCATTCATGATAAAAGTGCTCCATGCGGCCCTGGGGTTTAATAAAGGCCTTCTGAAGCGAAGCAATGCATTCGTGTAAGAAAAATATCCATGTTTAAAACTTTATGGACTAAAATATCTAGCTTCCGGCAGACGGCCTACGCAAGTCGACTTACGCCAAAAGAGTAACACTTGACGATGTATGATGTAGGATGTAGGAGTAGCATGAGCTTTGACGCCTCTCGCGGTTCAAACTAACAGGGCTGGGCAACAAACTCAAGCTCCTCCCACATTTCTCTTTAAAAATGGTCATTTTAGACTTCTAATTCGTGACTGGTGTTTTGTTTTGCTCTATCCTCTGCGCTTCCTCATTCGTCAGTGCGTCATGCGTCATATGTCAAAGGTTACGCTTTCTGTAGATTGATGCGTACGGCCGTCTGCCGGAAGCTACACTGTAAAAAAAAATCCCGTAAAAAAACGGTAAATCTCTGGCAGCAAAGTTTCCAGACAGGTTCTGTTAAATTACAGCAAATAACCATTTCACAAAATTACAGGCAAAAACCGTAAAAATACAGAATTGACTTTACAGTCAAAAATAATTAAATTACAGTACATTACTGTTAATAATGGCTTATTAAACCGTGGAAAAACAGATAAATTAGGACAAATTACATAAAAAGAACATTTAACTTTAAGGTTAAACTGTAAATTTAGGGTTTTATAAAGTTATTTTATAACAATGCTCTGTCTATCTACAGTAATTATCTTTTAATATATAGTTGTTCTGTGTAAAATAACTATGAAGTTATGTATAAAAATGTAATAAGTACATAAATTCAGATACAAAGTTTGTATATTTACAGTTTTAATTTTTTGCAGATCCAGTTTCACAACTTTGACCAATCTCTAATTCAGTACTTAATAATAGCAAATGTACATTCAATTTCTGTTAAATTAACTAAACATACAAGTACGGAATACCTGCACATTTACAGTATTACTCATTAAACAAACACTGAACATCAAGATACATGAATGATAGGAAATACAGGCTTAGTATATCATTTAGAACATGTAAAAATATCCACATTAAAAGACAATTGCTGTATGCGTTTATACTCTAATATAACTTATTTCAAACATTTACAATTACATTTTATCCAAAGTGACTTAAAATTAAGAGAACAATAGAAGCAACAAGTGCAGTGACAAGTCCCAGTTAGTGTAGCACAGTGCACAATTTTTTTTTTTTTTATTAAAACAAAGATTTAGTATTATTGGGTCAAGTGTTTATGAAAAGATGGATCTTTAGCAGTTTCTTGAAAATGTGTTGAGTTGGGCCGGTCATCTCACCAGCAGGGAACAGTCCAGGGAAAGGTCAGTGAAAGTGATTTTGTGTCTCTTTGGGATGATGGCACCACAAGGCGCTGTACACTTGCAGAACACAAGCTTCTGGAGACACACAGATCTGAAGCAGTGAGTTTAGGTCTTGCTGCAGCATCTGGATCAGTTGCAGAGGTTTGACTGATGCTGGAAGGCCTGCCAGGAGAGCATTACAATAGTCCAGTCTGGATAGAACAAGAGCTTAGACAAGGAGTTGTGTGGCTCCGATAGGAAGGGCCAGGTCTTTCTGATGTTGTATAAGGCAAATCAGCAGGATCACACAGCAAGGATGGTTTGGCTGAAACCATAAGCAGTTCTGTCTTGGCAAGGTTGAGTTGAAGGTGAAGGTCATTCATCCATCAAGAATTTTCCATCAGGTAGGCTGAGATGCTGTAGCAACCGTCAGATCCTCTGGCTGGAATGAAAGGTAGAGATATGTGTCATTAAGTGATAGGAAAAGTCATGTTTCTAAATGACAGAGCCTAGTTACAATACAAAAAATAAATAAATAAATAGATGGGTGGAATCTAACACAATCGTGGTCTTACTGTATTAAAACCAAACCTTGTGCAGCTACAGTGGCCTCACAAGGATCAAATGAATATTCACATGGGAAAATACAGTATAAAACAAATTAAATGTTCTGCCACTTTTAGTGCAATCATATGACTCAGCCATTACAATATTTTAAATTACTTCTTCCCATACCTTGTTTGCCATGATCATTCTGCTTTCCACTTGACCTGAAATCACAAAAAAAAAAAAAATTGTTTTAACAAATGATGTTTTATTAACAAGGTTCGGGAGGAGCACGTTCAGATAATTAACACAAGTGGAAAGCACTCAGCAATCAATGGTGAGAGGTATAAATACTCAGCAGTCTCACCTCATTCCATTGACAGTTTTTTGCAGCATGTAGCCAGACAGTATCGTCCTAACAGGTCCGAATCAAGCAATTCCCGTCCGATGAATAATCTCTCGTCTTTGAAGAACCTCTGCCGCAATCCTCTGACCAACATCGTGGGCGTCAGGCTTAACAAAAGGGATCATAACCGCGGGTGAAACATCCGCGATCTCCTTACGCGTATTTCTCTACACCGGTCCATACAACAATTCCCGCCATTAGAGAAATGGTTAGTAAGGCAATGCCGCCCTCTTCACGCGAGGGAAAGGGTCTTCCTCCTTCGCCAGGCCGCCACAGCTGGCCCTAAAGTAAGCCGCGCCGTGCCGCGCCGCAGATTGAGTTCCGGCCAGTCCATACTCAACGTTTGCCGGGTCAACTGAGTGAGTGCTCAGCTCGGCCCCTTTTCGTGTCTGTCTTGGTTGAGCTTGACATTGCTTCAGTTGTTTGAGTCACGAGCCAGTCATGCCATCTGTATACAAATTTGATCGGGGGAATGCAGGTTTTAAATTGTTTCCGTACAAATGATTTACTGTCATACAGTAGGTCGCACGTTACGTGCAGATTGTTCACAGAATCATTAAGAATCTATCGTTAACACTTTCCTGCAATTTATCTGCAAAATCTCGTAAAAAAACAAAAACAAAAAAAAAAGGCTATACAAGCAATGTGTTTCATGCCAAGAGATTAGTAATCCTTAATTGAAACACAGTTAAATAAATACAAGATGCCTACATTTATGCAAGCTTCGTCTTTTACCATTAACCGTCTCTTTTGTACTTAACTAAATAAACTTCAGATAATCAAAATTGTTCTAAACGCAAACTATTATCATTGCTCGGTCATTTAAACTTCAATGTGCATGTCATCTCGCCTCCTTTTCTCGCGTCTTTGATCTAAGCACAAGAAGACGAGCGTCGGTCCGCTAAGCCCCACTCTCCTCCTCCCTTTGTTCAGCCACACACCGCAGGAGCTCAGTTTCTCCAGGTAAGTTTATTCACTGCTGCAGCAGTGATGTCTCCTCTGGTCCTGGAGGAGCTCAATTTCTCTGGTAATTTCTCTAATATTGCAACAGTAATGTCTCCTCCGCTCTCACTAGAGCTCTGTTTCTCTGGCTAATCTTCTCCACTGCCGCAGCAGTGATGTCTCCTATGCTCCCACTGGAGCTCTTTTACTCTGGCTAATGTCTCCACTGCCGCAGCAGTGATGTCTCCTATGCTCCCACTGGAGCTCTTTTACTCTGGCTAATCTTCTCCACTGTCACAGCAGTGATGTCTCCTATGCTCCCACTGGAGCTCTTTTACTCTGGCTAATCTTCTCCACTGTCACAGCAGTGATGTCTCCTATGCTCCTACTGGAGCTCTTTTACTCTGGCTAATCTTCTCCACTGTCGCAGCAGTGATGTCTCCTATGCTGCCACTGGAGCTCTTTTACTCTGGCTAATGTCTCCACTGCCGCAGCAGTGATGTCTCTTATGCTCCCACTGGAGCTCTTTTACTCTGGCTAATCTTCTCCACTGTCACAGCAGTGATGTCTCCTATGCTCCCACTGGAGCTCTTTTACTCTGGCTAATGTCTCCACTGCCGCAGCAGTGATGTCTCCTATGCTCCCACTGGAGCTCTTTTACTCTGGCTAATCTTCTCCACTGTCACAGCAGTGATGTCTCCTATGCTCCCACTGGAGCTCTTTTACTCTGGCTAATGTCTCCACTGCCGCAGCAGTGATGTCTCCTATGCTCCCACTGGAGCTCTTTTACTCTGACTAATGTCTCCACTGCCGCAGCAGTGATGTCTCCTCTGGTCCTGGAGGAGCTCAATTTCTCTGGTAATTTCTCTAATATTGCAACAGTAATGTCTCCTCCGCTCTCACTAGAGCTCTGTTTCTCTGGCTAATCTTCTCCACTGCCGCAGCAGTGATGTCTCCTATGCTCCCACTGGAGCTCTTTTACTCTGGCTAATGTCTCCACTGCCGCAGCAGTGATGTCTCCTATGCTCCCACTGGAGCTCTTTTACTCTGGCTAATCTTCTCCACTGTCACAGCAGTGATGTCTCCTATGCTCCCACTGGAGCTCTTTTACTCTGGCTAATCTTCTCCACTGTCACAGCAGTGATGTCTCCTATGCTCCTACTGGAGCTCTTTTACTCTGGCTAATCTTCTCCACTGTCGCAGCAGTGATGTCTCCTATGCTGCCACTGGAGCTCTTTTACTCTGGCTAATGTCTCCACTGCCGCAGCAGTGATGTCTCTTATGCTCCCACTGGAGCTCTTTTACTCTGGCTAATCTTCTCCACTGCCGCAGCAGTGATGTCTCCTATGCTCCCACTGGAGCTCTTTTACTCTGGCTAATGTCTCCACTGCCGCAGCAGTGATGTCTCCTATGCTCCCACTGGAGCTCTTTTACTCTGGCTAATCTTCTCCATTGCCGCAGCAGTGATGTCTCCTATGCTGCCACTGGAGCTCTTTTACTCTGGCTAATCTTTTCCACTGTCACAGCAGTGATGTCTCCAATGCTCCCACTGGAGCTCTTTTACTCTGGCTAATCTTCTCCACTGTCACAGCAGTGATGTCTCCTATGCTGCCACTGGAGCTCTTTTACTCTGGCTACTGTCTCCACTGCCGCAGCAGTGATGTCTCCTATGCTCCCACTGGAGCTCTTTTACTCTGGCTAATGTCTCCACTGTCACAGCAGTGATGTCTCCTATGCTGCCACTGGAGCTCTTTTACTCTGGCTAATGTCTCCACTGCCGCAGCAGTGATGTCTCCTATGCTCCCACTGGAGCTCTTTTACTCTGGCTAATCTTCTCCATTGCCGCAGCAGTGATGTCTCCTATGCTCCCACTGGAGCTCTTTTACTCTGGCTAATCTTCTCCACTGTCACAGCAGTGATGTCTCCTATGCTGCCACTGGAGCTCTTTTACTCTGGCTACTGTCTCCACTGCCGCAGCAGTGATGTCTCCTATGCTCCCACTGGAGCTCTTTTACTCTGGCTAATGTCTCCACTGTCACAGCAGTGATGTCTCCTATGCTGCCACTGGAGCTCTTTTACTCTGGCTAATGTCTCCACTGCCGCAGCAGTGATGTCTCCTATGCTCCCACTGGAGCTCTTTTACTCTGGCTAATCTTCTCCACTGTCACAGTGTAACACTTCCATTTTTTCCTTTAGGTTGTGTTAACTAAAACGCACAAAAGGGGTTCTTTAGAAAGACTTGACCAGATTAGCAATAACAAACTATAACATTGACAAACAGTATTCGGTCTACCAGCATCAAAGGAAAACACACACCAAACCATAAACACAGTATTTGCTCACAGTGCAGCGCTTTATATTTTCACACATTAAATGACCCACACAACCCCAAGTCTCTTCAATGTCCTGTTTTTCTCTCTTTAGACCTGGAAACACCCTAAAAGTCCAAACTAAACGAATCCAGTCCTTTATCAGGATGCCTGCGAAAGTTCATATAATAATCCAAGGCCGATGCCAGTAAATTGTCACATGATGTAGCAAACAAATAATCCGCCCATAAAAAAAAAGAATGCGATCCTTGGTTTGCTGTTATATCACGCAAATAGAAGAAAGAACAAAACCAATCGATCTCACCAACTCCGTTGAATAAGTCCAGCCAGCCGTCTGTGAAGATTATGTTGACGCGTCCTCAATTTGGGTAACGCGCTCGCTTTCCCCACACTACATGCGGCGTATTCTTATATGCCTCACCAACTCCGTTGAATAAGTCCAGCCGACCGTCTGTGAAGATTATGTTAACGCGTCCTCAGTTGGGTAACGCGCTCGCTTTCCACATACTACATGCGGCATTTAACTTATATATAGTCCGTTTTTTTTTAGTAGTGATGCTTTATTTTTCTTTACCACCCCAGAGAAAACAATTTACCACTAGTAGCTGCAGCAACTGAGTACCAGCACCTCCTCTGCCCTCACACACCTGTTTCCTATATTGGCTTAGGTGCACCCTGATAGGCGGGCCCCGGCGTATCAGCCAGCATTGTCCTTATAAAAAACACCCATATCTATACCATCACACACACAGTGGAAGTAAACATGATAAATACATATAAACGAGTACATACCCATATCACTCAGATATTATATGAAACCTACAAACATATATGCAATCATCTTCTATACTTAAACACCTTTAATGATCCTTTTTAAGTAATGATGCCTAAACTAATGTGGCAGTGTCACAACAGCAGTGATGTCTCCTATGCTCCCACTGGAGCTCTTTTACTCTGGCTAATGTCTCCACTGCCGCAGCAGTGATGTCTCCTATGCTCCCACTGGAGCTCTTTTACTCTGGCTAATCTTCTCCACTGCCGCAGCAGTGATGTCTCCTATGCTCCCACTGGAGCTCTTTTACTCTGGCTAATGTCTCCACTGCCGCAGCAGTGATGTCTCCTATGCTCCCACTGGAGCTCTTTTACTCTGGCTAATCTTCTCCACTGTCACAGCAGTGATGTCTCCTATGCTCCCACTGGAGCTCTTTTACTCTGACTAATGTCTCCACTGTCACAGCAGTGATGTCTCCTATGCTCCCACTGGAGCTCTTTTACTCTGGCTAATGTCTCCACTGCCACAGCAGTGATGTCTCCTATGCTCCCACTGGAGCTCTTTTACTCTGGCTAATGTCTCCACTGTCACAGCAGTGATGTCTCCTATAATACTTGATTAAACAAAGTAAGCCTGACCAAACCAAAAAAGGTCACTTCATATACATTTTTAACCTCGCTTCGCAAATCCAACCATACCAGTCAATTCTGGCATATCTCTAATGGAGAAGTTCTCAGGCTAAATCTCCTCTGGAACCCCTGTTCTTAGATGAATCCAAAAAACCCGTGACACGTTTTTGGTTCCAGAAACACCTCAAATCCGTTCTCCAACAGTCCGGCATTTCAGCAAAGAATTTTTCAAGTCACTCATTCCGCATCGGGGCAGCAACTTCAGCAGCCCAAAAAGGCCTCTCCCAACCGCAGATTCAAGCCCTTGGGAGATGGTCCTCCAATGCTTTCCAAAGCTACATCAGGACCAACCGGTTCCATATTTAAAAAGCTCACCAAACCCTCATCGAGTAGAGAGAAGAAAAAAAAAAAAAAAAAAAAAAAAAAAAACCTTTCTCTTCTTTACTGTCTCCTCTTTCTGTCCAGCGAGCATTGGTCTCACAGCGGACGGAGTGAGAACTTTCCCAGTAGAGCACTTACGTTTTCTCTTTCATCCAATGATGCAGTGTGAGAAAATCTCCTGGGCAAGCACTCACTTTCCTGTTTTCCTTTCCGTCCAGCGAGCATTGGTCTCACAGCGGACGGAGTGAAAACTTTCCCAGTGGAGCACTTACGTTTTCTCTTTCATCCAATGATGCAGTGTGAGAAAATCTCCTGGGCAAGCACTCACTTTCCTGTTTTCCTTTCCGTCCAGCGAGCATTGGTCTCACAGCGGACGGAGTGAGAACTTTCCCAGTAGAGCACTTGCGTTTTCTCTTTCATCCAATGATGCAGTGTGAGAAAATCTCCTGGGCAAGCACTCACTTTCCTGTTTTCCTTTCCGTCCAGCGAGCATTGGTCTCACAGCGGACGGAGTGAGAACTTTCCCAGTGGAGCACTTACGTTTTCTCTTTCATCCAATGATGCAGTGTGAGAAAATCTCCTGGGCAAGCACTCATTTTCCTGTTTCTTTTCCGTCCAGCGAGCATTCTCACAGCGGACGGAGTGAGAACTTTCCCAGTGGAGCACTTACGTTTTCTCTTTCATCCAATGATGCAGTGTGAGAAAATCTCCTGGGCAAGCACTCACTTTCCTGTTTCCTTTCCGTCCAGCGAGCATTGGTCTCACAGCGGACGGAGTGAGAACTTTCCCAGTGGAGCACTTACGTTTTCTCTTTCATCCAATGATGCAGTGTGAGAAAATCTCCTGGGCAAGCACTCACTTTCCTGTTTCCTTTCCGTCCAGCGAGCATTGGTCTCACAGCGGACGGAGTGAGAACTTTCCCAGTAGAGTACTAATGTTTTCTCTTTTCTTCCAGCGACGCAGTGTGAGGAAATCTCAGAGGCAAGCACCCACCTTCCTGTTTCTGTAAACTACAACCGCTCCTCGTTTGCAGACCAACAGGGGACGTCAGCCGGGCAGGGAGCCACCATTACGGGCCTTCCCGGTCAAGCATCCAGGCCTTCTTGAGATACCAGCCCGCCAACTCGGCACTCATTTGGGGGATCTTTAGTCCGGCGGCTGTCCTCTGCTTTAGCTTTGGGGGGAGTACTCTGGGTTCGGGCTGAACTCCGAGCTCGGAGCCCTCCCTCCGGACAGCACGCCATATACGCATTAAACTTACCCATTCAATTATATGTAAGTGTGAACTCGTGAAATGATGTTTTATTAACAAGGTTCGGGACAAGGTTCCTTATTAACAAGGTTCGGGAGGAGCACGTTCAGATAATTAACACAAGTGGAAAGCACTCAGCAATCAATGGTGAGAGGTATAAATACTCAGCAGTCTCACCTCATTCCATTGACAGTTTTTTGCAGCATCCCTCCACCACCCCTTCTCCACACTTCTAGTACTAAACACTTACATACGGGGGGAGTACTCTGGGTTCGGGCTGAACTCCGAGCTCGGAGCCCTCCCTCCGGACAGCACGCCATATACGCATTAAACTTACCCATTCAATTATATGTAAGTGTGAACTCAGTATTACATTTACACATGTCAGAAGAATATGTTCCACTGGGACAATGCAAAACCTCAAACGACTAACTTATGATCTGGAAGCTGAGCAGGAAAGGCTAACAGTGATGTTTTGAGCTGAGACACCTGTCTGTTCATCTGGATCAATGCAATTTTCATAACCAATGATCAAAAGTATCCTATGAAGCATCCAAAATGTAGATAAGTTCATTTCTTCATCAGAACACAAACATTCTATCAACTTTTATTTTATAAGCCTAATATATGCACATGTATGCATTCTATAGCTAACGTTACGTGTTGGCAAGCAGATGCAGCGTGAGCCAGAATATGCAATTTATCATGTTGTGTTCATATTCTAGTCAACTATCGCGTATTAACGAATATTTTATATACAATTAAACGGACTTGTAAACAGATATGTATAACATGTCTACGAAAGCTCGCTTTAGGTCTTTTGAGGTGTGGGTTCAACTGATCTTTCTTAAAACAGATGGAAAATGTAAAGACGCATGCTACATTTTCAGTGTTTTGCCCTCCAGCTCTCGCCTGTTAACTGAACATCATTTAAGAATGCTAACGTTAGCTTGAAAACTATAAACTTAACACAAATGTAATATAAAATATCGTTCACATGTAACTTAGTATAATGAGACTCTTACCTCAGCCGGTGATCCGTTGGTATGATGTCCGCTCGCTGTGACGAACAAGGCTCACTGAAAAGGGCGTTATTTCCGAAGAATCCGAACGAACTGACTGAAAACAGCTCCTGCTCACGGCTGCTCGCCTCTTGACGAATACGATTGCTTTGAACCACTGTTGATCTCACAATCCACTTCAAGAGAGTAGACTGAATTCAAATCTCCCGCTTGACCAAACTCGACTGATCAGCTAACGCTAACCGTTGAGGGCGGGAGTAAACAGCGGAAATGAATTTGAATCTGCGTCATCGCGCGCGCGCACTCAAACCTATTTTTTACAGTCTATGGCTGAGTCCCAATTCGCCTACTTATACTACGACCTAAAAGTATGTACTTTTTTTGTGATGAAAAAGTACATACTTTTGAGTGTGTAGCAAAAAAGTATGCACGTTCTGGGACATACTTCGATGACGTCATGCAACGTGAACTTGAACGTGGTTGCCTAGTTACGCACACCGCGACTGTTAACAAAACATTTAACATTCCATTCATTCTTATATATCCAATATAATTTTATTTACTATTCCCATCTTTTTTTCCACAATACATTTACAATGTGTTTACCAAATTGAGGAGTGAAGCAGGGCGTCGTCGTAGATCAACCAAACGCAGGTCGTTTGTGAGGCGGCTGGTTCTGACGTTCATGTGCAAATGTGTGTAACGAAAGCTAGCGCTACTTATTTTCTGAGTTAAAATATTTAAAGTTTATAGTGTAACTATTGTTTAACGTATTTTATACTTAATCTTATACTTATGTATAATACTTAAAAATACCCCGATGAAAATGAACCATGCTTTTACTATAGTAAAAGTGTAGTAACCATGTTTCTTTGGTTGGACTGATAAAGTTAACATATGTACAGCCACAGTATTACTAGCCTACAAATAAGTCAGACAGAAACAGAAATACATAAAAAAGACACTTGCATGACACTGTAGGCTACTAGAGCCTTTTTATTTATTGTTTTGTAGCCTGCAATGAGGCGCTCGGTATCTTCGTCGGACCCTACAAGATAAACACGGTACTTTTTTGGCACAACATAAACCCATTAATATTACGAGACAATAAAACATAACTTTAATTAGGGTTAAACATTTGAATTCTTACACTTAAAAACTGAGGGCGCATCTCCGTTGCTGCATCCGACTGCCAGGTTTACATCACCATCATCACCGCAAAGCTCCTCCCTCCCGCACGCAATGGGTTGTGGGCAATATTAGCCGTTAGAGTGTGCATTGATCTGCACTTCGAATTCTAACCGGAAATAGTACACCATCCGGGTATCTTTGGAATACTCATTTCAACATGCTACGATTTGGGACGTACTAATTCTAGTTTCGCATACTATTTAGGACGGATAGTATGCGAATTGGGACTCAGCATATGACTCAAACACACACACACACACACACACACACACACACACACACACACACACACACACACACACACACACACACACACACACACACACACAAAGCCCTAAATGTGAAGCAACGGAGATTTGAAAAAATATTCATAAAATATACATGAAATTATGGGAGAATAAGACAATGAAATAATGATCAAAATGAGTATAAAATAATGTGAAATAAAAAATAATTCAGGCCTACTGTAGCCTATGTAGGGTACTGTATGTACAAATCACAGTCTATGGTACAAATAATTTTATTTAACCTAAAAAAAAACTCACTTTAACCTTCACATGCTTAATAATCTGTAAGGAAAACATATTGAATAGATGCAGATTTCGCAGTTATACCTTCTTTTCTTTGTTTTCTAATTTCACAGAAAAAATCTGTAAAATATTACTTAATAATTTCTGTAAAATTACACATAACTCTGTAAAAATACAGACAAGTTCCTTTTAAAAAACGTAAAATTGCTGTAAAACCAAAATACAAGCAATTACCTGTAAATTTAACAATGGACCTTTAAATTACAGCAAATGCCTTTTATTTTATAGATATTTGCTGTATAATGACAAAACGGTAAAATTCTGTAAAAAAATACAGACAATTACCTGTAAAATTACACTTTTTTTTTTACAGTGTAGTTATTTTAGTCGATAAAGTTTTAAATATGGATTTTTTTTTTTTTACACAAACTCATCGATTTGCTTCAGAAGGCCTTTATTAACCCCCCAGAGCCGCGTGGAGCACCTTTATGATGGATAAATGCCCTTTGATGGACTTCAAAACATAAACGGCCATTCACTGCCATTACAAAGCTTGGAAAAGCCAGGACATTTTTTAATATAACTTTTTTGTTGTATGTATTCGTCTGAAAGAAGAATGTCATATAGACCTACTGTAGGATTACTTGAGGGTGAGTAAATCATGGAGTAATTTTAATTTTTTGGGTGAACTATCCCTTTAATACATAATTACAGTTTTGATTGTTTCCCAAATGTATCTTTATTTTGCTTCATAGGTCAAAGAACAGGAAATATGCAATTGAAATAAAAAAAATTCTAAAATAATTATTAATTACACTGGGCATGCCACCAATGATACATTAAAAGTTGAGTAATAACTGGAACATCCCTGTAGAGCAATTATTTATCGGAAAATCATTTTGTACAGTACAGTTTTTAAGTTATATGAGATCATTTACAGAAATGGAAAACCCTTGCCTTTTACTGACATTAAAACAACACACAAAAGTGCATTCACAAAAAGGTCTATTTATATAATGATGTTTAATGTATAATAATATTTAATGATAATGTTTAAGACCACATTTGAATGTTTTACTGTGAATAATGACAAAGAAATAAAAGCTGCCATAGTATTATATATTGTAAAACATTGTTTAAGAAAAAGCTGTTGATTTGAGGGATCAGGGTTTTTCAGTAGTGCTAAATCATACCATTTATCTTTCAGATTTATTTAGTTTTAGATCAGTATCAAGCAGTGTGTGTTCAAATTTGACATGAAACAGATGTTGTGATAGTCTTTCCTTGTACGTATATATCCGAATAAAACAGCTTTTTCCTCTTGGGTAAGCGATTCACGGACAACTTTCCCAGCGCATGAAATCTTCAAATGCCAGCAAACCAATGAGAACAAGGTACAATGATGATGATACAAACCTACAGAGTGTAGGCGCCAAAGCTGCAGCGGATCCGCTTACCTGAAACCCTCCGTAACTGGCAGATTTAAATTACCGTTGTTTAGGCAAATAAATAAATGACAGACAGTTACATCCATATTACCAAAATGTTATCATGTACGCTTTATGATTCCTCAAATAAGGGAATTTATAGTAATTTATAGTGTTAATACTAATCAGCGAGTTCACAAATGGCTTGAGTATGCAGAGCATTCACAGCTTATATGGACCGCACGCTTCTGACACACACACATGTTGGTTCTCCACGTTTTATGGACGTAATGATTTTATGTATATTTATTTATGTCCACAGTATATTCCATCCAGCTACACTAACCCTATACCCCTAAACCTACATACGTATCACAGAAAAATGTCTGAATTTTTAGATTTTCAAAACATGATTTATAAGCTGTTTTTCTCATGGGGACCAAAAGTGTCTCTATAAGGTCAATATTTACTGCTATTACTATCCATTTGGTCCCCATAAAATAGGAAATACCAGGTACACACACACACACACACACACACACACACACACACACACACTGACACACATACTCTCACTCACATTCTTTCACAGTCTGCCAGCAGTTTACTCTTACAACACTCAGACCCCTTTAAAACACACACACTGACCAGCCGTCTTTTCTGAACACACAGTCTACAAAACCTTCTGTTCACTCTCTCACACACACACATAAGTGTGGAGGCAGAGGTGGCAATCACTTGTTCTATGGTTCTGGAGCAGGACAGAGGATTGGTGTATTTATGGTAAATTCATTCACAGGAATCACAGTGTCTGGAAAAAATGTCTTCTTTGTATCTCAAGATGGACCTTTCCTAAATGCATTTATTTAGAGATGATCATTCAATCCATAAAAGGAGAATTGGCAGTCTGTACCTGCTTTGCCATAAAGATGAAGATCACTGTTCTTCTGCATCTGACTCTATTGCTGGTGAGGACATCAAGCCTTGAAGATTCACCTGTGGACAAATTAACAGATGTTTCTGGTGGAAGCAGTCAGCATTTAAACTCTGTTCAGCATGGAGAATGTAGCTATACCTTCATACTGCCAGAACCTGAGGAGAGCAGAACTGGTAGCTGGCCAGAAAAACATGATGACAATTATGAAGGTAACAGTGTCCAGAAAGAATCTCCTCAGGGGAAGCAAAGCCACTTAAACCAGCGGATCCAACACCTGGAGCTTGCCATGCAAAATTACACCCGCTGGCTCCAAAAGGTAAGTCAACATGTCATTTAATGTTCTGCGAGAGGAGAGTGAACGGATCAAACACTCTTAAAAATAAAGATTCATTATTAGCATCTATTGTTTCATGAAGATCCTTTCATGTAATCTTTCTATTGCACAAACGGTTCTTTTTAGTGTAAAAAGGTTCTTTTGCTCTTCGCACTAAGGTGTGGGGTGGGAGGAACGGAAATGAAACATACATTCGTTCATGAAGAGGACAATGTGAATAAATCTAGATTTAAATTCGAAAAGACAAGATAGTCTTTGCATGAGCTGTAATTTTATTCTTATCCAAAACAAGGCGATCTGAACATTATGGAACGCTAACACATTTTCTACCACAGTTCCCCCAGGTTTCAAGCTAATACTGATGTTATGTGCTTCACATTATACATAGTGTAAGGTGTTTCATTCATACTCGAAGCCGGAGGGCGATCTCTCTCACAGAAAACTCGAAACGTATTCATATAAGAAATAACTTATGACCTTCCAGGAAATCCCTTATATGGACAAAGGCATCCAGCTATTCGCTGTAGCAGCAGCTGAATAAAAAGCAGAAACGTTTTTACAGATGGAACGTGGACAATAAATAGCAGCGCAACTTTTTTCAACATTGATAATAATCAGAAATGTTTCTTGAGCAGCAAATCAGTTATGAGAATGCTTTCTGTAGGATCACGTAACACTGAAGACTGATGCAATGATGCTGAAAATTCAACTTTGATCACAGGAATAAATCACATTTTACAGTAATACTATTTGACAATATTACAGTTTTTTTACTGTATTTTTGATTAAATATATGCAGCCTTGGAGAGCAAAAGCATTCATTCATTCATTCATTCATTCAAAAACATTGTAATGTTTCCTAACCTATACTGTATATTTTCTGCCTTATACTGCAGAAACGTGATATTTTTTTGACACTGTATAAAATTTTGTATGAAAATTGTACAAACTTAATGCACAAGTGTTTGTATAGGCAATATAGGGAAAAATATTATAGTTATTAGTGGTTATTATTCAGCGGTGTATGTGATTTCTTACCAATTAAAAGCAAGAGATGAGAAAAAAAAATCTGTCAATTAGACAAAGGGCAGACTAAACTGGTAGCCATGTATTTTCCCCTCACTTCTGAAATAATGGCTAGGACCCTGGTCATCCATTTCATTTAAGCACATTTAATGCACCAATAAATTGTGGAAAGTTGTGGAATGAATTTATCTTAGCTATATATGTGCTCATTATAAAGTGGGTTTTAACCGCAGAGCTCTCATAAATAAGAATGAAACACTTGGCTCATTACGATACATCATTTCTGTGTCTGTGCAGTCTCTCAATGCCAAGCATTACTTTGGGGAACAGCTTTACAGTCAATAATACAGTCTAGTGCAACACACTCTCACTTCACTGTAAAAAAAAAGGTAAAAGGACTTTTAATTGGTTACCGGAAAATGCCCTTACTAGCCTATAGTGAAAACCTGTATTAAAGTTGATTCTTAGCAAAAAACACTTTGTTCTTTTAAAATGATATGTACTCATTAATGTGTAATTACTTCTACCAACTAATCAAGTATTCTCGTAAGTGTATAATCTGCCATTTAGAATACATACGAGCGAGTCGCTCGAATGGCGGCAGCCATGTTGAGCCTCCATCTTGAAAATATATTAGCCAAAGAGGGACATACCTGGAAATTCAAGCTTCACCTTTCGTGTTTTTTACACTCAGTGCTATCGTGACGAATGCGAGGGGAAATTACTCGCCACTGCCCTCAGATTTGAAGTAATATGGCCACCGTAGGAGTTAAAACGCCCTTGGAATGGGAGGGGCTAGAAAGTAATATTCAGTTGGTAGTCATAAACAATTTCACTGCTAGATGGAAGAAAATCCTACACAGTGTAGCTTTTAAAAAAAGGGACATTTTATGTAGCTTTAGGGTAAAATGTTGTTAAATGTACAGTTTTTGTAGAAAAAGAACAAGTAATCTTATAATTTCAGGGAAAAAACATAATTTGACAGTAATTTGGTTATTTCAGTCAATGAAACATATGTTATGATCTTTTTTTATGATAATTTAAGTTCAATAGAACTTAAAATGTTGCTATCATTTTTATCTGCAAAGTTCTGGCAAGCACAGCTGTTTTACTGTTAATGTCAAATTTACAGTGTATTTTACTCTTTGGCGAATTGGTATTCGCATGAATTGGTACAATCTCATTCATAATTTTTTTACTTTCTGCGGACACCCAACTGAGGGTTAGGTTTAGAGCTGGACCATCATGCTAATTTGTACAAATTCATATGAATTTGCCACCAATCCACCCAAACAGAAAATAATTACGTTTTCTCATGAGTTCGGGTTGGTCTTAGTGAAGTTTCATGGATCAGTAAGACTAAGAAATTTGTTCTATTGTAGATTAGGAAGCAGATTTTGACATCTTAGGAGCGCTGTTTTAACGTTGCTAACTTGTGTTAGCCCTGGTGTTTGCTTATCAACATCCTTTATTTATCAGTCTCCTAACACTAACACTACCTACCCATCACAGAAAACTTTCAAAATATGTTACAAAAAATTCAGAAATTGCTTGCAATGACCAGTGAGACCACTGAGAATGTGCTTCTCATCCTTGTATACACAACTGTACTGTTGTATTCCCTCTTGATTTCCAACTGACACGGCTCTTTCCACACCTTCAAAATTGATTTTATGCATTCCTATCGGTCAAGTGCTTTGTCAGAGCTTTCTCTAATGAGTAGGCGCCCCAATGGGAAGGGTTGTGTGTTTCTGGGCTGATGGGGGAGACATGATCCGTCCCTAAGAAAACACACTCTGTCCCCAATTTCAAATCCCAGTGAGCCGAACCTAGTGGTGAATGCTATCCCCTAGGGACTACTGTATGTTCTACGTAAAATCAGAGAACTGAAGATTGAAAAACCACAGCAAATGCCCAGATTTATATGTATATTTTTTTAAATATAGGTCTTTTCAGACTAATGACTGATGATTAATGGAAAAAAATGAAAATAAACATTCAAACTGCCATTGTATGCCTACATGTGTATATATTTTTGGTCTCCAAAAAAATCCAAATCCACCTGTCATGCCATAGGATTTTTATTTTGTGATGCTTTGATCAATGCACTTTATTACAGTTTAATGCCGTTTTTCCCCCCAGGTTGTTTCTTAAATTTTGGGAGTTGATTTTATTAAAGCGAACAGATTTTTCTTTCTTTTTGGTATATTATGATTACATTAAGACGTGATATGGATACATTTATTTAGTTTTTTTTTAAATGCCCTTTATTTCTAGATTTTAGTGTTTTACCTTTGTCTGAGACTGAGACTTTAAGCCATAATCTATGAAAACCCACTATAAAACTTAATTATTGTTTACTCATCTTAACCATTGCAAAAAATTCTAGAAATAATAATACAATAATTAAAAAAACAAAAATTTTACTCAAAGTTGTGGCATAATTTCTATCAAATCAATTTCGCTCCAATCAAATTTATACTGTATAGTGCAAATAGCATAGTGCAAAGAAATACATAGTGTAAATAGCATCTACCAGTGCCTTTTTTAATGTGGATCATTCAACATCAAGCTGTGCTTTTGTCAAATTATGCAAGACAAAGGAGTAACAAATTGTATTGCAGAAATCTTTAAAATGTCATTTCCATCAGCATCATTTCCACTTCAGAACTCTATCAAACAAATACATAATTTGAGATGATTTACCTCAGATGATACACTAATGCATCTGAGTGAGTCTGCATTATCTTGACCCATTGAAAAGTGTCCTTGTCCTCACCATCTGCAAACCACAGCCCCTGCTCTCTAACCACCGATATGCTCTGAAAGAAGATTGAGACCTGTTTAATCTCTGCCTGTGGCTATTTGGTCCAGCTAGAACAATCTTAGGATGCAGGGCACTAGATAAACACATCCTGTTACAACACTTCAGCTGAGTGTTATACACTCCAGGCCCAGAGGACATAAAGCTATCACTTCAATGCAGTGAGTATTTATACATCTTGGACTCCATCTCACTGAGAGCAGCTGAAAATATCTCTTCCTGTAAACACTGTATAAAGTGCTGATAAGGAACCCAGAGAATGTACCAGAACTGTAGCTGTACTCTGTGGGATGTGTTCAAATTATCTTTGTGATGGAAGACTAACAGTAAGCAGAAGCGTCATAATATCATTGCATTTGTAAATATGCTTAGTTTGTAACTAATAAGTGTTTACTAGCAGGCGCACAAAATCAAGCATTCAGCCATGGAAAGAAACAAGTAATAAAAAATCAGTGAGTGTTTTAGCGCAATTTTCTGACGTCATGGGATCACAACACTAAGAGATAGTAAATCTTTTCCTGGATTTTTTTTGTGCATTCCCGAGATTAGACCTTCCTTAACATAATGCCGAAAACTCGAAGTCTCTAGGTGGTCTGGTTGAGGAGTAGATAGAAGTGCAAGATTGGTGCGCACAGACAGAACAGAAATCATGAGTCCGGTGGAAAATTGCGCTAAAAATGCTTTTAGTATATTGAATTGCACCTTTTCTGTCCCTACAGTGTACACAACGCAAGATTCATAAAAAAAAAAGTTTGACTGGCATGCATGAACTGACCCTCATCTGGGTCAATTAAAAGAGTGATCACAGTTCTTTTTAAGTCTATTTAAAATGCTTTTTAAAATCTAATTTAAATCATCTGCAATGGTGCAGTGTTCAGAAGATGAAGGGAGAGTATAAAAGTAGCAGTATGTATTCCAAACAAATCAGAGAATTAGACAGCCAGACAAGAGAACCGTTGAGTTTTGGTTTTGTTTTAACTTTTGCCTGTCTGTTTTCCCTAGTTCTTTTCTTTTTTTTTTTTTTTTACCTGTTTCTGTTCAGTTGATTACTCTCCCAGTGTATTTAAAGGTGCTGTCTGTAAGAATGACAGCTAGTGGTCCAAATAGGTACTGCAGTCCAAATTCAAAATAGGAGATTGTTGTTTCCCCCGACCCCTCCTCCTCAGACTCGACGCTCATGTGGGATGCCAGTTTGAGGACACGCAACAGGAACGAGCGCAATTGACAATGAAAGCAGAGGAGACTTACGTTGATGAGTTGATTTATCCGCGTTTTAATATGCTCTCGTTCATAGAGATTTTTAGATGGATACCGAGGCTTTTTAGGTTGTGTAGAATCTGCAATCTCTTACCTAGTTTGTTTGCTCGTTTCCAAGGCTGCGATACGCTGTGTTTCCTGCCAACTGGCATCCCGGGGTGTCGAAATACTATTGGGTGAACTGGCAGTGGGTGAGATCACACATCCAAAACAAAAACATGAACGTGTAAAATAATAAGTAAAATAACTGGCTGTAGAAGTATTTTTCAGAGAAACAAGTATGTGAACTTAGCATGTTTCGTAAATATCTGCAAACATATTATGGTATTTTTATTCTTTAGTAGAGTAAAAAAGTTACATACAGCACCTTTAAGCCTGGAGTTCTTTCTGTTTGGTGTTCAGTATCGTTTATGTTAGACTTAATTGTTTTCTGAGCTTTATTTCTTATGATTCTCCTATGTGTTCCTTGTTGAATTTATTAAAGGACTCCTTTGTGTGATCTCCTTTGTGATTGTGCACTTACTACAGCCACCATACTGTGACAAGAACAACACAGCATAAACAACTTTGCATAAAGACAATAACTGACCATAAACTGATGAAACTGAGGGGTTTTCAGTTTCAATACAGGATGGGCAACAGGATTACACAGGATTTAATTAGAACTACAAACACTAATAAAAAGTGTTAAAAAACTACAAACATAGCAGAAGTGTGAGACTTATGGTTAAGTAGAGAGTGGTTTGAGAGAGTAATAGTGAACTGTAATAGTATTAATAGTTGTGAACCCTGCTTTGTCTGGTTCACAACCTGTCTAAATAGGTTTGCCCCGGTCCATTTATGTACATCATAAAGAGTATAAACTATCTATAAAGTTGCATCTTGTAAGATGTAAGTCAATATTTGAACAGCTTTAAAGATTTTTTAATATAGTTAGATATTTGAGTAAGTTGAAACCCAATACTTACATTTAAAAGTGTAATCCAGCATTTTCTCTCTCGAAAACTAAAATATAAACAGTTGTTTTTACAGGGATCCACAAGTTCTATTTAGGGCCCAGGGAAAGAAAGACACATTTGTTGGCCACATTCGAAGGAGTCTTCAAATTGGCACAGTCTTCGTCGAGGCACTCTGGTCATGCAGCCTTCGAAGCATTTAGCCACTGAATTGAGACGCAGCTAAAGTGTCAGATCAAAAATGATTGAACTTAGCCATGCTAACATGTGAAAAGATCTTAGAAGTGTATTCATGTTGGTTACTTTTGGTTTTCAAAAGCCTTTATACCATTTTCCAATTTCATTCATTTAACTCTAAAATGTCTTGTGAAGTTACCATCAAGTACAAAGTAATAACAAGTGCCGGTACACTAATTTCAAACGTTTTTGAAGATAATTTTAATAATGTCAGTTTTTATCATCAGTTGAACCACAAACATTGTACTAGCCTTGCCTTGTCATAAAAAGGTCAAATTATTTTATATTGTAAGAGACTTGCTGACATTGAAACACGTTCATGTGGGTCTTCAGGGTTCCTCTCTGTGAAATCATGACCTGCTTTTTCCTGGTATGTTTAGTTTTTATAAAGAAATTAAAATCATGCTTTTCAGAAGATGTGGATTCAAGTCATTGACCCATTTAGAACTTTTGGGATAAATTGAAATGCCAAGACAGTCAAAAATGGACTATACTTCCTTCATATAAGTGATCCAGCTGAACACATTTCATCATGTTGTTGAACTATCTGCATAAGCACAACTGCACAAAGCTTAGTTTTCATGCACGAGGTTGCCAGAGCTAACAAACACATCTCTATTATATCACCAACGTGGGATTCCAAATAGACTTAGTCTATTTTGTCCAAATAGACTCTCGCAGATGTTTTGTTATTTTAACTGGAGTTTATAGATAAATATTTGTTGTTCAATAGAGCATTTATCCCCATTCCCTCTCAAAAATGTGGTAGAGTGCCTCATATTTAAAAAAAAACATTTCACAAAAAGACATTACTAATGATACTCTAGGTGTTTGAGGATTTACGATTAGGATTCCTCATTGTTTTTTCTATCTGGTTCCCACACTTTAAACTGAGAAAATTGACTGTAAAATATAATAAATACAGTCTTATTCAGAGTGTGTAGCTGCTCAATACTAGGCTGATTCAATATCATACAGTTGCCCCCAAAAGCACAGCTGCAAGTATTTAGATATAATATATGTGACCATATATAAAGACCACAATGAATAATGTATGCTCCTATTCATTCTCTCTCTTTGCATATGTGTGTTTGCATATAGATTGAGGTCTTTGTAAAGGACAGTCTGACAAAAGACACAACACACCTGCAGAATATTGCTCTACATAATGAAATGACAACCATGCTGAGTCTTGGCACCAAGCTACTTTCCCAGTCCACCCAACACATCAGGAGACTAACAGACACGGAGACACAGGTGTGAATGCATATCCAAAATGTCCAAAAACATTCATCAAAACATGCTAATATTGGCAAATAAGTATTCTTGGGAATTCATGAGTTTACATACAGTAATAAGAAACACCACAGTGTTTTTTTACAGTGCATTGATGGCCACAGGGATTTATGAAACTGAAAAGTGTCATTAAAACACATCAAATGCGGTATTTCATTATATATATATGACAGGTTTTCAATCAGACTACTCGACTTGAGATTCAGTCACTGGAAAACGCTCTGTCCTCCAACAAACTTGAGAACAAACTCCTCTGGCAAACCAGTGAGATCAACCAGCTCTGGGACAAAACAGGGTATTTTTCACTGACACTACTTTTCTACTTTGTAATTTTTTTTTTGTTTTCTGGTAACTGTCAAATGCAACTCTGTCCTATTCATGTCTATGTCTGTGTTCAGTACTCTAGAGCAGCGTATTCTTAACATGGAGGCACGTCACCATGCAGAACTGGGTTGGATAAAGGGTGAGTGGACAGAGCTTCAGAGACTCCTGGCATCCCAGAGCTCTTCAATACAGAGCTTGGAGCTCAATCTAGAGCAGGTCGTCACAAACAACAGCGCCCTCTACCGAGAGCAACTACAAATGTATAGTACCATCAATGATCTGTTGAAACTGTGCTCCAAGAACAAAGGTACACAAATTGGAGAAACAAATTGTGTACTGCTCATGACATTCAGGGGAAATAAACAAGATAGCATGGCCATTATTTTTAGAATTTGTTTCCACAACTGTTCCCTTGTTTTAATTTAGCCACATTGTAGCCACGTGGCCAAGGGAACTAAAATTAGGGAACAAATCAGTACAACGTGGCCACAACTTATCTAAAAAAGAGAACGAATTTGTACAACATGGCCACAAATTAAATCGTGTGAATGAATTCTATTTTTATTTTCTGCATGTCATGTGCAGGACTCCATGCTATCGTTTAAAAATATTCTACCAAAATGCTACAAAATGAATGTATACTCAGGAACTTATGTTAATATCTTATAAGAATCAGCCTTATAAATTTTCACTGTGTCATTGTCATATTTCATTTATTATCTAATGGAATTGTATATACACCACCATCTACCCTGTTCAAATATAAGCACTAGTGTGAATTAACCCCTAATCCATAGTCTATATTTTCAGAAGAACATTCGTGAGATCACAAACACTCAGTATTGTTTTGCACTGACAGTTTTGTCACAGCTCATACTTAATTTCTTTAAACCTGTCTGCTTTACATCACGTAGACTTCATGTCTGACTGGCCCACATCAGGGTTCTTGCAGACCATGAATAACCTCTTTTGCTGCCAAGTTTTACTTGGATCTGAAACACTGTGTGAAAAGTCACAGAGTCTCACAGTTCTCACGTCCCTCTTCAGCCTCCATGCACTGACATAGGAGACTGAGCAGTTAGAGCAAATCATATAGAGAGAGATTTGTTCATTCACTTAAGGCTTTTAAGATTCAGTTGGTAGCCCAACACTGAATTGAGCAAACATCTAATTTTAATATCCATAAGACTATGACGACAGTTATTTGTGTTTAGTTAGCTTGCCTATTTACAAACTCATTTGTTATCTCTCTTTCTGCAAAATTTTAACACATTCTTTAATTTTTTTTTTATCCATGCTTGTTTGAAGCAGTGAGTCCAAATGTTTCCAAACAAATGGATGATATGATAAAATACAGAGACTGTGCCGAACTCTTCAGGGCTGGATTTAACAGGAGTGGAATTTACACCATCTACATTAGCATGCAAGACATGCATAAGGTCAGTCTAAATGGGATCTGATAACACAGCTACAGTAGTGAGGCCAATAGTGTTGCATTTGTCATGTGTTGTGTTATGGTGGAAGTGTACCTATACAGCACTTTTTTCCCCCTTCTAAGGTAAACTGAGTATTTCTTTTAGTTCTAAAATAGTTTCTCCTACCTTAATGTGCAGAGACAACTATAAATAAGCCATTTATTTAGCCAACACTTTTTTATGTGGTACTTTCAATTACCAACACACTCTTATGTAGGGGTGGGAATCTTTTACCATCTCACGATTCGATTCGATTCCGATTCTTGAGGCCACGATTCGATTCAAAATCGATTTTCGATTCAAAAAGATTTTCGATTCAAAACAATTCGATTTTATTTATAATGATTTCTAATCAGGTTTCTGATCATGATCTACTCTCATCTGCTTTGCTATACAGAATGACAAACATAATGACAGACATTAAAGTGTCTTTTTCACATTTATTAAGTTCAATTCTCAGGGAAGTGCCTTTTATCAAAAACATTGAAAAAATGTTTTTACTTGGTACTTTTAAAGCAAAGTATTTATGATGACCCATAACGAACTTACTTCCAATACTTCCTATATTAATTTTATTAATAAAACAAATGGAAGTGATTTGGCAAGTCAACTGTAAGGTTACATTTGCCAGCATATGTCCCAACATTGCTGAGAACCAACAGGAAAATAAATGTGTACTTGTACTAGCAGCATACTTGTAGTAAATTAATACAAACTTCAACATATTCTGAATCTCTAGCATAGTAGCAGCATTTAATAATAGACTTCTAACCAACATCCTCTTGTTATTTCCAATGAACAATATAATCCTTCATACAAAAAAAAAAAAACATTTTGCTGTAGCAAATTCACAAACAGTTTTCGTTAAAAAATATAGAATTATGTACCAGAAGCTATCATAACAAATAATGCTTGTGGACTTATGCATATTCTGAATAATTAGTAGGCTAACATACAAAGTCGCTCTTGACTTATAGTAGGCTACACAACTAAATAATAAAGAGTTATGACTTGAAATGTTTGCTGTATACCACAATCAAAAACAGCTTATACAAAGAAAGTGAATGAACATCTGCAGAGAGTAACTTACAGTCAAAATGTAACTTTTTGTGACAGGCATTGCACATTTGGCGCTCAGCCATCATGCGTCCGTTATGTGCGCGTCTCTGTTATGTGCACGCCACAGACTGTCCGCGCACGTGCACGTCCGCTTCAGAGTTCCGCCTTTTGCGTTCCGTCAATGTTACGTTATTAGAATTTTTTTTTTTTTTTTTTTAGAAAATCGATTTTTGACATTTGTGAATCGATTCAGAATCGTCCACGTCCCGAATCGCGATTCATCTAAGAATCGATTTTTTCCCCCACCCCTACTCTTATGGCAATGAGAGTTGGTGAATTTGTATGAAACTCATTCATATATTTTCGTATGACCTGCTTACATCCCACTGAGAGTTAGATTTAGATGTTAGGGTTTGACCTTCATGCTTTCCCCCCTAAAAATCAAAATGGCAACTCCTAGTCACTTTTCTCATGAGTTTGGGTTTAGAATTACTATTTGTTTGAGCAGTATGACATAGCAACAATGGCAATGGGATGAGTTGGCATAAATTTGGGGCAGGACTATCTTTTTGATCGACCAATGACAGGTGGGGGCGGGGTAGTGTTTGTGTACCTTGTTTGAAAGTCATTATTTTTGAATTTCTGTTTGGTCCTGTAACTAGTGACACAGAAATTATACACTCCATCTTTATTTAAACCAACATCAAGATACTAACCTAACTTATGTCATCTCTGTTTTAAAGTGTAAGTGGTTACACTTTATTTTAAGGTGCCCAAGTTTCAGTGTAATTATACAAATAAGTATTGAATAATATTAGTTAATGAATTTACTATATAATTAGGCTTAACGTTTGGTTTAATGTTATTTGCTTGTAATTATGAATAATTTACTGTTGTTATAGCATGTACAAGATGTGTAACAGGTACACTGTAAAATAAAGTTCTGCCATGTACATTTTTAGTTTGCTATGAATTTCTTTTTACTCATTAAAAAGAAATGCATAAAAAGTATTCTTTTTACTTTTGCATTACTCCTGTAATACATCATGCTGCGCCTCGTTACCGATCAGGCAGAACAATCCTTCCATCCACCATAGATAATTTTTCAAATTGCTTATATGATCTATCTCAGCTGCTCAGTGAACCCAAACAAACAGATGAACAAGAGGAATTAACTAGCACTATGAGCACCATTCTCTCTGGAAAACTGGATATTGTTGCACCCATTAGATTAAAAAAGGTCAGAGAGAAAAGTAAAGCACCATGGTACAACAATACTACGCGTGTTCTAAAGAGAGAAACACGTAATTTAGAGCGTAAATGGAAACAAACTAATTTAGAGGTCTTTAGAATCGCATGGAAAGACAGTATGTCACGTTATAAAAAGGCCCTAAAAGCGGCCAGGGCTGAGCACCTCCGCAAACTAATAGAAAACAACCAAAACAATCCTAGGTTTTTATTTAACACCGTGGCTAGACTAACAAATAAACAGATGTCACCTGAACAAAATATTCCGTTACAGTTTAGTAGTAATGATTTCATGAAGTTCTTCACTGAGAAAATAGAAAACATCAGAACCACAATCGTGCCTTATAATTCAGCCTCAATTATCACCCCGCAAGAACAATTACTGTGCTTTACAACTATAGAACAAAAAGAGTTAAATAAACGTATCACCTCATCTAAAACAACAACATGTTTATTAGATCCTATACCCACTAAACTACTGAAAGAAGTGTTACCTATAGTGGAAGAGCCTCTCCTCAATATTATTAACTCATCTTTATCTTTAGGTCATGTTCCAAGAACATTTAAACTGGCAGTTATAAAACCTCTCATTAAGTAACCACAATTAGACCCACATAATCTAGCAAATTATAGACCCATTTCAAATCTTCCTTTTATGTCTAAAATACTAGAAAAAGTTGTATCTGCCCATGGCTGTTGAGTTTTGCAATACTTTTAAATTGTAGAGCATACACTCCAATTAAACCATGGGTGACACACTGAAAGAAGTCATGGTCATACACATAAACCAGAAATGTTGTGTTTGTTTGTTTTTCTGGAGTAATCAGCCTACAGTATATCTATGTGCCAGAGTACTTTACACTGGAATAGGTATTGACTGGCTCAGGAAGAGCAAGAGCTGGAAATACTCTTGGCTGAACTCTCAGAGTAACAGCTGGGTAAATGCTGCACTCCAGAACTTACACTACCTGCACTGGCCTCGTAACTTATTTCTGAGCTCAAATGCGGTCATTGGCATGCCCATTATTACATTTGACCTGGTCAGTGCCCATATTAGTGAAAGAGTGATATACTATAAAAAATTTCAACCAGCTAAAATTAGTTACATTTAAGTTAATTCAAAAGTCTGTAATTTGAAATGCATTTTTTGACCACATTAAATTTAACTTTTTTTTTTTTACATTGTAAGTGTACAAACGATCATTTTCCACTCAAAGCACAATCTTCCTTAAAAAACATAAATTTTTATGCTTACTCTCAGGTTTTTATGCACTGTTCTAAATTATGGAGATAAAATCTCTGAATTTGAGGAGTAGAAGATAAATACTAGAAGCTGATGTCTTATCCTGTTATATCTCATCCTACTAGGTTTATTGCAACATGGATAGTGCTGGTGGGGGCTGGACCATCATACAATCGAGGAAAGATGGAACACTTGACTTCCACAGAACCTGGAAAGAGTATAAGATGGTAAAATGCAGTCCTACGGAGTGAAACAAATAATTTATCAAGACACATATGAAATGGCAATAAATGTTCTTGGATTCTAGGTCTATTACTCTGAATGAAACTACGAACGAGGCCTTATTAAAAATATTAAGGAACATCATTTTTGAACAAAGCAAGCCAGCAGTGCAGTTCAGCATGTGCAAGGACAAATCATAAGTTTGTACTTATTAGCAGTGCTGATCGAGGCCTGGCATAACTCCCAGAAGTGACTGGTCTGGCACACGCAAAGAGGCAGCAGTTGCCATCTTGATTTGACTCATTGAGAGGACATGATTTGCCTGTAGTGTGAGCATATAATAGCAAATAATAATGAAAATGTAAAAATGCTGAAACATTTAGGGAATAGAAAATATTAGCTCAATGTAAAAACATCTAAAACATCTCATGACCGTTAAAAAATATTGTTTGACATGGCGATTTCATATAATGTAACTTGTGTGAAAAGTTATTGACACTATTTGTAGGTAAAGCGTCACCATGAAGCTTGGCTCCTAAACCTAATACTGTAAGTGTAAGCAGATCTTACAAAAACATACCTGCAATTCATTGATTTGCTGAATTGTAAAGAAAATTCTAAATGTACACAAATTGTCATAAAATTGTGTTTAAACGGTAGAAGTCAATAGAAAATTTCTACAATCAAACAAATGTGTGTGTTTGTGTATTTCAGGGCTTTGGGAGTCTGACTGGAGAACATTGGTTGGGAAATGAGTTGGTGTACCAGTTGACCAATCAGAGGCAGTACACTCTTAGACTGGAGTTGACAGACTGGGATGACAAACTGGCCTTCTCCCAGTACGACAAGTTTTACCTTGGGAGTGAGAAGCAAAACTACAGGTAGAGAAATAAATGTATTAAAACTCAATCATGACAAACTTTAAGTATCCAACTATTTTTAAAATAGTATTAAAACCCCATAGTGCATAGCTTTGTGCTGCTTGATCAAACTCACTCACACCCTTTTCACAGAGAACAAACATTCATACATTCAGTTTGGCTTTAGTGTTGTTTATTTATCATCAATTTTGAGAGATTATGAACAGTTAATTTGTCTCTTTATGGTGCTGTTTACACAATACATTTTCACAATTTGTCTGCATCAGTCAGACATCTCTGTATACCATTGTTTTGTAGCAGCTCATGACATGAGCACCAACTTTTTGAAGATGAGTCGGCTTCTATTCTATTGACTGTGCTCCACTGAACTATTTTAACTTAACCCATAAACTGGACATGTTTCAACTTGACATGCTGTCTTACAATGGTGCTGTTTGCTGTGCATAACTACCATGAACTAACAAATAACTGATACTGACAGCATTTATTCATCTAGGTTCATGTTAATTTATAAATATACCATTTTTCTTTGTAATCCATCCATGCTAGTTTTTAATAAATTAACTATTTTAATTTATACAGTATAATATTTCAGTAAAAATATATTACAATTATAAATTAACATTAGCCAAGCATTAACCAAGCATTGTTTATGGTTTGCTCATGATACCTGGTGAATGAACTAATGTTAATGAATTGAACCCTGTTGTAAAGTGTAACAATAAACAAACAAACAAATAAATACATAAATCAATAAATAAAGAAACAGGATGCAGTAATACTTTCTATTATTGTCACGATCTGCAGTGTTTCTCTTGTTCTTTGTCTGGTGTTGTTCAATGTGGATGTACTGTGTATGTGTGCATGCATTTGTTTTAGTTCCTGTTGTTTCGATTTTTTTGTTCTGGCCTGGATTTACTTTATTGTCTTGTTTAAATAAACCGTCTGCTGTATTTGGATCCATTGTCCTGTTTTTACTAAAACAGCCACCATTACATTTATACTCTCTTATTCACGATCTGTCTTTCTCTTTTAGGTTATTCCTGAAGAGCTACAGTGGTACAGCTGGAAGGCATAGCAGTTTGGTGATAAATGGGGCAGACTTTAGCACAAAAGACATGGATAACGACAACTGCGTCTGCAAGTGTGCACTCATGCTCACAGGCGGTAAGCAGCGCGATAGCAGTGGTGTAGAGATCATGTAGGGAGCAAAAAGTACTTGCCAAAAAAAGCTGCAACTCTTCTAATGTTCCTGTAATCATCTTGACAGTCTCCCTAACCAGTTTTCTTTGTTTATTGTGTCTCATGGTATTTCTACTACATACTTTGGTATGTTTTTGTAACCCTCACCTGAGCAACCCTTTTCAACAATCATGAACAATGAGATACAATTGATGCTTTGCAAGCTCTTTGTGGACTTTTAGTAGCATTTAACTGAGAAGAGATCTGACAATCTTATAAGAACAGCAGAGATTTATTTGGAGTTAATGAGAGACACATCAGGTGAGGACAGATGTGCACTATTTCACATGAGCTTGATGTTTAGTTAATTCTGAACACAGCTACATATCCAATTATAAAAGGGTGTGCACACCCTGTAAGTTTTTATTTTTCTCTGAAATGTGTCAGGTTTTCAGTGGCATTGCATAGGTTGCAATTTTTACATTAAAAGTGCAAAAGTTCTGATATGATTTATATTTGTTTTTACACTACACACACGCACACACGCACACAGACACACATGCACGTACACACACGTGCACACGTGCACGTACACACACGCGCGCACACACACACACACACACACACACGCACACACACACACACACACACACACACACACACACACAGAGAGCTGTTTTAACAGGGATGTGCAAAGTGTTTATAATAAACACTGTAAAATATTCAAATGTGTTTTAGATTAAGATGTAGGATATTATATTTCTTCTATAGATTTAAATTTATGATCCATGCTAAAAAATGATGTATTTTCTAAATTAAAATATATACTTTTTTTGTCCTACCCTAGTTTTATCTTGCAGATGGACACATAAGGCTCTGTCTAAGTTCTTTGAAGTGTTATAAACCCTACAAGTAGCAAGCAGGTTTAACCTCTAAGACACAATGTGAACAATTGTAGACCAGTAGAGAGATACAGCTGTAAGGGCTTCAGAGTTCAGTATCATTCCATCCATCCATCCATCCATCCATCCATCCATCCATCCATGACGTCTCTAATTTCTCTGTTCTTCTGAAGGCTGGTGGTTTGATGCCTGTGGCCCATCAAACCTCAACGGTATGTACTACAATTCTGGGCAAAATTCTGGCAAACTTGATGGCATCAAGTGGCACTACTTTAAAGGCCCCAACTACTCCTTACGTGCCACCACCATGATGATTCGCCCATTACATTTTTGAGACATCGATCCTCTGTCATCTTTAAATCTCAGATTTCTTCAGGTATTTTCTCACAATGAATGACCTTGTGCTGTGTAACCAGTTAAATATTTTAACCACAACTACGTGGGAAATGACGTCAAACTATTTGTTTCTTGCTTTTCCTCATTTTTTACATTGTGTTCTTTGTGTCTATTATTTGCTGGAACTCTCCACTGAGGACTTGACCTACCAGTGTCATCAACTTTCAGCAAATTTATTAATTTGTTTCTAAAGTACATTTTTATTTTGCCACAATCAGAAAAGAAGAATAAACACAATAAATGGAAAACAATAAAAACAATAAATGGAAAATGCATGATAAAAATTGTTTATGCATGACTTAGTGATAAGTATTGTTTCTGGAATCATTTCTGAGGTTGAATTGCATAGCCTTGATGGCAGTTTTGTCATATATACAATGTCTATAAAAGAAAATGTTATATTTTGTGTATGGATGTGCATGTTGGGAAAACAATTGAGTTATGAACAGTAAACTGTGTGTAGCGTTGCTAGAAGCAGAATACTACAGGATGATCTGTGTGCAGTAAAAGCTGCTGTAAACTGTTGTGAAAGATTTGATGGTATAATTTGTAACTTCTAATTCAAAACATTACAAATATGATTTGAATAAACAGTTGACAAAACAGGCCATGTTGTTTTATTTCATTTTCTGATTTGATGAGATAAGAGAATATATTTACTTGTATAGCACAAATAAAGTTATCAAAATGCCAAAGCTGTTTATCCATAGAATTAAACTGTAACTTTTAAATAATACCCAAAATCATTAAAGTTCATGAGAGTTCATCTAAATCTGAGCATCTTGAAAAAACAAAGAGTTGCTCAAGTTATTTTTATTTTCCAAATGGTAGAATAAAACGAAAAACATTTTGAAAATATTTTGGATTTGAAAATATATATGATCATATATGGAATAGTCAAGTCAAGTCAAGTCAAGTCATCTTCATTTATATAGCGCTTTTAACAATGTAGATTGTCTCAAAGCAGCTTTACAGAGATAAGCGTATAATTTAAGGTAACAGAGATTGTTTCGGCTTTACAGCAGAGCTAAGTTATTTCCATCTAAAGTTAGTTTTAATTGATTTGGTTCCGTCGCAATGATCATTTGTTATTAAATTAGGGGCCGCTAAGACAACACCATTCTCTCTACACAGACTTTAAACGCGAACCTGTGAGAAACGCTGATGGCGTTCACATGCGCATTTAGAATGGGTTCTATAGTTATGTGGGTTTGAATATACGCAGGTTTGGAATTCCCTACAAGCCAAGCCTAAACAAAATACTTGTCTTTCCTTATAAATTTTGATAAGGAATTTTATTTTATTTGTTGCTTTGGGGTAGGACCGCGAGACGAATTTTCCCGACAACGCCTTATCTGTAGAGTGGTAGTGGGATCCTCCATAGGGAGAGACTAGTTGGCACTTCAGCACTGCGTTGTCATCGGTCCAGGTGAAGGTCCTTCGTCAGATCTGGATATGGCCTGGATCCGGCAGGCTGCAGGAAAAACCTTGGGATAAACACAGACACTAAAATTAGCGTAGATGACATTCTTCTCATGATGTAACGAGGACATCAGGATTTTTGGGAAGTGTTCCCGGTTCCGGCTGACCTAATCTATGCAGCATAACATTAAATTATAGAAGTCTATAATGTATTATGTGAATGCTAGGTCAAAGAGATGTGTCTTTAATCTGGCTTTGAACTGACAGAGTGTGTCTGCTTCCCGGACAATGGTAGGAAGACTGTTCCAGAGTTTTGGTGCTAAATAGGAAAAGGATCTACCGCCAGCAGTCGATTTTGATATTCTAGGTATAATCAACTGGCCGGAATTTTGAGATCGCAATAGACGTGAAGGACTATAATGCGTTAAGAGCTCGCTCAAGTACTGCGGAGCTAAACCATTCAGTGCTTTGTAAGTAATCAGCAATATTTTAAAATTTATGCGATGTTTAATAGGGAGCCAATGCAGTTTTGACACAACTGGGCTAATATGGTCATACTTCCTGGTTCTGGTAAGAACTCGAGCTGCTGCGTTTTGAACCAGCTGTAGTTTGTTTATTAAGCGTGCAGGGCAACCACCTAGTAGAGCATTACAATAATCTAGCCTTGAGGTCATGAACGCATGAACTAATTGTTCCGCATTTGTCAATGAGAGCATATGGCGTAATTTAGATATATTTTTAAGATGGAAAAATGCAGTTTTACAGATACTAGACACGTGACTTTCAAATGAAAGATTGGTATCAAAGAGCACACCCAGGTTCATAACCGACGACAAAGACTTAACAGAGCAGCCATCAAGTGTTAGACAGTATTCTAGATTATTACGTGAGGAAGTTTTTTGTCCAATAATTAGAAACTCTGTTTTTTCAGAATTTAGAAGTAGGAAATTACAAGTCATCCAATTTTTTATATCCGCTATGCATTCCGTTAATTTTGTGAATTGATAAGTTTCGTTAGGTTTTGAAGAAATATAGAGCTGAGTATCATCGGCATAACAGTGAAAGCTAATGCCATGTTTCCTAATGATATCTCCTAAGGGTAGCATGTACAGAGTGAACAGCAGCGGTCCTAGTACTTAGCCTTGTGGTACGCCATACTGAACTTGTGATCGATAAGACATCTCTTCATTTACTGCTACAAACTGATAACGGTCAGATAAGTATGATTTAAACCATGCTAGTGCATTTCCCGTAATGCCAACATAATGTTCTAATCTATTTAAAAGAACGTTGTGGTCGATGGTGTCAAATGCAGCACTAAGATCGAGTAACACTAATAGAGAGATACAACCACGATCGGATGATAAGAGCAAATCATTTGTGACTCTAACGAGAGCTGTTTCGGTACTATGGTACAGTCTAAATCCTGACTGGAAATCCTCGCAGATATCATTTCTTTCAAGAAAGGAACACAGTTGTGAGGATACTGCCTTTTCTAATATCTTTGACAGAAAAGGTAGATTCGAGATCGGCCTGTAATTGACTAATTCTGAAGGATCAAGTTGCGTTTTTTTAACAAGCGGTTTAATCATAGCCAGCTTAAAGTTTTTTGGTACGTATCCTAGAGACAAAGACGAATTAATGATATTAAGAAGAGGATCTATGACCTCTGGAAGTATTTCTTTCAGTAGCTTAGTCGGTATAGGGTCTAACATACATGTTGTAGATTTAGATGATTTAATGAGTTTAGTAAATTCTTCCTCTCCTATAGCAACGAATGAATCAAATTTTTCCTCAGGGAGACTACAATGCACTGCCTGATGTGATACTGTAGTAGACGGTTGCATAGTTATAATTTTGTCCCTGATATTATCAATCTTATAAGTGAAGAAGTTCATAAAGTCATTACTGCTGTGTTGCATGGAAACTTCGGTGCTTGAAGCTTTATTTTTCGTTAGTTTAGCCACCGTTTCAAATAAATACCTAGGATTATGTTTATTTTCTTCTAATAGGGTTGAAAAATAAGCAGATCTAGCAGCTTTTAAAGCCTCTCTGTAAGTAATTGAGCTCTCTTTCCATGAAATGCGAAATACCTCTAGTTTTGTTTTCTTCCAGTTGCGCTCCATTTTTCTGGCTGCTCTCTTAAGGGCCCGAGTGTGCTCGTTGTACCACGGCGTTGGACTATTTTCTTTAATCTTCTTTAAGCGCAACGGGCAACTGTGTCTAAAGTGCTGGAAAAGAGAGAGTTAAACGTTTCTGTTGTAATATCTAGTTCTTCTAAGCTATCTGAGATGCTGAGATGATGAAACTGATTAGGAAGATTATTAATAAAGCAATCTTTAGTAGCAGAAGTGATAGGTCTCACATATTTGAAACACGGAGTCGGCTTTGCAGCCTTGGCTAAATGCAAATTACACGAGACTAGATAATGATCTGAGATGTCATCGCTCTGCTGCAGAATTTCAACGGCATCCACATCTATTCCGTGTGATAATATTAGATCTAGAGTATGATTACGACGATGAGTAGGTCCTGACACGTGTTGTCTAACTCCAATTGAATTTACAATGTCTTTAAATGCCAATCCCAATGCATCTTTTTCATTATCGATGTGTATATTAAAATCACCAACAATTAGTACTTTATCTGCAGTCAATATTAATTCTGATAGAAAGTCCGCAAATTCTTTGATAAAGTCTGTATGGTGCCCTGGTGGCCTGTATACAGTAGCCAGCACAAATCTCAAACGTGATTTATCGTTTACACTATATATTTTTACATTAAGCACCAATGCTTCAAAAGAATTATATTTAAAACTTGATTTCTTAGTGGTTTTGAAACTATTACTATGAATTACAGCAACACCACCCCCTTTGCGTTTCAGACGAGGCTCATGTTTATAACAGTAATCTTGCGGGGTTGATTCATTTAAAGTAATGTAATCGTTTGGTTTTAGCCAGGTTTCTGTCAAACACAGCACATCTAGGTTATTATCTGAAATCATATCGTTAACAACGAGTGCTTTTGAAGTAAGCGATCGAATATTCAGCAACCCAAGCTTTAGCATTTGCTCATCTGTATTATAGCTGTTTTTTATTTGTTGAACATCAATTAAATTTTTAACCTTAGTTGGGTTTAAACTTTTTTTGGATTTCCAAATTCGGGGAACAGACACAGTCTCTATATGATGATAGCTAGGTGAAAGAGGCTCTATGTGATAGGATTTATCTGACCTTGGTGACGCGAGGCCGCTAGCAGACAGTCGGTTAAGCCAGTCTGTCTGCTTCCTGACCTGAGCCCCAGATTGTCATGTTTGAGCTCTAAGACTATGAGCCATATTACTAGAGAGAAGAGCAGCACCATCCCAGGAGGGATGAATACCATCTCTTTTCAACAGGTCAGGTTTGCCCCAAAAACTTTTCCAATTGTCTATGAATTCTATATTATTAAGCGGACACCACCGAGACAGCCAACCGTTAAGCGAACATAATCTACTAACTATCTCATCACTCCTGCGAACAGGAAGGGGGCCAGAGCAAATTACAGTCCTTGACATCGTACTTGCAAGTTCACACACCTCTTTAATATTAATTTTGGTGATCTCCGACTGGCGGAGTCGAACATCATTAGTGCCGACATGAATAATGATCTTAGAGAATTTACGATTAGCATTAGCCAGCACTTTTAAATTTGCTTTGATGTCAGGCGCTCTGGCTCCCGGCAAACATGTGACTATGGTGGTTGGTGTCTCTATTTTCACGTTCCGTGTAATAGAATCGCCAATAACTAGGGCACAATCATTCTCAGTGGGTGTTTCACTGAGCGGGGCAAATCGATTTGTTATGGTAATTGGAACGGAAGAGTGGTCAAGTCATCTTCATTTATATAGCGCTTTTAACAATGTAGATTGTTCCAATGAAGCTTTACAGTGATCATAGGAAATTAAAGTAACAGAGATTGTTTTGGCTTTATAGCAGCTCTAGAATAAAGTTACTGTCCAGCTAAAGTTAGTTTGATTGATTCACTTCCGTCACAGCGATCATTAGTTATTAACTTAGGGGCCGCTAACACGACACCGTTTTAACAGAAAACTCTTAAGTTCTTTCTGCGCAAATTCAAAAACGAGGGACACCAAAACCAGACAGGAACATGACAATACAAGATCAAAAGACAACAGACGAGACAGGAAGATCAAAATACAGATAACGAGGGGAGGGAGGGGAGCCAGGGTGGAGCAGGCGGTGGCCAGGGCAGAGCAGGCTGAGCAGGCTGAGCAGGCTGAGCAGGCATCAAGGGCAGAGCAGGCGCAGCAGGCTGTGCAGGCGGCCAGGGAGGGCCAGACAGTTCGGGCGGTCAGGGCAGAGACGACCCTTCGAGCAGCCAGGGCGGAGACGACAGTTCAGGGGACCCACTGCCCCCTCCCAAAATTTTCTTGAGGGCAGTTGTGGGGTTATGCTTAGGAACAGGAACAGACACCGGCTCGGTGGTGGCCATCTTGTCCAGAGACACCGGCTCGGTGGCGGCCATCTTGTCCAGAGACACCGGCTCGGTGGTGGCCATCTTGTCCAGAGACACCGGCTCGGTGGCGGCCATCTTGTCCAGAGACACTGGCTCGGTGGCGGCCATCTTGTCCGAAGACTCTGGATCGGCAAACGTGATGTGAGGTGACTCAGGCTCGGCAGACCTGACGTGAAGAGACTCAGGCTTGGCAGGCATGCCGTGAAGAGATTCAGGCTTGAGAGGTAGCTTGGGTGGCACCGGCAGGCCCAGGAGCTTGGGTGGTGCCGGCAGGGCTAAGAGCTTTGGCATGGCCTCCAGGCCCTGTGGGACAGAGGACGCCTTCCTCCTCCTCCTCCGTTTACGAAAGCGGGGTGTAACTGCCTCTTCGGTCACCAATGGGGCTGCGACAGGGAGACTGGACTGCTCTAAGACAACCGGGCCTGGGACCACCGAAGTCAGGTCCTCCTGGACCACCAAACTTGAGACCCCCGAAGTCGGGTCCTCCCGGACCACCAGACCTGAGACCTCCGAGGTCGGGTCCTTCTGGACCACCGGGCTTGGAACCGACGAAGTCGGGTCTTCCTGGACCAGCGAATTAGAGGAAGCATCAGACGCCTTTCTCCTCCTGCACCTGCGAGGATGAGGTTGCGTGGGAATAACCACCTCTGGAGACGCCGCCACAAAAGCTGCCACTTCTGGGGGAGCTGCAGCTTCCCTAGCTGGAGGATTCCCACGATGATCTAGGGAATTAACGAATTCCCCAAACGTCAGATGTTCCAGCCCCCTCATCCTCCAAAAATTGATGGGTTCAACAAGGGCATAGCTAAATTGGTCCTTGAGAGCCGCATCATTCATCCCTAATCCCTCTGCTGCTACGTTGAACCTCAGGGCGAACTCCCTCACGTTGGTGCCGTTGACGGAAGGAGGTCAAGTCTCTGAACTTCATTATGCATTCATAATGAGGGTAGGAAACTATGGGATTAATATCCTGCCATGATTCAAAACTGAAAATAAAGTTCTGAAAGGTTAAAACTCAGTTTTCGAAAATTCAAAATCTTAAAAAAAAAGTTTTGCAAGATCGAAAAATAAGATTTGCAAGCTTGCAAAATGTGAAAAAAAAAAAATATATATATATCTCTGCAAACATTGTTGTTTTTGAGATTTCCTTCTTCAGAACTGCAAAAAACTTGTCACTGTTCTCCCAGTGTATTAGTTTGTTTTCCAGATTTGAAACCTTGTAAATGGTGATCTGAAAACTGGTGTGCGAATAGGTGAAAAAAAGTTTTGAAACTCTGAAAACTGAGCCAAAACTTATTACATTACATTACATTTGCACTCCTATTGCAGACTATTTTTTCAGAGCTGAGTTTACAACACCCACTTTGCGGAGATACGCCCACACAGTTGCGAGCTTGCGACTCACGTGATTTGTGGTAGCGCTGTCATGCAGCTCTGCTCTGAAACTCTGAAACTCAGACTGAGCGAAAATGAAGCTTTGCAACTTCGCAACTTAAAAAAAAGCCTGGAGGGAGGACCTTCTGCTCTTGGCCAATGCTTTGCTGTCTGCTGACGTACAGTCCAATCACAAGTCGTATTTACTGGAAAGGTGGGATTGACCGACTGCTCCGCCAATGACGAAAGCGCACAGGATACGCAAACAGGATGCACAGCTTTTTTAAATGTTTATTTTATAAATTATCTTTAAAATAGAATATTCTGAAAAAGTGACATTTACATTTAAACTGATTCACATTGGTATCAAAATAGGTAAAACACATTTCAAAGTTACATACACCATTATGTTTTTGTAAAGATCACATTAGTTAACTGTAGGCCTATAAATTACTTTCATATTGTTTTTCTCTATCAGATTATAACAGAATATTATTTGATAACATCATTCAAAAGAATATTCAACATGAATGCCCCATTATGTTTTATGATTATTTTTTGTTTATTAACTCCAATTGTATTCATAAGTTTTATTGGCTTTTTTATTGGCCAGCAGCAGTCATTAAAGGTGCCATGTGTAAAAATTGAGGTAAAAATATCCCAAAAATGAGCTACACGCTTCAAAAGAATGAGAAGAAATAAGGGCGATGATGTCATTAAAAAAATGTCAAGTTATAGTGCTGCAGAGATATCAACCTTAATTAGCATTAGCATTACTAGCCACTGCCCGACAGGTGTCGTAATACCAGTTTCGGCCATGGGAGGCGGTATACGGGCAACATAACCACTAGCCAAACATGCAATACACGAATAACTCGCACGGCTTGTGGGCGTACTTGAACCTGATGTCAATCGTGTGGAAAGTACAGCCCACTACTACATTTCAGTTCAGGGAAGAGAGCGGAAGGATGGCTGAAGCCCTTGGCAAGAGACCCCTACCACCACCCGCTGCAGGGAAAAACCGTGCTCTGAAGCACAAATAAAATCAGATAAGAAAAGGAGGAGCCGAACCTGAGTAAACATCGGCCCTGCTTTCCATCGCTGGAGACAACAGATGGACATGAAAGAAATTAGGTTCGACTCCGAACTTGCAACATTTCTTTTGGATTGGCAAGTAAGATGCTGTTAGTATTTCGCTAGAAGTTTGTTTTATATGTTTGTGTAGTTTTTTGGGGAAGTTATAACATAGAAATGTATCGAAGGCTGTTCGATAAACGTGCTAATGTTAGCGATGGCTAACCGTAGCTGCGTTTGATAATTAGCTCTAATTTACCCACAGATCCGATCCGGTTTTCACCTGTTATCTACCAGAGCCCGTCTGATACTAAGCTGATACTAAAATGTAACATTACCTAACCTAAGAAGCTTGAAATGTCCTCGATGATAATGAACCTTAAATGGACGCACGCAGGGTCCAAAACTAACACCCGCCAAGCGCCATATGCGGGTAGATTTTCTGTCTGGCGAGTAAATCTCAAAAGCCTATCCGCCACACTGGCGGGTGAACGTTCATACCAAAATATGACATTTTAAGCGCGCACGCGCTCTTCTGCCTCTAAGAGCTAGCAGAGAGAGCGAGAGCGAGCCCCGGCCGCGCGCGCGCACTCACTCACTATATTCAGAGCGGTCAAGTTTCCCCGTACTTTTTGACAAGCGTCCTTGACAGGGCGGCCAGAGCTTCTTTGCAGCTCAAGTCGGCGGCGGTGTATACAGTTTTAGTAACGCTCTATCTGTTGACAGCGCTGAGGAAAAAGCTCCCGCCTCTGGAAGAAGCTGTCGCCGCTCATTTGTGTCCTCCTGCGCACCAATCAAAGCCGTGCAGAACGTCTTCATCACTCACGGATCGCACATACTCCGCCGCTGGCCAGGCTGCTTCTGCTTTACACACCCTGGACGCACGAAACGTAACGGAAAACATTGCAAGGTGTAATGAGACCTAATGTTTTTTGGTGACTAATGATAACTTAGCTAGAAGTGGTATTGCTAATGAAAATCAAACTTGATATATGCTGCTAAATTAGCTTCAGGCGGGCAGCATACGTAACACTCTAAATAGATGTTGTCCCTATTTTCACTTGTATATGTACTGCTAAGAAGGTAGGGGCGGAGCATAGAGACTATGCCGTTTCTCGTTTGTTACTCTAGAGTAGACCAATTCACTTTCTGGAGGTATACTGCCCCCATCTGGTATGGAATGTGGAGTATGACTTGATTTTTTTTTGCCAGACATGACACATGGCACCTTTAAACAAACATAAAATACACATAATATACACAAAATATTTTTTAATTTTTGCCCCATGCATTCATGTTGAATATTTGATACCCAAACAATGTTTGTTTGTTTTTTATGCTTGTTTTGCATATTAAACTTTTTTATAAATGCCGCCTCTGATGCAGATTCTGTTTTCTCTGCAGTGGGAAAAAAATGTTTTTGTTGATACTAGTTAATTTGGTAAAAGCAATATGGTGACTTAAAATGTATATAATTTGACTTGAAAGATGACAGTTAGGGGGAAATTGCCTTTAAAAAATTAAAAAAAAAATGCAATGAGAATCAGTTTAAGATTATTGGTTCAGAATAAATTACTTTTACAACAAAAAAATTGAACAGTTTACTGAAGTGCTTTACTTCCCGCTCGCGACTGCGCAGGTCTGGTCCCGAGATCGCTACTGCGCAGACTCAAGTTCCAATATGTCAGTGCCATATCGGGACTCTGGCGGCTTCAGTTCTCATCAATGGAAGAGAGTGAAGGGGCGTCGTCCATCTTTTTTTACATTCTATGGTGAGGAGAGTGAGAGTGAGTCGCCAGCTGAGGAAAGTGAGTCGCTCGCTGTGTGCATAGACAGTAAAAGAAATGGACACAGCGACCCCATTAGATTCAACGGAGACAAAGTGAAGCCAATTAGAAACTCTTACTTCCTGGGGGTCGAGCGTACTGCGCAGACTCAAACTGAGCTTGACGACGTAGATGTGACGTGAGCAGCCCGTCTGTGTCAATGATGTCAAATGCAGCACTAAGATCGAGTAACACTAATAGAGAGATTCAAAAACAATCGGATGATAAGAGCAAATCATTTGTAACTCTAATGAGAGCAGTCTCAGTACTATGATACGGTCTAAATCCTGACTGAAAATCCTTGCAGATGTCATTTCTTTCTAAAAAGGAACATAGTTGTTAGGATACCGCCTTTTCTAGTATCTTTGACAGAAAAGGTAGATTCGAACTCGGCCTGTAATTGACTAATTCTGTATCAAGTTGCGTTTTTTAACAAGCGGTTTAATCATAGCCAGCTTAAAAGTTTTTGGTACGTATCCTAATGACAAAGATGAATTAATGATATTAAGAAGAGGATCTATGACCTCTGGAAGCATCTCTTTCAGTAGCTTAGTCGGTATAGGGTCTAACATACATGTTGTCGATTTAGATGATTTAACGAGTAACCTCATGATTGTTGTAATTTTCTCCCTATGTTATCAATCTTATAAGTGAAGAAGTTCATAAAGTCATTATTGCTGTGCTGCTTGGAAACTTCTGGGCTTGAAGCTTTACTTTTCGTTAGTTTAGCCACTGTTTCAAATAAATACCAAGGGTTTTGTTTATTTTCTTCTAATAGGGTTGAAAAATAAGCAGATCAAGTAGCTTTTAAGGCCTCGTATGCAGTTGAGCTCTCTTTCCATGAAATGCAAAATACCTCTAGTTTTGTTTTCTTCCAGTTGCACTCCATTTTTCTGGCTGCTCTCTTAGGGCCCGAGTGTGCTCGTTGTACCACGGCGTTGGACTATTTTCTTTAATCCTCTTTAAGTGCAACGGCGCAACTGTGTCTAAAGTGCTGGAAGAGAGAGAGTTAAAAGTTTCTGTCGCAATATCGAGTTCTTCTAAGCTATCTGAGATGCAGAGATGATGAAACTGATTAGGAAGATTATTAATAAAGAAATCTTTAGTGGCAGAAGTGATAGGTCAAACATATTTGTAACACGGAGTCGGCTTTGCAGCCTTGGCTAAATGAAGTTTACACAAAACTAGATAATGATCTGAGATGTCTTCGCTCTGCTGCAGAATTTCAACGGCATCAACATCTATTCCGTGTGATAATATTAGATCAAGAGTATGATTACGACAATGAGTGGGTCCTGACACATGTTGTCTGACTCCAATTGAGTTCAGAATGTCTTTAAATGCCAATCCCAATGCATCTTTTTCGTTATCTACATGTATATTAAAATCACCAACAATTATGACTTTATCTGCAACCAGTACTAACTCTGATAGAAAGTTTGTATGGTGCCCTGGTGGCCTGTATACAGTAGCCAGCACAAATCTCAAAGGTGATTTATCATTTACACTATATTGCTACATTAAGCACCAACACTTCAAAAGAATTTATATGAAACTAGACTTAGTAACTCTAAAAATATTACTATAAATTACAGCAACTCCTCCCCCTTTGCCTTTCAGACGAGGTGCATGTTTATAATAGTAATCTTGCAGGGTGGTCTCATTTAAGGTAATGTAATCGTTTGGTTTTAGCCATGTTTCTGTCAAACACAGCACATCTAGATTATAGTCTGTAATCATATCATCAACAATAAGTGCTTTTGAAGTAAGGGATCTAATATTCAGCAAACCAAGCTTTATCATTTGCTCATTTGTATTATATCTGTTTTTTATTTGTTGAACATCAATTAAATTTTTACCCTTAGATGGGTTTGGAAGTTTTTTGTAAGTCCTAATTCGGGGAACAGACACAGTCTCTATATGATGATATCTAGGTGAAAGAGGCTCTATGTGATGGGATTTATCTGACCTTGGTGACGCGAGACAGCTAGCAGACAGTCGGTTTAGCCAGTCTGTCTGCTTCCTGAACTGAGCCTCAGATTGTCATGTTTGAGCTCTAAGACTATGTGCCATATTACTAAAGAGAAGAGCAGCACCATCCCAGGAGGGATGAATACCATCTCTTTTCAACAGGTCAGGTCTGCCCCAAAAAACCTTTCCAATTGTCGATGAATTCTATAATCTACTAAGTATCTCATCACTCCTGCGAACAGGAAGGGGGCCAGAGCAAATTACAGTGCCTGACATCGTACTTGCGAGTTCACACACCTCTTTAACATTAATTTAGGTGATCTCCGACTGGCGGAGTCGAACATCATTTGTGCCGACGTGAATAATAATCTTAGAGACATTACAATTAGCATTAGCCAGCACTTTTAAATTTGCTTTGATGTCAGGCGCTCTGGCTCCCAGCAAACATGTGACTATGGTGGCTGGTGCCTCTATTTTCACGTTCCATGTAATAGAATCGCCAATAACTATTGCACATTCAACAGGATTCACAGTAGGTGTTGATTCACATCCACTGAGAGGGAGAATCTATGGAGCTATTCTTGTGCCAATAAAAATGAACGTAGCTTTTCAAGAAACTAATGAAAATATAAATTGAAACTAAATAAATTATCTCTAAAACTGAAAAAGAATAAATCGCGGGCAAATTTTTTTACTTCGTTTTTAATACACTGCATGTTTTGCTAACTTTTTCTCATATTTAAATCGCTGATCTGAACTTACAAATGCGCTTCCAGAGTTTTCATTTACGCTTCTGAAGTTTTCGTTTACACTCCCAGAGTTTTCGTTCGCCGTTCTGACACATTTCTCTCGTGGGGGCGGGGCTAGTAGCAGTGGTTACTGAGCTTTTGATTGATAGCTTCGTGACCTGGAAGTGAAGACGTCAGTGGTGTGTTTATGTGTGGATGTGAGCGTCTGTAATCGCAGCTTTCTATTTCATTTTAGTGATAAGTTATATGTTTGTTTTTTAATTTTATCTGTATTTACCTGCTGCTACTACTTAGTTACTACTACTTACTACTACTCACAAGAGATCTTTTCAGTCTATTCAGGTGTAATTGCACATTAAAGTACTGTCTGTATATAATACTTAAAATATTGTAGTGTCCAATGTTTTCGGAGAATATTTGTTTATTCCTGATGATTATTTTGCATGTTAGGCTCTGATTAGGTTCAGCTGTTACAATTTAAAGAGAATATTAGCAAACGTGTGTGATATATTCAGCCGTCAAGAAAGTCAAACTTCAACCAGGTAATCAAGGTTGGCAACCATGGCCATCACACTACTCATAATATACATTTACACCATCAAAATTAATGATCACTTAAATAAGAGGAATTTAAACAAAATGAAAATTACAGTCGTGGCCTGCTGCCAGATACCTCAAAGGGCATTTCATTACATATGTCACACAAAGAATGTTCTTATTGCCATTTTTTTAAATTGATAATTATATTTAGTTATTTCATTTAATTAACATTTTCATTTAATTCAAATATATTTTAAAAATCATCAACCGTTTCAATCATGACTTATACAACCAGTTAAATTAATGTAATTGAAAATATGAATTCAAATAAATGTACATTCTTTATTGTCACTAAAGCATATACACAAGTATCAGAGTAAAGGTCTTGGATGCAATTATGTTGTGAAAGGAAAGACCAGAATCCACAAAACATTAACTGCATAATATACATGCAATGCACAGTATTCTCATGATATACATTACTATACAAAATGCACAATTACAAATACAGAATACATTTTAAAAATTCATATACATTTTAAATGTTGCAATGATTCTTTAAACAGTTCCTGTTGCAGTTCAAGTAACAAAGCAGTGACTGGACACAAGCAGAACAAGGATAGTCCACCCAAAACATGAGCATTCTCTCATCATTTACTCTCCTTCATGCCATCCCAGATGTATATGACTTTTTTTCTTCATATAAACATAGACAAAGATATTTAAGGAAATAATCCATCTCTGTGAGTCCATAATACAAGTGGATTGTAACCCATGTACGTAAGATTTTTAATAGTTACATTACAGTTTACATTATTATTATTTTATCTAGCGTATTGTTTGACTTCAGAAGGCATTGATTCATCCACTGAGGTCGCATGGATTACCGTCTCGCTCACTGTGTGCGGTTTTTAAAGCGTCTTTAGGTCTCGCAGAGATGGATTACTTTCCTTTCAATCTTAATTTGTGTTTATCTGTAGAAAGAAAGTAAAATGCATCTGGGACAGCTTGAGGGTGAGTAAAATAAGAGAGAATAGTATTTTTGGGTGAACTATCCCCTCAACATTCATATGCTATTGGTATGCTAATCCAAGATTAGCATAGTTTAATAAGAATAAAGTGAAACCTCTTGTGTACTTGCGAACTATGTTTGTTTTAATCAATTTGATTTTTTTTATTCAATTTCAATTTTTAATTCAATTTGATGAAATTGAAATATTTGCTATATTAAAATAAATCAGGTGTCTGAAGATCAAGATCCCAGTCATTCAAAGGTGATGTGTCTGAACAAAGTAAGATTATTGTCTGACAGGGACAGTGGATCTCTGGTACTATCACTCCATCAGCATCACTCTGTGTCAGCATCACAATTTTGTTTATGGAAAAGTTGCTCCACTCCCTGGAAAATGAGAGAAGAAATGTATTATAATCTAACAATACAAACTGCTTTGAACTCCCCATACAGTAACAATTTGCAGACTTAAAATATTTATTATATATATTATACAGTATATTTAAGGGATTTTACAGTACTAAATATTTACCTCGGAGTCAAGCAGCATTTATCATCTGTAATACTGTTGTGTAACCAGTAGATGGCTGTATAGCCCTATATATAAACATGGATGTGTATTCCCTAGTAGCTGGATGTTTTCAGTCATAATTACTTGCATGTATTAAGTTTTTAATGTGGACATATATTTATTATTAAAGACTATTAAAGATTTAACATTTGTCAAAGAAATGTTCATTTGAAGTGCACTTTTTTCATTATTATTAGTCAAATATGGACACAGAAAAAGCTATTTGTTACTCATACTAGATACATATAATAGCTTTATCAGTCATCTTTATCACACAAAAGTAATAAGAATAAATACTGCAACCAGGGCGATACTTCAAAATAATTGAGTGTTTACATATTACGAACAGAGACGTGGTCTGTGGTCAAGTCGTGTCTCTTTCAAAAACTCTGCATCGCAAATTAATCAGAAATTGAGGAATTCAGGTTTAAATAGCTTTATTGGCATGGTAAAAAAGGCTTTACATTGCCAAAGTTGTCATGTAACTTAATGATTGGGCTAACAGTTAAATCAAGACAACACAGCTCAGCTGTATAATGTTATGGGCTCTCACTGAGCTCTAAAATGCCTCTCCACCTGAAAAAAGCCAGTACTGTATTATAAATAGTATTAGTATAGTATTAAAAAAAATCTGCCTTACCACGAGTAGGCTTATCCAGTAACGTTATCCTCCTGATATAGCGACGATGACTAATGATAAATAATATCATTCGTCTGTACGATTCCTTCTATAAGAGATCATCTCAACAATATAGTGTAGCAGCAAATAAATACAGATATAAACTTAATATCACTAAAATGAAATAGAAAGCTGCGATTACAGACGCTCACATCCAGACATAAACACACCACTGATGTCTTCACTTCCAGGTCACGAAGCTATCAATCAAAAGCTCAGTAACCAATGAGAACACACTGCTACTAGCCCCGCCCCCACGAGAGAAATGTGTCAGAACGGCGAACGAAAACTCTGGGAGTGTAAAGGAAAACTTCAGAAGCGTAAATGAAAACTCTGGAAGCGCATTTGTAAGTTCAGATCAGCGATTGAAATATGAGAAATAGTTAGCAAAACATGCAGTGTATTAAAAACGAAGTAAAAAAATTTGCCTGCAATTTATTCTTTTTCAGTTTTAGAGATAATTTATTTAGTTTCAATTTATATTTTCATTAGTTTCTTGAAAAGCTACGTTCATTTTTATTGGCACAAGAATAGCTCCATAAGAATCTATTTGAAGTTGTATTCGGAACGGAAGAGCGGTGTTTTGTCCCGCGACTACAGCGTCTCACCGTCACCCAGTTGCCCTATTATACTGTTATACTATTATAGATACATAAGATGTCAAACTGGCACAGGACTAAAAATACAAGGAGAATAAATAGGGAGCAAACAAGGCAGGAAACGAGGGAGAGCAGGTGGGCCAATAATCAGGTAACAAGATGGGCGGGGTTAACCCTCTGGTACTGATCGTGTTGTCAAAAATTTCAGATTTTTTATTTTTATTTCAATGAAATGATTGTACTATATTTTAGATTGATAATGTTTTTTATTTAACATTTTGTATTTTTATAGTACTAAATTATAACTGTGCAATAGTTATAATCTATTTATTCACTTTTTGAGCAAGGACCCGAAAAAAAAATTTCCAACTTAAACTTTAAACAAACCTAAATACGTTGGATCACAGACACAAACTCACAGAAGTTTGGTCTCTTTTTAAAGATGACACTTGGCAGATTAAAAAAGTGAAAAAAAAGTGAGCTTGAAAAAAGTATTATGATTTTACATTTATTGTTATGAAAAATGCACACACACACACACACACACACACACAAAAAAAAAAAAAAACATTTCAAATGTTTATATTAAATAGCCTATATATTTTCCAAAATACGTTTTACTCCCAAACTGTGAGAAAATCAAATCCATAAATTTAAACAAGCTGTGATCCAGGTTGATATCTCAAAAAATTTGCTTTCAGTTAGAATTTGTTTGTGCGCAGTTTCATTCCATCCTGTACCATTCTACCATCAGATAAGATGATTTTATTGCTGTTAAAAATGTCATCATGTGGTCAAGACAGAGGCCATAGGAAAGACAGAAACGTCTCGGTTACATATGGTACTCCTCATTCCCTGAAGAAGGGAATGGATTCCATCGTGACCGAAGGATAGGAATCTCGCTAGAGAGGCCAATTTACTTCGAGTGAAACTAAAACGAGCCAATGCACATTGGCGTGCAATCATTTGCATCAGCTGTTCACCCATGCAGTGGGGGTATATAATGAGCAGCAGGTAGGGGTGTAACGATTCGTTTTAACAACGATTCGATTCGTATCGCGATTCGTGGTTGTCGATATGATTCAAGGACGATATTGGTTCATTTAGAACGATATGATCCGAAACGATTCAGTGACTTGAAATCTATTCAGTGACTTTTTAGCCAAAAAATCTTGTAAGGGAATCAGGTATCAATTAACTATGGATAAAAACAAACAAGTAAACAACAATTAATGTCAAATGCATTCACATTTTATTTGAATAATGTAGGACTGCACGATTATAATTGTAGATTATTCCATTGAAATTGTAATTGTGATTATTAATTACGATTATCACAACATTGAATGATGTTTTGAATAGTTTGGCCATGGGACCCACATCTCCCCATGGTCATCAAGCCACGACCCACCTTTTTGTCACGGTGTCAGGTTGTGTTCTCTAGGTGTCCACTAGATGTACTCCTTCCCCACGGTGTCTGTCACAATTGAACTACATTCCCCACAATCCTTGTCTTTTCATTGCACTCAGCTGTCCCTTGTCACTCATTATTACACTCAGCCAGTTCCCCATTAGCATTGTCATTCACCTGGATTTGACCCCCTGCTTGGATGACTACGAGATTGGAATAAAATACTGCTATTGGATCCTCCTGTTCCCCGTGTGTGTTCGTGACAGTATACTGTATGATAATTATTCACATTAAACCATTTAGATTCTTGGGTGAGTTTTTGGTGATCACAGCATGATAGAGAAGGAGTGGGGGATGAGGGGAAGAAATGTAGATTAGGATGGTTCGGAGGTAAGACTTTCATCTCGATAGTGCTGTAACAACAATGGCTTATGTTTAGGGAATTAATTAGCTCAAATTAGCATTAATGTGAATATGCATATGTTGCTTACATGAATTAAATGATTCCCAAATAGGGAATAGGTCAAAACCTCGGCTTATATCAGAGATTACACAATTACTTGTAGTACTCACTGATATGGACGGGTAGAATATGTTCAATTAGGGGAAATTTTAGGTATAAGTTGAAAAATGTTCATTTATTGTACAAACTGTACGTCCAGCACACATAAGGTACAATGTCTGAACAGAAATCTAACGTCTTTAACACCGATAGATAACACTTTTTCCGTGGCCACAAAGAAAATAATTATCTTGGTGTTTTAGATCATTTGAGATTTCTTTCAATAGTAAAATTGATTGTAGAGCTTTAAGAGGTAAAAATCTGCACTACTCAGGGACTCAGTATTGAAACAAACAGGCAATCTCAATTCAAATGATTTAACAAAGTTTATTCAAACGAGCTACTGGTTACATATACTAGTTTAAATCACACAGGAGTAAATATGCATAAACAAAACAATATACGATCGCAATGAGGAATATAGCAAAATTAAACGTAAAAGAGAAGGAAAAGAGAGAGAGATGAGAAAGAAAGAATAAGAGGGGATTTTAAGAATGGCTTTGTGTGTGGGTCCAAGGATAGTGTGGTAAGAAGAGGTGTGTGTGTGTGTGTGTGTGTGTGTGTGTGTAGGAACACGCCTTTAGCAGCACGTGGTCGTGTGTTTTGGTCTAGGAACACGTGGATATGTGCGCGTGTATGTGTGTGTGTACGTGCAGATGTGTGTGTGAAAGAGTGTGTAAGTGTGAGTCAAAGAATTTAGAGATAGGTAGAAACAGCTCAGTCGTTCATAACAAAACCCCAATAGGCACAGTAAATTTAGACACTTTAAACAGCCCTTCAGATTGTAAATTTAAAGTCTACGTTACTCTGGGTGAAGCTCGGCCTTTGTGTGTCCGTGCGTCGAGTCGGAGTAGACAAAGCGCCTGGTCACGTGGTCACCGAAACGGATTTCACAGCGTCTAGTTGCTATGGCGACTGGAAACGAGCGAAAACTTAGCAAGATGATCTTAGCTTTAAGTTGATTTCGTTGGTTGGTTGAGGAAGACTATCAACTGAAGTAAAGTAGTTTTAAGAAAATAAAACTTGAAAGAAAATGAAAATAAAAGCGAACGAGGCTTCCAAGGATGGAAGAAGGCGTGTCGTCTTTCTCTCTCTGGCGGAGTGCATTTTAGAGGAGGAAAACATGATATTTTAAAGGGGCCCAACTCAAGCCCTCTCACGTATGTGAGCCAATGGTCCTTAAAGGCGGGTCGGGTCCACCTCCTGACATTTCGAGGGTCGATACGCCCCTTCCAACTAAGTATTGAAAGATAACTTCGTTCCTAACATTAATAACACTGGTATTAATAAGAGAACGCATTTCCTGATATTTTGTGTTAAAGATTCCACACCGTTGGGATTTATGGAGCACAACGATACCACGAATGGTAACTTTATGACCCAGTCAACCGCAGATACACGATTTTTCGCGATTATAGTCACATCAAATGGATTACAAATCAATAAAGCTATACAGGCATAGTATTTGGGATAAAGGATCATGCATACATCAAGAGAATACATTTTAAACATTTCACAAGATGATTTTGATCCACACGTGGTAGGATCTGTGTGTGCTTTCTGTGTGTGTGTGTGTGCTGACACAGTTCGAGAGTTCAGGAGAGTTCAGGCTTGGCGTGATGAACTTTTGTCCTTGAGCACGGGTTGATGGTTTATGTGTGTGTGCTGGCTTGTCTTGATGAGATTATCAGCCAGCGCATCTGGCCAGACAGAGCTCTTTGTTTTCTGAACGTGTTAAATGAGTGTCTAAATGTAAATAAATGTCAGAGAGAGAATCCTTGGGGTTCTCTCGAGATTGCTCTTATTGGTCAGCGGATGTTCGCCAAGCCATAAATCCGAGGTCAGCAGTAAGGGATCTCTGTTTTCAGATAGGCCGTTAATGATTTACGCCATTTGTTGGCGCCGTTGGGTCTGGGGTTCAGGAAGGAAGAATCCTGAGACAATAGAGGTGTTTGTGGATTAGGATGCCAGTGATTTGATTAGGTCTCAGAGAAAAAAGGGGGTTTGATCACAGCTAATTTCAGTAATTTAAACCAAGAGAGAGAGAGAGACTGGTGATCTGGCCATCTCCTTTGTGTTACATTCCCCCCTTGATGAGTTGACGGCGTGTAGGGCTTAGTCGACTCATCACAGTAACAATGGTCAGATGGCAGGTCAGGGAGATGAGGTGGCTATAAAGGGGTTGTTAAGACTGGGGCTTAGTTCGATGGGGTCTTCCGCATTTTCTGGTGAGATGTCGTCCTTCCGAGGGTTTCTCCTGAAGCCTACGGAGACTGCCTCTGTGAGCTTGGTTGTAGAGGTTCGGATTGCGTTGACTCTTCGGTACAGGACATAGGCCAAGCCCAAGGTGAGGGTGTGTCCGATGATGGTGGAAACGCATAGTGCAGTATCAGCTGCGGTCCAGGCTTGAACGACAGGTGAAGTATTCAGGATGGGCAATCGAGACAAGGCTTGAAGGGCTGAGTCCAAGGGAGCTATGTCGACGATTTGTGACCCCCCTTCTGCAATTAGCTTTTCAAGTTCTGGGTCCAGAGTGAAGTTCTGATTCCTAAAGAAGGAGGGAATTTCTAGCTCGGCTTGGTACTCTTCGCTTGGCAGGTGGTACAAGGCCAGGTCATCCAGGTGGAGGATGGCTCCTCGTGGGACTTGAATCCACATGCTTTGGTTGAGTAGATTGACGCGGGTCGCAGTGTCGTCCTGGTCGTAGGTCAGTGTTGCTGACCGCACTGGAGTGTTCACGAGCCATCGATTTCCTACGATCTCGGCTTGTGTCTCGGTGACTTGGCCGCGAGGCTTAGCATCAGCTGGACAGCGTGCGTCGTTGGCTAGCTGTTGCAGGCCGCAGATTCCATCTGTGTTGTCCCTGAGGAAAGGCTTGCTCGGGCAGAGGTAGTGGATACCTTTGGTGAGAGTGCACATGTGCAAATTAGGGGCGAGATACAGTTGTGGGTCGCTGTCGTGGTAAGCTACCACTTCTGGAGTCCGTACCCTAAATTGAGTATTTTGCTGCCAGAATCCCAGGTTGACCACGTCTTTAAGTCTGTAGATTCGGCTTGATTCTATGATGGGTAGATTGAGGAAAAAACCGATCTCTAGCTGCGTCGGGTCAATGTACAGTGGAATGACGCTACCCAAGGAGTAGGCAAGGTGGATTTGTATCGGATCAGTGGGAGTCGTGACGGCAGAAGCCAGCATGTCTTGTACCAGGCTTAGGGGTATCAGATACGGCGGAATTCTACCCATGGCTAAGCTGTCCAGGGATGAGCTCACTTCTCTGAGCATGTCGGTCATTAATGCGGTGACTAACTGTGTTTGGGCAAAGTCATTTTGGAAAACTGTGAACATCTGTTTGATGGAGGTTACAGTACGGTTCAACATGACACTGTGGGTGTTGAGGATGGTTATCGTTCCTCTCAGTGTCTTACCTATGGTGGTCAGGGATGCGCTCTGTACGGTGAGTTGATCTTTCAACAGTGGAAGTTCCGTCTGGATTTCTGCCACATGCCTTCGTACAGTGGCTATGTTCACGGCGTTGACACTGGACATGCCAAGGTTGAACAGCGTGCCTACAGCAGCAGCGGCTCCGAGCAGCGCTCCTAGAAACTTCTTGGAACGTTTGTTATGGCCACTAAGTTCCGCTTGAGTGACAGTCATCTTTTCAAATTGGCTCATCATGTAACTGATGTCGGCTTCAGCGTGGTTGAGGGCGGCTTCGGTCCATCTGGCACCCGCCCGTCTGTCCATCTGGCCGTCAGCGCTGGTTTTCAGGTGTTGCTGGGCGAAAGCGAAAGTGGTTTTCAAGTGTTTATGGAGCTTGTCCAGGTATTGGGACGTGGTATAGGCGGTGACGAGGTTGTGGTCTCCTGGTTGGTACAACAGGTGTAATGGCAGGGTCATCTGCCTCCCGGTCATGAGTTCAAATGGGGATACTCGTGTTGATTCCTGTGGGGTGTCTCTGAGGGCCATCAGCACCAGGGGAAGTTTCACATCCCAGTCTTTCTGGTTAGTTGCCACATATTTTCTCAACATGGCGACCACCGTTCGGTTAGACCTTTCTACCTGTCCGGATGAGATCGGATGGTGACTGATGTGAAGTTTGGCTTGTACCCCTAGGATTCTCCAGATCTTTTGCATGATCTCTGCGGTGAAATGAGTTCCTCGATCTGAGTTGACTCTGAGCGGTAGGCCGAATCGGGAGAAGATGTGGTTCATCAGGAGATATGCCGTTGTTTGAGCAGTGTCGTTGGGTGCTGGCAGACACTCTACCCATTTGGTAAACTGGCACACTACCGTGAGAAAGTACTTATTGCCTCTTGATGACCGGGGGAGGGGTCCTACCCAGTCAATTTGAAGGTCTGGCCAGGGGAACGTGATTCCTCTGCGTTGCAAAGGGGCTCTGTGAGTTAGGTTTGTTGGGTGAAACTGACAGCAGACCAGGCATTCTCTCACATATTCTGCCACATCCTGTTGCATACATGGCCAGTATGCCACCTGTCTAAGTGTCTCATACGTGGCTCTGGTACCGTGGTGCCCAGCATATGGTGCGTTGTGGGCGTGATTCATAATTTCCCCCCTTTGGCAACGGGGCACCACAAGTTTGGGGCGAAGTGGTGTCATCGGTGACAAACCAAAGAATGTCGTCCCGCACACGTAACATGTGTCTGGAGTTGTGTAGATGTCTGAGATCGGAGTCATCAGTGAGATTTGAAGGTGTGAGAGGGGAGGTGGAGGGGTCGAGGAGGTGCAATTTAATTGCCTGTATGGCAGTGTCTGAGGCTTGCATATCTGCAAGGTCGTTTTTGGAAATTTGTGGTGTAAGTGACAGAAGCTCTGACGCAGGTGCTGTCGCAGGTGTGGTTTGCTTGCTGCGGGTTAGCACTGCGACGTCTGGGGTGGGCGGGGCTTTTGGGGAAACCCACGGTTCACCGTGTAGGGCGCCCGTTTTTGCGAGGGCGTCAGTGTGGTCATTCAAGTCTTTGTCTTGGCCAGGGAGTTTCGAATGTCCTTTTACCTTCTTCCAGTACACGGTAATGTCGTTTGTTGTTGTGATGTTGACACATTCTTGGAACAGGTGTTGATGCTTGACAGGCTTGTTGTTAGCAGTTGTGAAACCATTTTGTTTCCAGGTTGGAAGATGGCACACAAAACTGAGCCTGGCATAGTTCGAGTCTGTGCAGATGAGCAGTTCTTTGAGGTTTTGGGCTGCTGCGATTTGCAGGGTAATGAGAATTGCTGCTATTTCTGCGTATTGTGATGACTGGGGGCCCAGCTTGAAGTGTTGGTGTGGGCATGGGTGGTTGTTTACCCACAGTACCCCTGCGCCTGCTTTTAGGATGCCCTCGCTGTTGTAGGAACATCCGTCGACATAAGCTGTGGGCATGCCTTCGCACGCATTCTTGTCAAAGTACCTGTGGCAGGTTAGTTGTGGCTGCTGGGGCTCAGGTGTATTCAGCGTTGCAGCAGGTGAGTTGTCAGAGCAGTCTTGACATGTTGCCAAGCCGTTGCCTAGAGCGGATTTGTGGTTTTGTGCATATCTGGCCTCGATGTTTCGTCCTTGGAGAGCCATTAGCCATGTAGCTATGCGTGAGTTGGTGACAACACCGTCCCTTATCCGTTGGCTGTTAAGGAACATTACGGGCTGGTGGCAAGTCTCTATGATGACCTTCTGTGCACCAATGTAGTTGGAGAAGCGCTGAATTGCCCATACCGTACAGAGCAAAGCTTTTTCACAGTCCGAGAATTTGCATTCTGGTGGGAGAAGTGTCTTGCTGGCATATGCGACCACCTTTTTGTCTTGGTCATGCCGTTGGTATAGGCCAGCACTGAGACATTGGTCTGAAAACCCAGCGTCGAGGTGGAATTCTTTTTGCGGATCAGGGTACGCAAGGCAAGGGGCTGAGCATAAATGTCTTTAAAGTTCTTTCATGGCGTGTTCTTGAGCGTCTGACCAGACGAAAGGGCAGTCCTTCTTCAACAGAGCTGTGAGAGGCCTGGCGATGTCTGAATAGTGTTCGATGAATTGCCGGGAGTAATTGCATACTCCCAGAAAGCTTCGAAGTTCAGAGACGTTGGTGGGAGGCTTGATGTTCTGGATGGCATGAATGCGGTTTGATTGTGGTTCAATGCCATGGCGTCCAATGAGCAGTCCCACGTAATTTACCTTTTTGTGACACCACTGCCCCTTGTGTAGGGCTATTTTGGCGCCGGCAGCAGATAACTGGTTCAAAACATAGTCAATTTCTTTTAGGTGGTCGGCCACCGTTGTGCTTTTCATGAGCACATCATCGACGTAAATCAGGTTGCCTCTTGTCCTGGCGTCAGGGCAGGCTTTGTTTAAGAAGATGTTGAACTCAGCTGGTGAGTTTGCATACCCAAAGGGGCATCGGTTGAAGGTGTACTGGCGGTTGCCGAAGGTGAAGGCCAACTTGTGTTGGTCGTCTGGGTGCACTGGAATAGTCCAGAATCCAGAGGCCACATCGAGTGTAGAGAAGATGGTGGCTCCCCTGATTCTGGGAATTTCTTGCTCCAGTTGTGTCATGGGCCATCGTGACAAAGGCACCTGCTGATTTAGTTTGCGATAGTCGATCGTGGGCCGCCATTTACCGTTTGGTTTGAGGACGGGCCAGATGGGGGCGGAGTAGGTGCTGTTACAATTTCTGATTACACCTTTTTCAAGCATGGATTTGATGATTTCCTGCACTGGTTCATGTGAGGCGATGGGAATCTTGTATTGCTTGACAAACGTGGGAGGAGCCTCGGGGTGCGTGGGGATGCGTACTGTGTGGAGGTTGGTGAGACCACAGTCTAAAGAATCTTTAGCAAAGTATTCTTTGAATTTATACAGGACTTGTCGCAGCTTTTGGCGGTCTGCGTCGTCCTGAAGTGCGTCAGCATCTTGTAGGATTTGTTGCACTTGCGATTCAAAACCTGGATATGGTTCTTCTGTTGGCTTGTCATCGGTCGGGTTGGTTGTGACAGGCCTGGCAGGTGTATCAGTCTCAGTGACAGGCTGTTGGGAGACTGTGTACACTGTGAGTTGTTGGTCCTCTGTCAGCTCCGTTCTGCATACATGGTCTTTGGCCACGGACATGACGGAGGTGATGGCAATGAATTGAAAGGGGGCTGTGAACAGTGTGTTGTCCGTATGCCCTTCAGGTATTAGTGCAGGTGGAATGGGCCCTATGACGGGTAATGTCAGGTCAAAGTCATGAAAGGCGTGGCTGACTAGCCATCCCAGCCGGTAGGCTTTGGGGATGCTGATGTCAGTTGCTGTGCAATTGTTGAATAGAATGTAGACTACCCGAGATGACACTTCAGTGAGGGGTGTGGCTTCGAGGGTGAGTCTGAGTTCCACACACTCGGGTGACGGTTGGAAGAAAGCCAGTGTGTGGTTTAGGGTTTGGCCCTGTCGCAGGTTGAGCCGCACAGCGACCCCTTTGGTGTAAGCAGGTACCACCGTTCTCTGTTCGTTGATGAGAGTGCAGACCTCTGGCATGGTCTATCCTGACAGTAGGTTGTCCTGAATGACGGGAACAGGTGGCTGTGAAGTTAACGGAGCCCATACAACCTCATTAAACATGTCCACATGAGCCTTGAGGCGGATCAAGATGTCTGCTCCAATGTAGACGTCGTGGGCTGGATCCTCCAGGATCAGAAAGTAATGGGTCAAGTGCCGGTGATTCCATGTCAAGTTCAAGGCACAGATCCCTTTGGCAGATGTCATTGAGGATGGCTCTGGACTCAAAGGGAAACGAGTGCGTTTGCAGGCGTAGGGCAGGTCTGCAGTTTTTTCAATGATTGTATTGAATAGTGAGAGGCTTATGGCTGAGTTATCTGCCCATATTGCCAGGGTAATGTCTGTTGTGGTCACATCCTGCAACTGCAGGGGAGTGTTTACTTGGGGGCGGTAATTATCAGAGTCTGGCGTTGTTCTGAATGTGCAGAGTAGCGAACTTGAACCCTGATCAGCTGTGAGGACTTTGTCCTCGTGTCTGGCTGATGGAACTTCCGTGAACCCTGTGGCTTGACAGTCTGGTTCGATGGAGTCGTGTGGCTGGAGGGGGTGCGGTTCGCGCACCTGCGCCCAAACTTGGAGGTGCTTGAGGTCTAGCAAGGGTTCAAAGTGGTCCAAAAGGTCCTTGCCTATGAGAAATTGATACGTATTCATAGGTGAAATATAGACGGGGTGGACTATGCTCATCGGACCGATAGCCAGGTGAATGGGAGCTACGTTCCTTAGCTGGATGTCATTTTGGCTGTATGACTGCACGTTCAGCTCACAAGTGTGGAACTTAAGAGTTCGATTGTGTCTTTGTGCTTCAAACTTGAGTTTTTCAAATAGTTGAGCAGAAATTAGCGTTAAATCGGAGCCTGTGTCCACCAGGGCTTCGAGCTGCATTTCCTTTTCCAAGGTAATTGTTAAGTACAGTTTTCATGCCACTCCTCTCTCAATTAGGTTGCCCAGAAGTTGTGGTGTTGAATCTTGCGTGTTGATTGACAAGCAGTGAGGGTAGGTATCGGGTGGCTCATTGTGGGTGCAGATCAACAAGACCGCACTGTCTGGTACTTTATCATGAGAGCTGCTGCAGTTCCGTTCAGGAAGTGGTGTTGTCAGCTGGCTGTAGTGTGTGGCGCTGTCATTTGGTGATGTAACAGCAGGTTTAACAGTCTGTGGTCTGACAGCAGTGTTCTGTGGGGCTGTCAGCTGAATAACGTGAGTGGAGCTGTCATTAGGTGATGTAACAGCAAGTTCAGCATTGTGGGGTTTAACAACAGTGGCAGGTGGGCTGTCAGTGCGGGGAGCGTTGGTTTCAGGCCTGTGGGTTAGTCATGCGGTGTCTGGTTTATCTTTGTCTTCCTTGTGGGGTTTCTTTTGGAGAAACTCTTTCAGGATGCTCAGAAGTTCTGCTGCTTCGGATGTGGCTGCACTGTTTCTGTTGGATTTGGGCTCTTCCTTGGGCTTACCGGTGTCGTGTCGGGAGGAGTCCCGTGGCCGGTTCTCTGGGCTTGTGTTTCGGGGAGATCGGGGTCGGCCTCTCCTGGGGTGTCGGTCGGCATCCCAGCTGCCCCCCCCCCTTTTGGTTGTGGGAGAAGCGCTGCCGGTCCCAGGGACCCCCGAAACGGTCATTTTGCAGTTTTGCAGTTACGCTGTCCTCTGCCAGCTTGGAACAGTCGTGGCTGTCTGTTGCCGGGTCCGTAGTTGGTAGGCTGTGCACCTTCTAAGTTCAGTTCTGGAAAGGGTGCAGCAACAGGGCAAACTGTGGGGTATTTCCCAGGTTTTTCAGACATAGTCTTTTTTTTTACGTACGCTTTGTGAGCCAGGTCACGTAATTGTTGGATTGACATGGTCCGTGGACAGACGAGAACGCCCAAATGCGAACTTTGGGTTGGATGAAGATTCCGCAGGAAGAGGGTTTTGAAATTAATATCATCTTCCATCCCTGCAATATTCTGCGGGCCAAAATATGCTTGTCGCAGGCGGTCATAATAGGCCTGGGGGGTCTCTAGTTGTGCTTGCTTGAGATCCATTGCCGCTATTATGCCTTGGTCGGATTCGGGGTCGGAGTATTCACGAATCAGAGCTTGTCGTAATTGTGTGTAATTAGTTTTAATAGATTCTGGCTGACGATCCAGGAAACTTCTTACAATGCGCCCAGAGGTGGTCCGAAGAAGATATAACTTGTCCCAAGTAGTGACGTTGTCCACAGTTTGTAAGTGAAATTCAATATCGGTTAAATAGGAGTGCACGTCGTTACCCCCTGATGGCTTTGGGTTGAATGTGGGGATGTTTCTTGCCAGCTTGTCCAGTTCTTTAGAGGCTGTGCGATGGCTGGTGGTTCGCTTCTCTGAGACGGGGGCAGCAGTTACGATAGGGTCACGACGTGGGCTTGCCTCATCTTCTTTAGTCGTAAGGGTTTGGCTGTGAAGTGCAGGCTCGCTGGTGAGGGGAGACGAAGTGGCGTGTGTCCCCCCACCCAGTCCACCTTGCAGTCCGTACGCATGTTTGAGTTCGCGGTGGACGATGTCCAGTTCGTCCTTAAGATCCTGTCTCTGTTGGATGAGCTCGTTAATTTCAGCTCGGGCTTTCTGCAAAAATGTCTCACACGCCTTGAATTTTGTGTCTTTGTCTTTTAATTCTGTGAGTGCTCTTTCTAGCTGAGCCTCTCCACGCATTAGATCGTCACTGAGGGCTGCAGTGGTCTGTTTCTCTGCCTCCAGAGAAAAGGAGCTTTTTTCAGCTTGTCCTTGTCCTCCTCCAGCAGACGTGCCTGGGACAACAGGTAGTGGGAGAGACTCCCGATGATGCGACTCCAGTCTTTTGAACTGTAGGCATGCGTGGGGTCCTGGGACATGATCTGGTCCACTTTGTCGTCCAGTTCCTGTGGGGTCAGGAGTTTTGGGTCCCCGAAGTCTTTGGATAGACAGGCCGTAGTCATGGCGGTCAACCACGCCTCCAAACTATTCCAGTGTTCCGCAGGACTGGATGCACGTGATATTTTGACTCACTGTAGGCGAGAGAAACACAACACACAAGACACACAAGAAGGGCCAATGCAATCGGGTCGTGAAGCTAATAAACTATAGGACGGTGTGCCGTCTATAGAATTTTGGGCCAACTGACTTTAGACAGTTAGGCGGGTCCGTACAGGGCCCGAAATAGAGACTGTTCGGTTGTCCCTCTTATTACTTAGCCTTTTGGGGTCTCGTTGATACTCTGCAAAACAATTTACACAGAACGTGCAAGGCACGAGTAGGCGAGGATTGAAAAGGAAGGAAGAAACAAAATTAAACAACAATGTCAGTGATTTGGTCTGGGCTGCAATTTGGACACTTATAGCACGAAGGATGTGCCTTGGGGGAAATATTTAAGATTATGTGGTCTATAAGAAAGACAGGGGTTTGTTTTCCTTTCTTTTGATTATCAAAGTTCAGTTTACCTGAAATGGACGGAGGTCAACCCAGCCGGCCCCCGCGGAGCGCGGTCAACCTTCCTGGCGCCCCAAACACCTGGCCGCCGTGACCTTGGATTCTCCGTTACTCTGCTCACGGCCACGACCACTCAAACAGAGTGACTGTAGGCACAACCCTAGTAGTCCCGGAGGTACCAACCAACCAAACGCAATGTAAAGGAGGGTGCCGCAGAGAACCCACCAGGACGAATCCTGGAGTGACAGGGGCTGTCGGTGGTTTGTGCAACGGTCCCAACAATTAACTTTTCCATCGGCGTGGAGGCTGGCACTCCGAGGCACCGGATTGCTGATGTCACTACTGCGTGCCGCGGCTCGTGGCAGAGGTAAGAGAAACTCAAGTATCACCGCTCGGTCAGTGTCGGTAACGTCAGTCGGCCAACTTGCCCACAGGGGTCCAATCGGGCTTCCCCAGTCCACTGCAGGTGCTGAGAGTCTTGCCTATATGACACACAAAATGGAGTGAGCAGAGTAGCTTAAAGTGAGTTAAGATCTCTGGCTTACACCAAAGTGAGTTTATGTGGAAAAATAGGGCAAAAGTCACGGTGGGCCTGTGACAGGTAAATGAAAACAATGATAATAAAATAAAAACTTTAAAGAGAGAAAGGAAATTAACTAACCCGAAAAAGGAAGAAACCAAATAAAGGTGTGGACGGCTGTTGCCACCTAATGTTTACAATAGAAAGAAGTTTGGATAGGATGAGAGTTATTGGTAAATAACCTAACCCAATGGAAGTTCAGCAGTAACCTCAATGCAGGTGGAAACCGGTGGTAGGCTGCTGCAGTGGATTATTAGGGCCTCAAGGGGGCGTCTCTCTGTGGTGCACCCTAATTGTTTGACACAATTCAAAATCTTAATTCAACATTGGTTCAAGATCACATCCAACTAAGCCTGCGGAAGAGTTCACAAGTGAATTAGAATTGATTTCTTATAATAATCACAATAACTGAAGTTATTAAATTTAATAAATCTATAAATTTGTAGCAGGCAGATAGCTGACTTGAGAAAGGATCGGCCACCAGAGGGCGGTGTCCTTCTCAGGGCTAAGATGACTGGAATGTGAAAATGGGAGTAACCAAAATTAAATTAAGTTTAAATTTCACCTCAAATCTAAATAGCCTTGGAGAGAAAAAGTTTTGTTGTTTTAGGGAAATAGAAAGATTTCTAAAAACAAAATAAAATAATCACTATAACATTGAGTTTGTTATTAAAGGATTATTAAATTGAACTAAAACCAGACAGAATCATTAAAGCAGATTTAGAAATGAAAACACAGCAGAGTAGAGACTTTGAAAAGAAGAGGGATAGTTGACCTGGAGGGCTGCGGCCACGAGGGGGCACTGTCCTCTTCCGGGTGAACTTATCAGTGCTTTTGGATCGAGACACTCTATAATTTCCGGTTCCCTTTCTGGGAATTTGAAATTCACAATAAAATGTCTCAGTCCAAAATACAAGGGTTGTTTTAACGAACTTAGCGCGCTGTAAATACAAATATGTATTTAGAACAACTTCTTAAATACTTACGAACACAGCTCTTGAAACACCAAATCAAGGCGGAGGAGATGGCCAACGGGTATTTTACTCGTGATTGACCACGCGGTGGCAGTGTTACGCTAACGCGGAACGCGAGTCACCGGAGCGGTGCTTTGAGAACGTTTCTGAAATCACAATTTTCAAGCGTGCGGGCCCTTGTGCAAATACAAAACACACTGCAAATTCCCGTATTTTATCGTTTCTTAACGACATACAATCAAATATATATTTGTTTCTGACCGGAGTAGCCTATTTTGCTCTCGGGGTTTACAGAAATACCGGTAACAATGCCTGATGGACTCCTCTGTTCCAAAACAGGTCTCAAACAGATTTACATGTATGGTCACAAGAAAAAGCGATTTTTCCTAATTCTGGACTCGCAACAACACTGTAAACTTAACTGCAGTTTTTCTCCACGACCAGATTTACTGGCGGGTTATGGCTTTTCGCCCTTTGATCAGTATTTTCGAGTCGACTTAGTACTTATTCAATAACGTTACAAGATTCAAGCGCGCACAAAATCGTTAAACTTTCAAAATCACACATGAATATAAACTTGCACAATCTGTATCAAACTGAGTATGAGAGTGCCCGCATTCTCCACCAATATATATATTAACAACAATGGCTTATGTTTAGGGAATTAATTAGCTCAAATTAGCATTAATGTGAATATGCATATGTTGCTTACATGAATTAAATGATTCCCAAATAGGGAATAGGTCAAAACCTCGGCTTATATCAGAGATTACACAATTACTTGTAGTACTCACTAATATGGACGGGTAGAATATGTTCAATTAGGGGAAATTTTAGGTATAAGTTGAAAAATGTTCATTTATTGTACAAACTGTACGTCCAGCACACAGAAGGTACAATGTCTGAACAGAAATCTAACGTCTTTAACACCGATAGATAACACTTTTTCCGTGGCCACAAAGAAAATAATTATCTTGGTGTTTTAGATCATTTGAGATTTCTTTCAATAGTAAAATTGATTGTAGAGCTTTAAGAGGTAAAAATCTGCACTACTCAGGGACTCAGTATTGAAACAAACAGGCAATCTCAACTCAAATGATTTAACAAAGTTTATTCAGACGAGCTACTGGTTACATGTACTAGTTTAAATCACACAGGAGTAAATATGCATAAACAAAACAATATACGATCGCAATGAGGAATATAGCAAAAATAAACGTAAAAGAGAAGGAAAGGAGAGAGAGATGAGAAAGAAAGAATAAGAGGAGATTTTAAGAATGGCTTTGTGTGTGGGTCCAAGGATAGTGTGGTAAGAAGAGGTGTGTGTGTGTGTGTGTGTGTGTGTGTGTGTGTGTGTGTGTGTGTGTGTGTGTAGGAACACGCCTTTAGCAGCACATGGTCGTGTGTTTTGGTCTAGGAACACGTGGATATGTGCGCGTGTATGTGTGTGTGTACGTGCAGATGTGTGTGTGAAAGAGTGTGTAAGTGTGAGTCAAAGAATTTAGAGATAGGTAGAAACAGCTCAGTCATTCATAACAAAACCCCAATAGGCACAGTAAATTTAGACACTTTAAACAGCCCTTCAGATTGTAAATTTAAAGTCTACGTTACTCTGGGTGAAGCTCGGCCTTTGTGTGTCCGTGCGTCGAGTCGGGGGAGGCAAAGCGCCTGGTCACGTGGTCACCGAAACGGATTTCACAGCGTCTAGTTGCTATGGCGACTGGAAACGAGCGAAAACTTAGCAAGATGATCTTAGCTTTAAGTTGATTTCGTTGGTTGGTTGAGGAAGACTATCAACTGAAGTAAAGTAGTTTTAAGAAAATAAAACTTGGAAGAAAATGAAAATAAAAGCGAACGAGGCTTCCAAGGATGGAAGAAGGCGTGTCGTCTTTCTCTCTCTGGCGGAGTGCATTTTAGAGGAGGAAAACATGATATTTTAAAGGGGCCCAACTCACGCCCTCTCACGTATGTGAGCCAATGGTCCTTAAAGGCGGGTCGGGTCCACCTCCTGACGTTTCGACGGTCGATATGCCCCTTCCAACTAAGTATTGAAAGATAACTTCGTTCCTAACATTAATAACACTGGTATTAATAAGAGAACGCATTTCCTGATATTTTGTGTTAAAGATTCCACACCGTTGGGATTTATGGAGCACAACGATACCACGAATGGTAACTTTATGACCCAGTCAACCGCAGATACACGATTTTTCGCGATTATAGTCACATCAAATGGATTACAAATCAATAAAGCTATACAGGCATAGTATTTGGGATAAAGGATCATGCATACATCAAGAGAATACATTTTAAACATTTCACAAGATGATTTTGATCCACACGTGGTAGGATCTGTGTGTGCTTTCTGTGTGTGTGTGTGTGCTGACACAGTTCGAGAGTTCAGGAGAGTTCAGGCTTGGCGTGATGAACTTTTGTCCTTGAGCACGGGTTGATGGTTTATGTGTGTGTGCTGGCTTGTCTTGATGAGATTATCAGCCAGCGCATCTGGCCAGACAGAGCTCTTTGTTTTCTGAACGTGTTAAATGAGTGTCTAAATGTAAATAAATGTCAGAGAGAGAATCCTTGGGGTTCTCTCGAGATTGCTCTTATTGGTCAGCGGATGTTCGCCAAGCCATAAATCCGAGGTCAGCAGTAAGGGATCTCTGTTTTCAGATAGGCCGTTAATGATTTACGCCATTTGCCTCAGGAAGAATCCTGAGACAATAGAGGTGTTTGTGGATTAGGATGCCAGTGATTTGATTAGGTCTCAGAGAAAAAAGGGGGTTTGATCACAGCTAATTTCAGTAATTTAAACCAAGAGAGAGAGAGACTGGTGATCTGGCCATCTCCTTTGTGTTACAGTGCACATTGAGTTCAAATGTTAATTTCCTTTGTTCTCTCAGAGAGTAGCTCTCTCTTCCAGTTTTTCCAATCTTACAGAGTTCTGTCCACGTACATATGCAGAGCGCGAACGGGACAGAGAAAAGCCAGGGCTGGGTCTGCCTCCTCCAGGGGCAGCGTTTGCAGGTTCACTACCTGGTCCCTGAAGGGAGTGGTAGGAACCTTGGGCACATAGCCAGGCCGGGGTCTCAGTACCAAGTGGTTGTCACCCGGCCCGAACTCTAGGCATGATTCGTCGACCGAAAATGCTTGCAGGTCCCCTACCCTCTTGATAGAGGCCAGTGCAATCAGCAGCAAAATCTTTAAGGAGAGAAGCTTTAAGTCTGCTGACTGCAAAGGCTCAAAGGGAGCATCCTGAAGTGCTTAAAGCAACAGGGAAAGTTCCCAAGAGGGTATGGAGGGGGGACGAGGAGGGTTTAATCGTCTTGCTCCCCTAAGGAACCTGACGACTAGGTTGTGCTTTCCCACTGATTTGCCATCTAGGTGGTCGTGATATGCTGTCCCACACCCCTGACACTACATGCCCGTTGTATGTGGCACCCCAGCCGGTGGCAGAGGAATCTGTGAATACCACAGCATGCCTGGACACCTGTTCCAAGGGGACTTCTGCTCGCAGGAATGAGGGGTCTGACCACATGAAGCACTTGACACTGAAGCACGCAAGGGGAATGGTCGCAGCGGACACAGACAAGAAATGTGCAACCCGTCCTGCGTTGTCTCTCTTCACAGTGGTCTTACCAGCTGTGAGAACGGCAATTCAGCGCTCTTGGCGCACCGTTACCAGCTGTGAAAACAGCCTTTTTGTTTTGCTAAGTAACACAAAAACAAAAACAGAGAGAGAGAGAGAGAGAGAGAGAGAGAGAGAGAGAGAGAGAGAGAGAGAGAGAGAGAAAGAAAGTCGACCCCACTGCTGCACAGTATCGCCCGCACCAAACACGAGAGATCATCTTGAAGAGCTTGCTCGTTGTTTGATCACTCAGTAGATTAAACAGCATCGAAACGCTTGGCTCCGAAGCAAAAAGCTGAAGTGCAATCGCACCTCCTGCTCATTATATACTGAACAGCTGATGCAAATGATTGCATGCCAATGTGCATTGGCTCGGTTTAGTTTTACTCAATGTAGATTGGCCTCTCTAATGAGATTCCTATCCGTCGGTCACAACGTACGTAGAGAGTGACCGACTGATAAGGGAACAGACCTTAAAACAGACTTTCCTGCATTAATTTATAAATGAACTGATCAATAAATGAACATGCATCCCAGAACATTGTGTGAATGATTTACTGTGTTGTGTAGTGTCTTTTGATTAATTTTTTTATTTTTTTATAATGTGTATTTTATGATCGAATCAACGGTCAGTGTAACCTCACCTATATAATGTTTGGTCTCTATAAATTGGTACTTTGAAGATTGAAATGATTGTGTATATGATATGTAAATAGCTGCGCAACATTTAGAATTACAAGATTCTTTCATAGTTTCTTCATCAGCAACCAATCCAGCTGCACATGCACACTAGAAACAAAAGTTCTACCAGAAAGACTCGGGAGAGTTATTTCAATAAACCATACATTTATTGACAGCTCAGCAAGCTGATAAACTACAAAGTCATTTGGCGTAGGCCCCGTCCGTAGTGCATAATCCGAGAGTATCGGATCTGCAATTCCTGCCTAAAGATGAAGGCAGGGGCGCAGCCGACCCCCCCTGGGAGGTATGGACGGGACCATCCTGGTGGTGGTGGGGAGGATGGGGGTAATCGTCGCTTCAGTATCTGCGAACTCAAACATGTGTAAGTACAGTGCTTTTATACAGTGAGCATAAGAATATGATTGGATAGAAGTGAAGGCAATAAGTGACGTAGTAATTGAGTCTTCCCAGCAGAACTTATGCTAAAGCTTTCATATCCATAAATCAAATTCTCCCGCTTGGATATTCCACCCTTCTCATTGGTCGAGCAAACCGGGAGAGGTGGGACTTTTCTCAGGCTTTATTAGAGACAAATTCACAGTGACTCCCACTTCTTCTTTTTCGGGCTTCTACTGCTGTTTCTTCGGGTTGATGTCTGTTCCTAATGCCATGCTTCCTAATGATATCTCTAAGGGTAGCATGTACAGAATGAACAGCAACGGTCAAGGTACTATGGTACGGTCTAAATCCTGACTGAACATCCTTGCAGATATAATTTATTTCTAAAAAGGAACATAGTTGTGAGAATACTGTCTTTTCTAGTATCTTTGACAGAAAAGGTAGATTCGAGATTGGCCTGTGACTTATTCTGTAGGGTCAAGTTGCATTTTTTTTAACAAGCGGTTTAATCATATCCAGCTTAAAAGTTTTTACTACGTATCCTAATGACAAAGATGAATTAATGATATTAAGAAGAGGATATATGACCCCTGGAAGCATCTCTTTCAATAACTTAGTCGGTATAAGGTCCAACATTCATGTTGTCGATTTAGATGATTTAACGAGTTTAGTAAATTCTTCCTCTTCTATAGCAATGAATGAATCGAAATTTTCCCTCAAGAAGACAACAATGCACTGCCTGATGCAATACTGTAGTAGACGGTTATTAGTTATAATTTTCTCCCTGATATTATCAATCTTGTAAGTAAAGAAGTTCATAAAGTCATTACTGCTGTGCTGCTTGGAAACGTCTGGGCTTGAAGCTTTATTTTCATTAGTTTAGCCACTGTTTCAAATTAATACCAAGGGTTTTGTTTATTTTCTTCTAACAGGGTTGAAAAATAAGCAGACCAAGCAGCTTTTAAGGCCTCTCTGTATGCAATCGTGCTCTCTTTCCATGGAATGCGAAATACCTCTAGTTCTACCAGAAAGACTCGGGAGAATTATTTCAATAAACCATACATCTATTGACAGCTCAGCAAGCTGATAATATACAAAGTCATTTGGCGTAGGCCCCGTCCGTAGTGCATAATCCGAGGGTATCGGATCTGCAATTCCTGCCTGAAGACGAAGGCAGGGGCGCAGCCGACTCCCCCGGGAGGAATGGACAGGACCATCCTGGTGGTGGTGGGGAGGATGGGGGTAATCGTCGCTTCAGTATCTGTGAACTCAAACATGTGTAAGTACCGAGCTTTTATACAATGAGCCTACGAATATGATTGGATAGAAGTGAAGGCAATAGGTGACATAGTAATTGAGTCTTCCCGGCAGAACTTATGCTAAAGCTTTCATTTCCCTTTCGTTCAGTCACTATGAGTTACATCAGTGAATGACAAAATGGGGGTTTCGCTTAGAAGCCTATCACCTTCGAGTTCTACAAAACGAGCCAATGGCAATGGAAATGTCATGGGTCTGCGCAATTTGCATAGCGCAACTCCGCCCCACTGCGTGGGTATAAAAGGAGGACGCTGGCAATCTCGCATCATGTTTTTGCTTCGGAGCCAAGAGCTTCTCTTCACTCCTCTGCGAGCCTGTTTCTGAGTTCTTTGAGAGACTACGAAACGAGCAGCTCTCCAATGTGTTGGTGTAACGGCTCGTTCCAACGAGATCACATTGCCTGCTGCTGATCTGTGCAGTGATCTGCCAACAGTGTGTGTGCTTCTCCCTGGATGCTTCAGCACACTGCTGAGCTTTCCTCTCCTCACAAAAGATCTAGCCGTGCACTTCTGGGTGTGGTCGACTTGTTTTGTCACCTGATGGGCACAATCGCTGCCTGGCGTGTTTGGGCTTAGATCACGCTCAGGCAGCGTTTGTGGATGAATCAAGTTCCCATTCCGGGAACATGACCATTGTGTTGCTGAGGTCCTCTGCGGAGGTAGAGTCCCCTCTGCCACACCCTGATCTATCCCCTCTGCGAGAGGCGATACTTCGGCTGGTGGCCAGGGTGATCTGAGGATTACGGTGTGGAATAAAGCCCCGACGATGCTCGGGTCACACACCCCTCTTGCCGCAACCCGCGCACTGCCCATCACAAGGTGGGCTGGAGTCTTCCGCAGATGAAGACTCGGCTGTGCCTATTGTCTGACAGACATTGCCCGAGTCTGATCCGGAATTGACAGCCATGCTCTCCCGGGCAGCCGCGAGCATCGGGCTGGAATGGAACCCGGCTTGGATGGCTGATTGTTTTTTTTGGATACCTTTCTTCCCGGAGGTGCATGAGGAGGTCACAAGGTCCTGGAAGTCACCATTGTCTTCCCGTGATCGCTCAGCAACCTCCTCCGCCTTCTCTTCCCTCGATGGGGCCATGGCTAAAGGGTACACTGGGCTCAGTCTTGCGCAGGGCACTGGAAGACAGTTGCTGTGGCGTGATTGAATTGGGACCACCATTTCGTCATTCACTGACGTAACTCGTAATGACTGAACAAAAGGGACGTTATGTCCCTCTGCCACAACCGCTGTACCGCTGGAACAGCCTGGATTTTAGTCTTGACTCCTCAGCGGAAAACATGATGCGAGATTGCCATCGTCCTCCTCTTATACCAACGCGGTGGGGCGGAGTTGTGCTATGCAAATTCCGCATACCCATGGCATTTCCATTTCATCATTCACTGGCGTTACGTCTCCGTTCCCTCCCCAGGGAATGAAGGTTACATACTGTACGTAACCGAGACGTTTTGTTTTCTTACAGTTCCAGTTGCCTGCTCTCTTAAGGGCCTGAGTGTGCTTGTTGTACCACGACGTTGGACTATTTCCTTAAATCTTCTTTAAGCACAAACGAGCAACTGTGTCTAAAGTGCTGGAAAAGAGAAAGTTAAAAGTTGCGGTCGCAATATCGAGTTCTTCTCAGCTGTCTGGGATGCTGATATGATGAAACTGATCAGGAAGATTATTAATAAAGCAATCTTTAGTGGCAGAAGGGATAGGTCTAACATATTTGTAACACGGAGTCGGCTTCACAGCCTTGGCTTAATGAAGTATAAACAATTCAATTCAATTCAAAGTTATTTGTATAGCGCTTTTCACAATACATATTGTTTCAAAGCAGCTTTACAGAAAGTGCATTTCAGAAATGTACATAGAGAAATACAGATAGTTAATCATGTATTGATTTAGGGCATAAACATATCGCCAGCGTTGAGTCGTCTCTTCACAGGCGTCGTCTCTGCACGGGTGTTGGAGAATCTGTAGTTTCCATGAGAGGCTGGATACAAACTGGAGCTGACGATCTGTATTTACCTCGGGACTAGCGTCCCGAGATAACAACAGAAAAGCATATGGGAAATAATTAGCGTAGCTGCTGTTCGCAATATTAATGCATTCAATCTGATTCAACTGAAGTATAAAAGGTAAGTATTATGTGAATGCTTGGCTAAAGAGATGCGTCTTTAATCTAGTTTTAAACTGGGACAGCGAGTCTGAGCCTCGAACAATATCAGGAAGGCCATTCCAGAGTTTAGGAGCTAAATGTGAAAACGCCCTCCCTCCTTTAGTGGACTTAGATATCCTAGGAATGACCAAAAGCCTCGAATTTAGTGATCTTAAAGAGCGTGATGGATTGTAGGGCGATAGAAGATCCGTTAAATACACGGGAGCTAAACCATTTAGGGCTTTATAAGTCAGTAGCAATACTTTGTAATTGATACGGAACTTTATAGGTAACCATTGTAGAGACGACAGAATTGGTGTTATATGTTCGTATTTTCTTGATCTAGTAAGAACTCTAGCGGCTGCATTTTGGACTAACTGTAGCTTGTTTATTGAGGATGCAGGACAACCAGCTAATAAAGCATTACAGTAATCTAGTCTCGATGTCATGAATACATGAACTAACTTTTCTGCATCAGAAACAGATAGCATATTACGTAGCTTAGCAATGTTTCTAAGGTGGAAAAAGGCTGTTCTTGTAACATAATGAAATATGATTTTCAAAAGACAAGTTGCGGTCTAATATAACACCCAGGTCTTTTACTGTAGTGGATAAAGTAACAGGACACCCTTCTAAATTAAAGTTGTATTGTAAGAGATTTTGTGGGCAGTTTTTTGGACTAATAAGTAATACCTCCGTTTTATCTGAATTTAATAGCAGAGAATTACATGTCATCCAGTATTTTATATCTTTAACACACTCTGTTAATTTAGATAATTTATTGTTTTCATCTGGTCGTGATGAAATATATAATTGAGTGTCATCAGCATAACAGTGGAAATTAATTCCATGTTTTCTTATAATATTACCAAGTGGCAGCATATATATTGAGAATAGCAGAGGGCCTAACACAGATCCTTGCGGTACACCGTAGTTTACTGACGTTATCTTCGATTTTTCCCCATTACGCAGACAAAATGGTAACGGTCAGATAAGTACGATCTAAACCAGTTTAATGCCTGTCCCTGAACACCAGTGTATTTTTGAAGTCGGTCTAAGAGTATTTTGTGATCTATAGTGTCGAACGCAGCACTAAGATCGAGTAAAACTAGTATTGAGATACAGCCTTGGTCAGAAGCTATAAGTAAATCATTTGTGATTTTAACGAGCGCAGTTTCTGTGCTATGATGCGGTCTGAATCCTGACTGAAATATTTCATAGATATAATTTTCTTGCAAGAAAGAGCATAGTTGAGCGGACACCACTTTTTCTAGAATTTTAGACATAAATGGAAGATTTGAAATGGGTCTGTAATTTGCTAGGTTATTATGATCTAATTGTGGTTTCTTAATCAGAGGTTTTATAACTGCCAACTTGAATATTCTTGGAACATGACCTAAGGATAAAGACGAGTTAATATTTTTGAGAAGAGGCTCTTCCACTACAGGTAACACTTGTTTCAGTAGTTTAGTCGGTATTGGATCTAATAAACACGTTGTTGGTTTAGATGCAATGATAAGTTTATTTAGCTCTTCCTTTCCTATAGTTGCAAAGCGCTGTAATTGTTCTTGCGGGGTTGAGGCTGAATCATAAGACACCATTAAAGATTGTACATTTACAATTGTGTTTCTGATGCTTTCTATTTTCTCAGTGAAGAAATTCATAAAATCATTACTACTACACTGTAACGGAATATTTTGCTCCGGTAACGTCTGTTTATTTGTAAGTCTAGCGACGGTGTTAAATAAAAACCTAGGATTGTTTTGGTTATTTTCTATTAGTTTGCGAAGGTGCTCAGCCCTGGCTGCTTTTAGGGCCTTTTTATAACGTGACATACTGTCTTTCCATGCGATTCTAAAGACCTCTAAATTAGTTTGTTTCCATTTACGCTCAAAATTACGAGTTTCTCTCTTTAGAACATGCGTAGCACTGTTGTACCATGGTGCTTTACTTTTCTCTCTGACCTTTTTTAATCTAATTGGTGCAACGATGTCTAATGTACTAGAGAAAATGGTGCTCATTGTGCTAGTTAGTTCTTCTAATTCATCTGTTTGTTTGGGTTAGCTATTTGAGAAATTATCTATAGTTGTTGGAAGGATTGTTCTGCCTGGTCGATAACGTGGCGCAACATGACAAATTTCAGCGGTACGTAATATGCAAGTGACCATATAATGGTCAGTGACTTCATCACTTTGCGGTATAATATCTATATCGGTTGGATTGGTTCCATGTGATATAATTAAATCTAGCGTATGATTAAGACGATGAGTGGGACCAGTTACGTTTTGCTTGACCCCAAAGGAGTTTAATAAATCTGTAAACGCAGCCCCTAATGCATCATTTGAATTATCTACGTGTATGTTAAAATCTCCAACAATTAATGCTTTATCGTCATTGACCAAAAATGAGAGAAAATCTGCAAACTCTTTTAGGAAATCAGCGTAAGGCCCAGGCGGTGTATATACAGTAGCCAAGGCTAGAGATAATAGGGATTTCTTTCTTACATCTAAGAGCGTAACATTTAGCACTAGTACTTCAGACGAATTAAACCTGTGACCTGTTTTCTGAGTAACAGTAAGAATATCTTTATAGATTATAGCAACACCACCGCCACGACCAATCAGACGGGGCTCATGCTTATAACAGTATCCAGGAGGTGTAGACTCATTAAGACCGAAATAATCATTTGGTTTAAGCCAGGTTTCAGTAAGGCAAAGTACATCGAAACTATTATCTGTGACCATTTCATTTACAATAACCGCCTTAGGTGTAAGCGATCTGATGTTTAAAAGACCTAGCTTTATAAATTGTTTTTGTTCACTAATATTGAGATTTTCTGGTTTAATCACAATTAGATTTTTCCTAGATCCTGCAGTAGATTTATTATTTGATCTCACTAAACGAGGAATAGACACAGTTTCAATATAATGTTCTACATTGGTACTTATATCAATTAAGTTTGGACAGCAAAGAGTGTGATTTGGACTTTGACTTACTAGTCATATGGTGTGTAGCGTCTTGGAGATGTTGTCCGACAGAAGAGCCGCTCCGATTCTGCTGGGGTGAAGGCCATCAGCACGGAAGAGCCTAGGACGCTCCCAGAACAGATTCCAATTATTTACAAAGAGCAGTCTCTGTTCATTACACCATGACATTAACCATTCATTTAGAGCAAATAATCTACTGAACCTTTCGTGTCCTAGTCGGTACGTGGGAAGCGGTCCAGACACGATGATCGTTGTTTCAGGCGATGTGCTGCGTACCGTCTTGATCAGGGTCCTGTAGTCCTTCTTCAAAACCTCCGTCTGCCGCAACCTGATGTCGTTCGTTCCCGCGTGCAGCACGACAGCTCTGACGGGCTCGTCACCATTCAGAATCCCGGGAACCTGTGCAGCGACATCGAGAACACGAGCACCAGGAAAGCAGTGAGTGCGCACCTTACCTTTACCTATGGAAGCATGGACATGCCGGACGATGGAACTGCCGATGATCACAGCGTCGCGTTCAGTCTCGCGTAGAGGGGAGAAGCGGTTCCGGGTGGAGATCTCGAAGGCCGGGAGGGGCGGAGAGGTCCTAGCTCTGGTCCTGGCCCGCGTCTTCAGCTGTGGAATCACCCAGGGTCCTTGTTGTTGTGTCGGTGCCGGAGTGAATGAAACTTAGTAATTCTGAAGATATTACTATAAATTACAGTAACACCTCCCCCTTTGCCTTTCAGACGAGGTTCATGTTTATAACAGTAATCTTGGGGGGTGGACTCATTTAAAGTAATGTAATCGTTTGGTTTTAGCCAGGTTTCTGTCAAACACAGCACATCTACATTTACATTTATGCATTTGGCAGACGCTTTTATCCAAAGCGACTTACATTGCATTATCCTATACATTTATACATAGGTATGTGCAATCCGCTGGGATCGAACCCACAACCTTGTGTTGTTAACGCAATGCTCTTACCACTGAGCTACAGGAATTATTACCCTTAAATGGGTTTGGGAGTTTTTTTGGGAACAGACTCAGTCTCTATATGATGATATCTAGGTGAAAGAGGCTCTACGTGATGGGATTTATCTGACCTCAGTGACGTGAGACAGCTAGCAGACAGTCGGTTTAGCCAGTCTGTCTGCTTCCTGACCTGAGCCCCAATTCATGTTTGAGCTCTAAGACTATTTGCTATATTACTAGAGAGAAGAGCGGCACCATCCCAGGAGGGATGAATACCATCTCTTTTCAACAGGTCAGGTCTGCCCCAAAATCTTTTCCAATTGTCGATGAATTCTATATTATTTTGCGGACACTGCTTAGACAGCCAGCCATTGAGTGAGGACAATCTACTAAGTATCTCATCACTCCTGCGAACAGGAAGGGGCCCAGAGCAAATTACAGTGCCTGACATCGTACTTGCAAGTTCACACACCTCTTTAACGCTAATTTTAGTGATCTCCGACTGGCGAAGTCGAACATCATTAGTGCCGACGTGAATAATAATCTTTGAGAATTTACGATTAGCATTAGCCAGCACTTTTAAATTTGCTTTGATGTCAGGCGCTCTGGCTCCCGGCAAACATGTGACTATTGGCGCATTTCCACTGCATGGTACGGTACGGCTTGGTTCGGTACGGCACGCTTTGGCGCATTTCCACTGCATGGTATGGTACGGCTCGGTTTGGTACGGCTCACTTATGGCGCATTTCCACTGCATGGTACGGTACGGTACGGCTCGCTTAAAATGGTACCACCTCTGTTGAGGTTCCAAGCGTACCGTATCGATACTAAAATGTGACGTGAAAACACTGCAGATCACTGATTGGTCAGACAGAATCATCACTACCAGCGTCATTGTATTTACAACAAGAGACATTAAACCAGCTAGATTTAAATAGCCAGTAGACAACAGTCAACGCTGTAGCACCTGTTTTAAAAGTATTTGCTTAAAAAAAAGAGTATAAACTTCAAAAAAGAAATGGCTGAATCGTGGTCAGTGGACGAGGTGCAGACGTTCCTCTCGACAGTTGCCGAGGAGTGGATGGGGAAACACGGAATGAAAAATTCGCATTTAATATGATGTCATGGTAGTAGAGACGGCAACTATATAACGATCAGTCCCACCCACTTTGAAGCGGTACTAACTGCAGTGGAAAAGCAAATGAGCTAAAGCGAGCCGAACCGTGCCATAACGAGTCGAGTCATACCACGCAGTGAAAAAGCGAAGCGAGCTGAACCGTTCCGCACCTAGTCGTACTGTACCGAGTAGGGATGGGCATGATTAATCGACGATCGATAATTGATCGTTAAGAATTTCGTCGATCATCACGTTTATTTGTTATCGATTAAACTAATGCAGGTTGCGTTGCGCAGTGTGAGTCTTGAAGCAATGGAATTAATTTTAGCGCGGAGGTAGGCTACCTGTGCATCCCGGCAACGTCAGTCCCCTCAGAGCGGGTGTTTTCGGCGGCTGGACTGGCTGTCACCAGGTTGCGGTCGCATTTGATCCCAGCTTATCTTTCTCAACAGAAATCAGTAGACTGGTGCAGAAGTTCTATGGGAAATTCATGCATTTTCTCAGATCGGATAGCTATCTGATTTATCAAAACGATTCCATTTACACCTGGTCACATAAATGTGTTTTTGCAAAACGGATATAAATCCGATCTTGAATTCCCGCGCTATATGCATATTTAAATTGTTGCACTTCACCGAAAGCAATTGATATGAGCTGCATTTTATTGATCATCAGCGAAAATTTCTAAATCAAAGACCGCAACAAGATATTGCGGCAACAGCCCTGGTAAGATCATTTCGGTTCTTTACTTTTAATGAAGATGATTGTGTGTTGATGAATGACTTTCACTTTGATTTGCGATAGTTTGCACGTTGGCTTGATGAATAGATGCTCATCTGTGGTGATGCGTGTTGAAGTAGCGTCGTCATATCTGGCTATAACATGACATATAGACTATAACACGCTCTCACACGTTTATTTCTTAGCATTTTTGGGATAAGTCAAATTTACATATGTGGTTTCAACAACCAGATGCATTTACTCTTGTCCAGTTTCGTCTGGAATGCGTCTCAGATCTCCTCCTGAAGTGGTTTGAGCGATCGGATTTATATCCGTCTCGAATGCGTTTCGGAGGGCATTTACATTTGGTCTTTTCACGATCGGATAGCTATCCGATCACAGAAAACGGATGAAGTGGCCATGGGTCTCTGTTTAAGAACGCCGGCTCACAGCTGCAGGTTCCGCTGTTTTAGAGCACCGCAGGTGTCGTGGAAATTACTTTCACAACTTTAAACATATAATGTTTCAGTTGGTATTCGCACCATATTCATATCAGCAGTGAGGCCACTGTCATCATCACAATACAAATTTAGCTTCAGTTTACACATCAAATCTCTTCCCAGAACATTACAAGGACAGGTTGCAGTTACAAGAAAAGCATGAGAAAATGAGCGATCACCAATCTGACAAGACAAATCTGCTGTATATGGTTCCTTTACCAGATGCTCTGTGGCACTTCTGGAGGTTGCCCATTTTCCAGATATTACAGTTAAATCAGGCAATTGTTCATTTTTAATTACTGAGTTCGTCACTGAACTGTCAATTTAGAACTTAATTTTCTTTCCCTCGACACTAATGTCAATCATTGGTAATTTTGCAAATGCTTTATACATTCGTTCAGTGTCAGCAAGCAAATTTTCTTCATTGCAAGAAACAGCAAGCACATTTTCTTCATTGCAAGGAGCAGAAAAAGAGATAAAATTAGACATATTCACCACCTGGGAGTCAGACCCCTCACCGTCGCTCCCCTCCCCCTCCTCCTTTCAATCTCCTTGTGGCTCTGGTGGCTGTTGGAATCCTTTCTTCTTTGGAGGATCCGGACAGTCATTACTCCAGTGTCCTTTTCGCCCACAATTATAACAAGCTTCAGGGTCCATTGCGGGTTGGCCACCCATTCCACGTCCTCTTCCTCCTCTGCCTCGACCTCTTCTGCCACCTCTTCCTCCTCCTCTTGAGTAATTTTTCATCATCAACCCTCCCATCTTCAGCAGAGCCAGTTGAGTGTCTTTGTCAATCTTTTTCTGTTTGTTCGTGGCTTGGTCTCTCAGCAGCTTTTGTTGATGCGTTGCGTGTCGTCGAATTTGTTCCAGTCGCGCTTCCCTATTTCAGGGTCCAGACTGTCCAGAAAAACAGTTTTCAGATATTCTTCATACGTTCTTTTCTTTGATTGTCTGGCCTGTGCTTCTCTTTGGGTTGGTGAACAATTACGAACTTTGCAGATGGAGGAGTGTAGTCTGGAGGAGCAGAGGGCAGGGTGATCGAACCTAGCAGGCTTCGATATGGGTGTTTTGGTGGTCTTGCTTGCAGACTCGTTCCCTATTCTTCTTTTCCTTCCTCAGGATCTTGACCTCCCATTGCTCCTGGTTGTCTTTGTGGTTCGTGGAGGGCCACTGTGGTGGTTGGTAGGGGGAGTAGGGAGCCGGACAGCGGTCGTCCTCAGCCAGGCGGGTTTTCATGCATCTCATTTCCTCGGAAGAATTAGAAACAGAGTTTAGTAAAGTTTTTTCTGGCTTCCTCTGCCTTTGTCTCTCTACTATTTGCACTCTCTAATGGTGCTAATGATGCGTTTATCTGTCTTCTTTGTCTGGTAATTGCCTCATTTAACCATACATCCATAATTCGACCATCAAAGTCATAATTATCTTTTTCTGTATATTTTTGGACTTGTTTTTGTCCCATTTTCCTTTGTCTTTTGCAGATGGCTTACACTCAGACATTAAACACACATTAAATCCATACAATTTAATTAACTGTGGTATCCTATGATGCCACCACGTTCCATTTTTCTTGGACATGGAACAATAATTCCCTTTTGAGAAATCCACTGTCTCCAAATCTTTATCATTAACATTACCCATATTTGCACTAACTTTACTTAACAGTATTTGTATTTGCGTATTTAAATTTCCCCCACGTGGTCACCACGTACTATATTCACTGTGTTAATTCTCTCTCCAGCATGGCCACCACGCACCTGCCTATATTCGTCAATATTTGACTTTCAAAAATGCCTGCATCCGTCGATGTAGGTCTTTCCCAAACGAGTGCCTCTGTAATGTTTGAAAATTACTATCAGGCTTATTTCAAACAAGCACCCATCTGGTGTTGAGAAATTACTGTCAGGCTTATTCTCAAACTCTGGCCCTTTTGGGAAAACAATTAACACATGGCATTTGAGAAATTACTATCAGGCTTATTCTCAAACCCTGTTTGGAAATTACTTTCAGGCTTGTTCCAAATCCAAAATCCTGACCCTTTTAGGAAAAATATTCAATACGTAAATAATTTTCTTATTTACCTCGTAAATAATTTTCTCTCACCGTGCTTTTGCAGCTTGGTTCTTTTATTCGGGATCGCGTCCACCTAGGCCTGCCATGGTGTCCACAATTCTCCCGTCCCTTGCATTTTTAGCGTTGGGGTATCAGAGCCAGAGACTTCTTGTCTTTGGGATGTTCAATCAATTGCTTCGTCCACGGAGGTCATCAGCTTTGCGATTCCCATTCCTCGTCGCCATTTGTCGTGGAAATTACTTTCACAATTTTAAATAATAATTGGAAGACAGCTGGAGATTTCAAAAGTTATAAAGATCTTTATTTCTTGCAAGAAAGGCTGTTCACCCATCAGTCAGAGTCTGATAAGAGAAGCACGCCGACTTCTCCTTTTTGCCCAGCTTATATACTCTTTACACATCCTGGTCTGTCTCAAAAGATCGCCTTGGTTTACCTTAAAAGGCAACGTCTTTGTTCAAGACCTCTTCTAACATAAATTCTATCTAGACAGAACAATATCACGTCTGCAAAAGTTTCCTGTTTTTAGCTGCTTCATTTTCACACATTTTGCCTATCTTTAATTTGATCAAAGCTGCGCACATACTTTTCACACTTGAAGTACAATAGGTCACTTGAGTACTCATACATTGGGCCCTATCTTGCACCCAGCGCAATTGACTTTGTACACCGACGCATGTATCATTCCTATTTTGCACCCGCGCAAAGCGCGCTTTTCCCTCCACAGAAGCACGTCGCTAAACTAGGGAATGAACTTGGGCTCCCTGGGCGGTTCAGCGCAAAAAAGGAGGTGTGTTCCGGCGCAAACGTTCCTTCATGCTATTTTGCAGGTTTAGAAAACAATTGCGCCACTAACCAGGAAATAATAGTTTAAAGTCAGTGGCGCGTTGCGCATGTTATTCATATGCTATTTTAAGGGCGCATGCTTGGCCATAATCAATGAAGCGTGTGCACAATTAACGCGCATACACTTTGATTCTCTCATCTACACAGAAGCAGCAGTTTTCATTTTTGCAAATCATACATTATTACGATAGATAGATAGATAGATAGATAGATAGATAGATAGATAGATAGACAATTTATTATAAAAGTATACATCTAGCTTACACATTTACCCAAATTATCATACGCCTTTTTAACCAAAGTTAATTTGGGTGGGTTTCTCCATCCCCAACGTCCCTGTCGAGAGCGTTGCTCTCCTCGGCTGTGAACCACTCCTGGCGCGTGCCTGGCAAATCCGCCGTTACAATAGGAATCCGCTTTAGAAAAAGGCGCCTGCTCTTAAAGGGAATGTGAGATGACGCTCTGATTGGTTTATTTCACGTTACGCCCAAACCACACCTATGAATAATGAAGCTGCTTCAGATCTACCCATTTTAGATTTGCGCCTGGCGCAAGAGTCATTTATCCCGCCGGGAAAATAGCAACAGCGCCAAGACCCGCCCACAAAGTTACTTGCGCTTTGCGCTTTGACACTTGCGTTTCAGATCGTTAAAATAGGGCCCTTAGTCTTCTAACCCAGAACATTTTGTCCCTGCAAGCTTATCTTAACTTATACATTTCTAAAACTTGGTTACATATCTTTAATAATGTACTTTAGCTTATATGATTATATTTCTTTAAATGCTTATGAGTAAAAATAAATGTTCAACGTTAACACAAGTTGCACACATCTGAAAGTAAAAACACATCTAAATGTAAAATTTCCATTACACAGGGCATATCTTCAAGTCTACCGAACGTCCAGTTTCACTGCCACAAGTTGATCTTCTTATAATAAAGATCTCATCGAGGACAAACAAACTGTATTTTTGTATTTTCATTGCATTTTTAATTTATAAAAAGTTAAAGAAATAATGAATTTCAATATAAAAATAATAATGATTAATCGATAGTCGATCGTTAATTCTCCTGACGATCGACTAAGAAAATTTAATCGAATGCCCATCCCTAGTACCGAGCCAAACCGAGCCATGGGCCATGGGTCTCGTACCATGCAGTGGAAAAGCGCCATATGGTGGCTGGTGTCTCTATTTTCATTTTCTGTGTAATAGAATCGCCAATAACTAGGGCACATTCAACAGGATTCACAGTGGGTGTTTCACTGAGTGGGGAGAATCTATTTGTTATGGTAATCGGAACGGAAGAGCGGTGTTTTGTCCCGCGACTACAGCGTCTCACGGTCACCCATTTTTCCACCATATAAATTAACGGGTTTGTACAGCTGCATTTTTACAGTTTTTTTTATGTAAAGAAACATTTTTTTTTTACAGTGTTGAGCAAAGCCTGGGGCCTGTACCATGAAGCCGGATTAGGTGGCTAGCCAGCTATGTTTCAGCTTAGTTTCCGCCAACCCTGGGTTTTAGGTACTATGAAAGCAGCTCGGCTTTAATCGGTGTTCGTTGCCATGGTATCTTACGCTGCACGGCTAACCTGCTCCGGGGCAGGTTATGTTCTGGATTTAAGATCTCAGACTGAAGTTTGACCAATCAGCTGAGAGTAAAGAAACATATAGGTGACGTAACTTATTCCAAGTGTCTGTTGCAATGACTTCACCTTTTCTTCCAAATCCGGTGGACATCTCATCGCAAATTATTAGACGAGCACTTCGTAGGCAAGGCAAGGCAAGGCAAGGCAAGGCAAGGCAAGGCAAGGCAAGGCAAGGCAAGGCAAGGCAAGGCAAGTTTATTTATATAGCACATTTCATACACAATGGCAATTCAAGGTGCTTTACATAGAACAAATTAAAATAATAAAAGAAATAAGAATAATTAAAACAGTTTAGAAAAATAAAATAAAATACAGTACAAACAGTCGGACGAATATTGGCACAGTGCTCATTCAGTAAATGCATAGCTAAACAGATGTGTTTTGAGTCTAGATTTGAATGTGACTACTGTAGGAGCACGTCTGATCTCCTCTGGAAGCTGGTTCCAGCTGCGGCTGGCATAATAGCTAAAAGCGGACTTGCCATGCTTAGAGTGAACCCTTGGTATTTCTAGCTGATATGATCCTAGTGATCTGAGTGATCTGTTGGGTTTATATTCAGTGAGCATATCTGCAATGTATTGAGGTCCTAGACCATTGAATGATTTATATACCAGTAATAATACTTTAAAATCAATCCTAAATTTAACTGGGAGCCAGTGTAAAGACCTGAGGACTGGTGTGATGTGTTCATATTTTCTGGTTCTGCTCAGAATCCTGGCGGCAGCGTTCTGTATGAGCTGCAACTGTCTTATGGTCTTTTTGGGAAGGCCAGTGAGGAGTCCATTACAGTAATCCACCCTGCTGGTGATGAAAGCATGCACAAGTTTCTCTAAGTCTTGTCTGGAAACAAAGCATCTAATTCTAGCAATATTTTTCAGATGATAGTATGCTGATTTAGTTATTGCTTTGACATGACTACTGAAACTAAGGTCTGACTCTAGTGTCACACCAAGATTCCTGACTTGATTTTTAGTTGTTTGACCCCTAGAGTGAAGGTATGCGTTCACCTTGAGAACTTCATCTTTGTTTCCAAACGCAATGACTTCAGTTTTGTCTTTGTTTAACTGAAGAAAGTTTTGACACATCCAACTGTTGACTTCGTCAATGCATTGGCACAGGGAGTCAATGGGGCTGTAATCGTTAGGCGATAGGGCTAAGTAGATCTGTGTGTCATCTGCATAGCTGTGGTAAGCAATTTGGTTCTTTTTCATTATTTGGCTCATTGGGAGCATATACAGGTTGAACAGGAGTGGTGCAAGAATTGAGCCTTGAGGTACTCCGCATGTCATGGATGTCCACTCAGACTTATGGTCTCCTATACTCACATAATAACCTCTCCCATCTAAGTATGACCTGAACCATTTTAGGACTATCCCAGAAAGCCCCACCCAGTTTTCCAGCCTGTCAAGAAGTATGTTATGATCAACAGTGTCAAATGCAGCACTGAGGTCGAGTAACACCAGCACCGATAATTTGCCTGAATCAGTATTTAAGCGAATATCGTTTATTATCTTTATGAGCGCTGTCTCTGTGCTGTGGTGCGGTCGGAAACCAGATTGAAAATTGTCAAAGTATCCATTCAAGCTCAAGAATTTGTTCAGCTGATTGAAGACAACTTTTTCAATGATCTTGCCTATGAAAGGAAGATTTGAGATCGGTCTATAGTTGCTTAATATGGTCTTATCCAGATTGCTCTTTTTCAGGAGGGGCTTGACAACTGCAGTTTTCAGGGAGTATGGAAAACTCCCAGAGCGAAGTGAGACATTTACCACTTCTAGGAGATCTGCTTCTAAACTGTTTAACACACTTTTGAAAAATGATGTGGGAAGTGTGTCAAGAGCGCACGTTGATGTTTTAAGGTGCTGTACAGTTTCTTCCAAAATTTTGCCATCAATTTCTTTGAAATCAGACATAGTAACTACTTTCTCAGGTGGTTTGATCTGTCTGACCTCAGTGCAACTCAAGGATGTGCTGATCACCTTTCTGATATTACTGATTTTCTCAGAGAAGACAGAAGCAAACTCACTGCACTTGTTCACTGAGAGCATTTCACTGGGAATCTGGCTTGGAGGGTTTGTCAGTCTCTCTACAGTAGCAAAAAGAGTGCGTGTGTTGTTTAAATTGCTGTTTATAATATTTGAGAAGAAAGTCTGTCTAGCTTTGCCTAGTTACATATTGAAAGCATAAAGGCTGTCTTTGTAGATGTTATAATGGACTACAAGTTTAGTCTTCCGCCACATGCGCTCTGCTTTTCTGCATTGTCTTTTCATATTTTGG